>NW_027362767.1:318393800-318931349 GCF_046119375.1 Phyllobates terribilis | reverse complement strand
GGGCTGAGCGTGGGCTCTCTGCTGTAGCTTATAGAGGGGGGTGAGCTCTCTACTGTAGCTTATAAAGGGGGTGAGCAGGGGAGCTCTCTGCTGTAGCTTATAGAGGGAGCTAAGCGGAGGCTCTCTACTGTAGCTTATAGAGGGGGCTGAGCGTGGGCTCTCTGCTGTAGCTTATAGAGGGGGTGAGCTCTCTATTGTAGCTTATAGAGGGAGCTAAGCAGAGGCTCTCTACTGTAGCTTATAGAGGGGGCTGAGCGTGGGCTCTCTACTGTAGCTTATAGAGGGGGCTGAGCGTGGGCTCTCTGCTGTAGCTTATAGAGGGGGTGAGCTCTCTACTGTAGCTTATAGAGGGGGTGAGCGGGGGGAGCTCTCTGCTGTAGCTTATAGAGGGAGCTAAGCGGAGGCTCTCTACTGTAGCTTATAGAGGGAGCTGAGCGTGGCTCTCTGCTGTAGCTTATAGAGGGGGTGAGCTCTCTAGCTTAAGAGGGGTGAGCGGGGGGCTCTCTGCTGTAGCTTAAGGAAGAGGTTCTACTGTAGCTTATAGAGGGGGCTGAGCGTGGGCTCTCTGCTGTAGCTTATAGAGGGGGTGAGCTCTCTACTGTAGCTTATAGAGGGGGCTGAGCGGGGCCTCTCAGCTGTAGCTTATAGAGGGGGTTGAGAAGGGGGCTTTCTGCTGTAGTTTATAGAGGGGGCTGAGCGGGGGGCTCTGTGCTGTAGTTTATAGAGGGATGAGCGGGGGAGCTCTCAGCTGTAGCTTATAGAGGGAGCTGAGCTGGGGAGGGGCTCTCTGCTGTAGGTTATAGGGGGGCTCGCTTAGAGGGGGTGAGTGGGGGGAGCTCTGAGCTGTAGCTTACAGAGGGAGATGAGCGGAGGCGTGTGTGTGTACTGTGTGTGTGTACTGTGTGTGTGTGTACTGTGTGTGTGTACTGTGTGTGTGTACTGTGTGTGTCCCATGTAACACCACCGCACTTGATAACCAGGCCTAGTTCACATTATGTTCTCGCTGCATGTTATAGCTCAGTAAGAAGCAGCCAGTTCCCATGTGGTGCTATTTTCTTTCCCGCACACTGTGTTCTGTGAATCATCCACAGCCTCAGGACTCATTTTCCATCCCATTACGAGCACTGTGCCCAGTTAGTTTATATTATGATACAGCAGTTCTTTATTCAGCATAATTAACAAGAACAGGAAATGTTTTTTTTTATTTTAGGGAGTGATGGAGCCGCACACACGTCTCCCCGGCCGCCTAGACCCCCTCACTGTGTGCGCAACACGTCACGCGACACTGCGCCTGCGCCAACTGGGTTCCCCCTCAGTTGATGAAAGATGGAAAAGGAAAAGGGCGGGTGATCGATGGGAGGCGCTGATTGGCTGCCGCCTATCGAATCAGATGACGTGACCGGCGGGTTTCCGGAGAGTGAGGTTATTGTCGGTCATTTACCTGAGGAACAGGCGGCGGCCGCTGATACTGAGGCTGGAGAGATTGTGAGTGACCGACTGGAAGAACAAGTGTCCTGCTGCTCCTGGAGTCGTTATCATCTCCATCACCGGAACACCGGTGAGTGATGTGCCTGCTCCAGCCAGACTTCCCCGGGCTGCCGTCAGGATGGTGCTGCCTGGTGTATAGGAACCAGGCGGGTAATGGAGGGGTGGGCTGTGGGGTCAGACGGTCACTAACAGGGGAGTGCTGGTAGGCAGTTATGAGCAGGGGAAAGTGTGATAGTGATGGAACCAAGCAGACTCCATCCACGGGGCCGTCTCCTCCCCCCCCCCCCCCCCCCTTTCACACGGGGCCGTCTCCTCCCCCCCCCCCCCCTTTTCACACGGGGCCGTCTCCTCACCCCCCCCCCTTTTCACACGGGGCCGTCTCCCCCCCCCCTTTTCACACGGGGCTGTCTCCCCCCCCTTTTCACACGGTCTCGTCTCCTCCCCCCCCCCCTTTTCACACGGGGCCGTCTCCCCCCCCCCCTTTTCACACGGGGCCGTCTCCCCCCCCCCCCCCCTTTTCACACGGGGCCGTCTCCTCCCCCCCCCCCTCTTCACACGGGGCCGCCTCCTCCCCCCCCCCTCTTCACACGGGGCCGCCTCCTCCCCCCCCCCTCTTCACACGGGGCCGTCTCCTCCCCCCCCCCTTTTCACACGGGGCCGCCCCCCCCTCACACGGGGCCGTCTCCCCCCCCCCTCACACGGGGCCGTCAACCCCCCCCCCCCCTCACACGGGGCCGTCAACCCCCCCCCCCCTCACACGGGGCCGTCTCCCCCCCCCCCCCCCTCACACGGGGCCGTCTCCCCCCCCCCCCCTCACACGGGGCCGTCTCCCCCCCCCCCCCCCTCACACGGGGCCGTCTCCCCCCCCCCCCTCACACGGGGCCGTCTCCCCCCCCCCCCCCCTCACACGGGGCCGTCTCCCCCCCCCCCCCTCACACGGGGCCGTCTCCCCCCCCCCCCCCTCACACGGGGCCGTCTCCCCCCCCCCCCCCTCACACGGGGCCGTCTCCCCCCCCCCCCCTCACACGGGGCCGTCTCCCCCCCCCCCCCCTCACACGGGGCCGTCTCCCCCCCCCCCCCCCTCACACGGGGCCGTCTCCCCCCCCCCCCCCCTCACACGGGGCCGTCTCCCCCCCCCCCCCCCTCACACGGGGCCGTCTCCCCCCCCCCCCCCCTCACACGGGGCCGTCTCCCCCCCCCCCCCCCTCACACGGGGCCGTCTCCCCCCCCCCCCCCTCACACGGGGCCGTCTCCCCCCCCCCCCCCCCCCTCACACGGGGCCGTCTCCCCCCCCCCTCACACGGGGCCGTCTCCCCCCCCCCCCCCCTCACACGGGGCCGTCTCCCCCCCCCCCCCCTCACACGGGCCGTCTCCCCCCCCTCACACGGGGCCGTCCCCCCCCCCCTCACACGGGGCCGTCTCCCCCCTCACACGGGGCGGTCCCCCCCCCCCCCTCACACGGGGCCGTCCCCCCCCCCCCTCACACGGGGCCGTCCCCCCCCCCCTCACACGGGGCCGTCCCCCCCCCCCCTCACACGGGGCCGTCCCCCCCCCCCTCACACGGGGCCGTCCCCCCCCCCCTCACACGGGGCCGTCCCCCCCCCCTCACACGGGGCCGTCTTCCCCCCCCCCCCTCACACGGGGCCGTCTTCCCCCCCCCCCCCCTCACACGGGGCCGTCTTCCCCCCCCCCCCCCCTCACACGGGGCCGTCTCCCCCCCCCCCCCTCACACGGGGCCGTCTCCCCCCCCCCCCCTCACACGGGGCCGTCTCCCCCCCCCCTCACACGGGGCCGTCTCTCCCCCCCCCCCCCCCACGGGGCCGTCTCTCCCCCCCCCCCCCCCTCACACGGGGCCGTCTCTCCCCCCCCCCCCCTCACACGGGGCCGTCTCCCCCCCCCCCCTCACACGGGGCCGTCTCTCCCCCCCCCCCCCTCACACGGGGCCGTCTCTCCCCCCCCCCCCCCCTCACACGGGGCCGTCTCTCCCCCCCCCCCCTCACGGGGCCGTCTCTCCCCCCCCCCCTCACACGGGGCCGTCTCTCTCCCCCCCCCCCCCCCTCACACGGGGCCGTCTCTCTCCCCCCCCCCCCCCTCACACGGGGCCGTCTCTCTCCCCCCCCCCCCCTCACACGGGGCCGTCTCTCTCCCCCCCCCCCCCCCCTCACGGGGGCCGTCTCTCTCCCCCCCCCCCCCCCCTCACACGGGGCCGTCTCTCCCCCCCCCCCCTCACACGGGGCCGTCTCTCCCCCCCCCCCCCTCACACGGGGCTGTCTCCCCCCCCCTCACACGGGGCTGTCTCCCCCCCTTCACACGGGGCTGTCTCCCCCCCCCCCCCCCCCGGGGCCCCCCTCACACGGGGCTGTCTCCCCCCCCCCCCCCCTCACACGGGGCCGTCTCCCCCCCCCCCCCCCTCACACGGGGCCGTCTCTCCCCCCCCCCTCACACGGGGCCGTCTCTCCCCCCCCCCTCACACGGGGCCGTCTCTCCCCCCCCCCTCACACGGGGCCGTCTCTCCCCCCCCCCCCTCACACGGGGCCGTCTCTCCCCCCCCCCTCACACGGGGCCGTCTCTCCCCCCCCTCACACGGGGCCGTCTCTCCCCCCCCCCCCCCCCCTCACACGGGGCCGTCTCTCTCCCCCCCCCCCCCCCTCACACGGGGCCGTCTCTCTCCCCCCCCCCTCACACGGGGCCGTCTCTCTCCCCCCCCCCCCTCACACGGGGCCGTCTCTCTCCCCCCCCCTCACACGGGGCCGTCTCTCCCCTCACCCTCGGGTCTGTCCCCCCCTCACACGGGGCTGTCTCCCCCCCCCTCACACGGGGCTGTCTCCCCCCCTTCACACGGGCTGTCTCCCCCCCCCCCCTTCACACGGGGCTGTCTCCCCCCCCCCCTTCACACGGGGCTGTCTCCCCCCCCCCCCCCTTCACACGGGGCTGTCTCCCCCCCCCCCCCTTCACACGGGGCTGTCTCCCCCCCCCCCCCCCTTCACACGGGGCTGTCTCCCCCCCCCCCTTCACACGGGGCTGTCTCCCCCCCCCCCCTTCACACGGGGCTGTCTCCCCCCCCCCCCTTCACACGGGGCTGTCTCCCCCCCCCCCCCCCTTCACACGGGGCTGTCTCCCCCCCCCCCCCCTTCACACGGGGCTGTCTCCCCCCCCCCCCCCCTTCACACGGGGCTGTCTCCCCCCGCCCGGCCCCCCCCCCTTCACACGGGGCCGTCTCCCCCCGCCCGGGGGTTCCCCCCCCTTCACACGGGGCCGTCTCCCCCCGCCCCCCCCCCCTTCACACGGGGCCGTCTTCCCCCCCCCCCCCTTCACACGGGGCCGTCTTCCCCCCCCCCCCCCTTCACACGGGGCCGTCTTCCCCCCCCCCCCCTTCACACGGGGCCGTCTTCCCCCCCCCCCCCTTCACACGGGGCCGTCTTCCCCCCCCCTTCACACGGGGCCGTCTTCCCCCCCCCCCCCCCCTTCACACGGGGCCGTCTTCCCCCCCCCCCCCTTCACACGGGGCCGTCTCCCCCCCCCCCCCCTTCACACGGGGCCGTCTCCCCCCCCCCTTCACATGGGGTCGTCTCCCCCCCCCCTTCACACGGGGCCGTCTCCCCCCCCCCCCCCTTCACACGGGGCCGTCTCCCCCCCCCCCCCTTCACACGGGGCCGTCTCCCCCCCCCCCCCCCTTCACACGGGGCCGTCTCCCCCCCCCCCCCCCCTTCACACGGGGCCGTCTCCCCCCCCCCCCCCCCCTTCACACGGGGCCGTCTCCCCCCCCCCCCCCCCCCCCTCACACGGGGCCGTCTCCCCCCCCCCCCCCTTCACACGGGGCCGTCTCCCCCCCCCCCCCCTTCACACGGGGCCGTCTCCCCCCCCCCCCCCCCTTCACACGGGGCCGTCTCCCCCCCCCCCCCCCCCCTTCACACGGGGCCGTCTCCCCCCCCCCCCCCCCTTCACACGGGGCCGTCTCCCCCCCCCCCCCCCCCCCTTCACACGGGGCCGTCTCCCCCCGCGGGGCAGTCTCCCTCCCCAGTTCTGTCACATGAGTATAACATGCTGTTACTAATGGCATTGGGGTGCTGATTTATGCTGAATGTGCCTGTTGCTATAGTGAATGGCTTGTGACCATGTAATCAACGGCACTACGCAAGATGCCTCTTTGTACTGTGTGCATTTCCACCCAGAACTATCCCCTGTAATGAGCAGTAGTCCTTGGACTTCTAAATTTTGCAGAGCACAATTCAATGTTTTATTTTATACTTTTAACTAACAGATACTCATCTCATTAATTTTAGGTGATGTCTGTGTATTCCACCTTGAGTTCTGATACTGAAGCTCAGAGCTGGTTTATTCCTGAGTCCTCAGACTTGCTGTTTTCTTGTGGACTGTAGTCCTCTGTTAGACTGTAAGCGGCTGTAAACAGCTGATCAATAGGGCAACAATAGTAATACTGTGAGACGTTCCCTTATTCCTGTCCGTGTCTTGTTGGTGCACTACGATGGACAAGGAAGGAAAGTCGCCATGCACATAAAATAGTCAACCAGGAGTAGTTCATGGGTTATTCCCACAATATTTATCGCTCACTGGCACAGAATACTAAAAACAAACTTGCCAAAAGCATGCAATTTCCAGAAGTGCTCCAGATATCACACCCTGAAAACCAGCATGTTGGAGGATTTTGCTTATCTGTTTACTGATGGAAATGTCCTGTAGTTGTTTTGAGACAAGTCACATGTGCTCAGTAGGCACCTGCTATTCTTTAGCAGTCTTAGTTCGCAATGAGACAACCATGCATGGGGGCGCTGTGCACCTGCTGCTGTAGAAGGAGCAGCTATCCTCCTCTGTGACTGCGCCACTCGGTTGTGTAATAGACTCAGCAGAGCAAGCACAGGACTCACACAAATTTTCTTGTTAAAGAGAATCTGTCAGCAGGTTTTTGCACCATAATGTAGGAGCAGAGCTCCTGATTCCAGCGATGTCACTTTCTCACAGCTTGCTGTAGTTTCAATACAATCATTGTTTTATCAGGAGACTCACTGCCGAACTAGGTCTTGTGTGTAACCCCTCCTCCACCACTGATTGGCAGTTTTCTGCCTATGCGCAGTGTACGCTGGAAGCTGCCGTCCAATGGTGGGGGTGGGGTTATACACAGCTCTGCATTCTGACCTCTGCTACATCTACAGCAGGGAAAACTGCACCAAGGAGTCCAGTAAGTGACATGTTACTAGAAAACTGGTGCTCTGTCCCTACATCATGTTTCTCACAGATTACAAAGCAAAAACCTGCTGACTTTAAAAGCGTGAATATTTTTGTCCAGATGTGTCATGACACTTACTTTCTACCCATAAAAATATAAAAACAACCAGACTTTTTTTTTTTTTTTTTTTTTTTACATATACAGCACTATCATATTCCTCAGCGTTTCCAGACTCTACTGTCTTTCTTGCCACCTGCAAGATTGGTTGAAGCTAGAAGAGCAGACATAAGGGAAATATATCTGAGAATTCTTCGGTGGTGGATTATAACCACCCAGGGCGGTGAGAAACAGTAAAGGATTACATTTATATTATATATCATCTTTAATAGTTAGAAGTCCTCCTGCCTGGCTCTGCCCATAGCAGATCACACAGTGGATTGGAGGAGGTGCTGATGCCAGCTGTGCACAGGAGGCAGCCTGGAGAAGAGGCAGGGAGCTGTGGGGGTGAGCTGGTTGTCTGGTGGCGCCTTATTAATATGGCTGACACAACCATGTATAGTGCAGCTGTTGAGGGCATCTAGCTCTGGATGCTTCTATTCTGAGTGTATGATGGTACCAGTATGCTGCACTTAGCAGCAGTGTGCCTGTCGGAAAGCGAGTGATTCATTTGTTCTTGCAGCTGGGTGACTAACTCCGACTATAAATGAATGAGCTGTAACAGCAGTCACTACACCGCTCATTACTATTTCATGCTGTGCCGGTTGTCATTGACATCCTAGATGGTGCTTTTATCAGGTACCTTCCTCCTGGATGAGCTGCATATAGGATACATCCTCTGGGAGGTGCTGGTGGTGACGGGATGGAGCTAATGAATGGATTCTGATGTACACGAGTAGTGAGAACTGATCACTCGTTCCATTATGTTCTGGCAATCATTTTCCTTGAGCGCATGTGTTACCAAACGTGATTCTGGTGCAGCTGAATTGTGTATTATCTGGAATCTGCCATTACTTATCTGATGATCTCATTGGCCATAGCTGGATGAATTGGGTGTTGTGTAGTCTACATTTTTCCATTTAAAGGTTTCTGTAGCCCCTATTGACTTTCGGTGGAGAGGTGACCATACTTGAATTTTATCAATCTTGGACACCTGATTTGAGACATTTGGTCATTAAAGGGGTTAGCCCTTTAGAAACATTAGTAGGATGAAAATAATGGGTTAACAGGAAAGATGTGCAGATCCAGCTCTTGAGAATTTTTTTTTTTGCATACTTGTGATGAGATCTGGTTCTGGCAATCAATAATATGCACCTAACATTGCTCAAATCTAAAGCAGGTACATTGGGCCCGAGATGTCACTCCAGACTGCTGCTCTGTCCCTATACCATTGGTGTGTTTGTGATTCCAGTTTTTCTCCAACTTGTGATACTTAGATTTTACCACTTTAGTAAATGATGCAGAGAAAACATTGGTGTCAGTCGAATGTGTAGTTCTAGTGTGGGGGACGCCATGTTTCCTAGCATAGTGCATGGCTACTAAAGAATAGGCTGCTGCTGTTCTGACCCTTCATTTTCTAAACGGGGAGGTGGAAAATTGTAGCGAATGGATTGCAGGAGTGTAACCACAATTTCTTCTTCTAAACTAATGTCACAAGTTTTCCAGTTCATAGGACAGTCCGTGAGTATAGAAAATCCTGAACTTGTCACCAGATATGACTAAGTCGTCAACTTCCAGCAGCTGCTGTGGGGGTCTGCACTATTCTGCATGTCGGTGCAGTCCCTCAGCAGATCACATATGTTCCTCGCACATGTGGTGGGCTTGCCTGTGACCCCTGCAAGACACAACTCGCTGAGCACATGTTGAATGAGTACCTTCAGCTCTTACTATACATGCAAGTCTTTATCTGCAGGCAAGCACACAATAAAGTGTCTACAACATTAATATATAGTTCTATCACCATGTAAAGCATCTCACAAATCCTGTTTTTGACAGCTTTGAACAATGGTGGTGCAAGTAATCTTGTCTTTGGCCTGTAGGGTGCAGGAATACTTCGCACAGCCTGGAGCAGAGGCCGGGATGCTGCTGATCTTGCATAGCGTGCAGGGTATTTCTTATGGTCTTGATACAAATGATGATTTCCTGTTTAGCCATATTTCATACATTGCAGATCTAGTATCTACATACAACCTGATATCATGTTATTCATTACCCCAGTCCTGTATGCTTACTATAAAAGTATATGGTTTGTCCACCTTAAATACATATGGAGAAATTGACTTTACAGCGGTTTCCTAGCAAACATTTCTCAGCTAGGATCTTGGATCCTGCAGCTCAAGGAAATGAATTCCCTTTGACAGCTATGTATAATGGGGCTACACAGGCTCAGTGGGGTTTCTTGTTCTCCAGTGGTGGCAGATGGTGATGGTTAATGAAGGTGTAAGTGCAGGTATATATCCACAGCATATGCCATAAAGGTCTTCCAGATAGGAGTCCCACCTCTGGGACCTGTGCTGTTGTGGAGGATGAGGGTTCCCCACCCACCAGGTTGAAAATGGATGGAGAAATAGCTGCTTATGTCACTTCTATGGGAGTAATGGAAACAGTGGAGAGTTTGTGGTGTTGGCAGTTTTCTTACTTTCAGAGAGAGGGTCCACATTAGAAATGTGAAATTGCTCAATTTCCCCTGTGGATGATCCAGCTTCAGAGCAGCACCTTCAAGCTGGCTATCTTTATCTAGGAAACCGGTTACATCTGAAAATGGCCAGTAATCTTGGCAATCAGCCGGAAACGTTACAATTAAAAATCCCTGCTATTCCGTAATTGTGAATGAAGATGTTTTCTAATAAGAGGTAAATAGCAAAGTTGCTTGTTTTTTTCTAGTGTTTCGTAATTTTAGCCTAGTCTCTCATAACCATTGTATTCAACAATATGTAGTTAAGAATCCTGACCTCGTGTGTCCTTCTTCCACCTCTTGACAGCCAATAAGTTAGATGTAAAGTAGGAACACATGAATGCCTCAAGCTAATGTAACCAGCACTGACAGCTTTTTAATATTCGGTCACATTGACACCCTGTTCTGTCGCTCTGTAACATGTTCAGGCCACTGTTTAGTGAACAATGTGGCTATATGGTTATTCCTCCCAGAAGGTGCTGTGATATATAATTATAATGGGATACTTATTTTTTCCAGTTTCCCTTTGCACCCGGAGAATATTTGCAGAATATATTTCCAGCCGGACATTCATAACCCTTACAGTATTTTGACTCCCGGTCATTGCTGTTCCTGGGAATGCTAATCAGATCTTGCAATTGCATAATTTTCCATTAAAACGTGTTTTTATATCTACTTTTCCATTAGACCATGGCGGGAATACTTCCTGTAACTGCGCGTGCTTTGTACAGAGAAGCCTTCCTCCAAGTGGAAGGCACAATAAAATGGCTTATAAAATTGAGCAATACACATTAATATGTAAATCTTCCCTACTTTCTACAGCCAGGAGGTAAGTGGTTAGTAGGGCTCTTGTTTGTGGAGGAACGCCTCCTGATGTGCTCATGTGCCTGTGGTTTACAATCACTCTGAAGACTTTCCAGTTCACCATGCTTGGGCTTGTATAATCACTGCGACATTAAGACACATCTTTTACTCATTACATTCAGAAAGGAAACAGAATATTACTACAATTTTTGTTGCATACTGAATTTTTTTTTTTTTTTTTTAACTTTTCTTGTCTGATGTCAAGCTAAATGGGTGCTAGGGGGTGAAAAAAAGCCTCTCACTACCATCAATAATAAAGCATGCCTTTGGAAAACTAACTTTCACTGTAGCACAGTATATAAATTACTCCCAAAGTGTTCTGAGCTTTTTTTCTTCTGGGAAGTGTCCTGCGCTACATGGTCACAAGTGTTGGCTGTTTACCAAAACCTATTCCAAGATACACTTATGTAATCAATATGGGCTTAAAGTGCAGGCTTTCGGCTTTAATTTGAGGGTATTCACACCCTAATTGGAGTAAGGGGTTGGGAATTACAGCTGTTAAATATGTGGCCAACTCTTTATAGAGACCAAAAGTAGTTTGACAATTTTCTCAATAGCTGTTATGGGGTATTTTCTCATTAATCCATCAATTAAGCACCTAAAAGGTCTGGAACTGATTCCGGATGTGACATTTGCATTTGGAAGCTGTTGCTGTGAACCCACAACATGGAGTCAAAAGAGCTCTCAATGGAAGAGAAACAGACCATCATTAGGCTGAAAAAAAGACCTCCATCAGAGAGCTAGCCTAAATCGTAGGTGAGGCCAAATCAACAGTTTGGTACATTCTGCAAAAAAAGAGCGCACTGGTGATCTTGGGAACACAAAAAGGCCTGGATATCCAAAGAAGACAACAGTGGTAGCAGAATCCTTTCCATGGTGAAGAAAACCCCTTCACAACATCCACCCACGTGAAGAACACTCTCTAGGTAGTAGATGTTTCAGTATCTAGGTCTACCATAAAGAGAAGACATCATGAGAGCTAATAGAGGGTTGACTCAAGGTACAAACCATTAATCAGCCTTAGAAATAGGACAGATTTCACTTTGCCATAAAACATCTAAAGAAGCCAGCCAGTTCTGGAAAAGCATTCCTTGGACAGATGAAATGAAGATCAACCTGTACCAGAATGATGGGAAGAAGAAAGTATGGAGAAGGCTTGGAACGGCTCAAGATCCTAAGCACACCACATATTCTGTAACACATGGTGGAGGCAGTGTGATGACCTGGGCACGCATGGCACTCGGTCATTAGCGTTTATTAATGATGTGACTAAAGAAAGAAGCGGCTGGATGATTTCTGAAGTGTACAGGGTGATACTTTGTGCTCTAAATGCAGCAAATATAATTGCTCAGCTCTTCACAGTACAGATGGACAATGACCCAAAACATACTGCGAAAGCAGCTAAGGACTTTTTTATGGCAAATTAGTAGATGGTACAATTTGCAATTGTTGATGGCCATGGCTCCCTTCCGCCCCATCCCATCACAATGGCATTTGCTCTAAGTACATGCTCATTAAATATTTCAGCCTAGAGTTGCTAATGTCCATTTGCCCAAGTGCAAATATAAGTAAGATGCTTAAGAAATTTAAGGCCATGTTTCCATTTGGTTAGTATTTGTAAGCCAAAATCATGAGTGGAACAATCAGAGGACACGCCTGGTTTTGGTTTAAAAATACTGACTAAAATGCTGAAGGTGTGAATGTGGCCTTAGTAGCGCACATACTGGCTATTTCCGGTGTGCTCATCAGCCATACAGGCTTTTCTTGTACTAAAGCCTACAAATGTAATGGGTAGGTTTTTTTTATGCTAATTAAAAACAGGGTAAGGCTGCATTTATACGGCTGCATTTATACTGTCCCAATTATAGTGGACGAGTGTTCCTAAGAACACTTGTTTTCAGATCGTGCAGTGTACACAGGCTGTCAATCACTCAATTAACGAGCAAAACACTTGTCTGTCAGGTGAAATTACCTTTTCGTTTGCCCAAAAGAGTTGCCCAGCGAGGTAACTCACACATGAAACAATTTTTGATACATTATTCACCTCTGTAGTGGCAAAAAAACACAACTTAAAGACCTTTGAGTTTTGGTGCTGCACAACTGAGGCTTTTTCTGGTTGTACAGATTGACATCAGAGGTTGGGTAAAGGCATTAAAAGCCATCAATATACTGTAACAAGTCACATGAAAGCACATCTTGGAGGGTCTCCAGACTTGCATCACAGGATGGTCTGTGAATGAGATTTTGTTGGCGATGCATTGATTTTCCATTTTCAAGTAAGTGCTTGTTTGTGCTCATATTTGAGCGCTATATTCCTTTTTTTTTTTTGCTAAAGTTTCAATGTTTTCCAGCAGTGAAGAACGGAGAGTTTTTTTAAAATGTCACCATAAAGCCTGGAAAGGAATGAACAACTCGTGTAATAGACTGCCTCAGTCATTGGAGCTTGTTTAAAGATGACCTGTCACTTGATCACAAATGGTAACCTAAATACTTTGTAAAAATCCCTGAGATCCCCTGCTCTTTTCTGTTTTGCGTAGTGTCACTCACTCTTTTGCAGTGATATTTACATTTTGTTTTTTTTTCTGGAGTGAAGTACAGTATGTGAAATCTCTACTTGTAGTCCAACTGGACATTTTCAGAGTCTTCTGTGGGGGTGTGCACTTTCACCCCTCCCACCCATAGACTGCCAATCACAGCTCAGTAATGTCTGAGACTGTTAGACTGCTGGGTCAGCTGCCAGGCTGTGATTGGCTGTGTCTGGGAGGGACAGATGAAGGTGCACACCCCCAAGGAAGAATTTGAAGAAATGCCCAGTTGGTTTGTAAGCAGAGATTTCGCTTATTGCACCAAATAGTAAAAAGCGGCTGAATGTGGGGCGCTCAGGAATTTTTACAAGATATTTTTACTAATTATTTTTTTTTGAGCAAGTGTTAAATCTTTGATAAGCATTGATACTCTATATCAAAACTTGGAGCAGTCACATCTACCAATTTATATGTAAGAAAATGGGCAGCTATTAAAAACCAAAAAATGGCTCTCCTATATATGACCAAAATATTTTATCAAGTGATGGAATCCTATTTTTGTTACTTTAATAGGCTGCCCATACATACTAGTTACTGGTTGGCCATACAAGGACAGCTTAAACATTTTCAGCTGTTGGTAGGAAATCTTCAGTGACTAAACATTTTCAACATCTAAAACCCAATCAATGTTCTGCCAAAATGAGAATTCTTTGCTGGTGACTTCTGTCTATGAAGCATTATGCATTTTATACTGTTTTGACAAATCCATTTGGCTATTGGATTAAACAATATCCTGCCTTTCAAGTAGGGCAGTATTTTCTGATAACAGAAAAGCTTTAAAAAAATATTGGAGGCGCTTTTTTTTTTTTTTTTTCTCTTCTAAATGCTTTTATTTTGGGCTAAAAACATACTTTACTGTGCATAGCAGGCTGCAGATTGAGTTAAAGGGGTTGTCCACTACTCAACCCTTTTTCAATCACTATATTCTGCAATGTAAAAAGGCAGCCTGTACTCTGTTAATGCTGGGTCTCCTGTGATGTTGGCCCTGCAGCCAATCAGCGGCCCCTAATGGGCCACTTCACTTTACTTTACTTCCTTCTGACAATGTCAGGAAATCAGAGACCAGCAGCAGTTCTCATTTCTTCTGGATGTCATTTATTTATTTTTTTTGTCCAAAGGAAGTGAGTGAGCTGACTCATTAGGGGGGGCCAGTGATTGGCTGCAGGGCTCATGTGACATAGGTCACGGGAAACCCGTAAATGAGTACAGGCTGTTATTGGTTTACATGGTGGAATATAGTGATTAAGAAGGGGGATGTCAGAGTAGTGGGCAACCCATTTAAGGGAGAAGGCATGTCAGTGAGTGCATTGTGATGGCAGGGTTTGTAACCCTTACTGCTTTTCTCCAGACCGATGTTCTAAGCTGATACAATCAGATCAAAGTTCAACTTTTTATTTGATCATAAAACTGCCTAAAATATTAAGTTTTGGAGACATGAAGGTTACACACACTGCAGTTAGTATGCGCTCACTGACTGATTCCCCTATTGCAATAATGCTTTTTAGCCAAAAATACATGCACCCCAAGTAGGGGGAGCGTAATCTGCTTCTCTGGTGGGGGACACATGGGGACTGTCATGCCATTCTGCTTGCCCCCTATCCATCTCTGATGCCTTTTGTTCATTAACTCTAAAAACTGCAGGAATACCTGTGCCCATCTTCACTCCTTTTTTTACTGGTGTGCTAAACGGGAGAGAAGACCCTCTTTGTGCAATAGTGGAAGTTCCAGAGACGGAGCTGTAGTTTTATACCTTGGATCAGAATATGCTTTCAAACTGTGTGCAGCCCCTGGAGTGGTACGATTACAAAATTTGGCACTCGAAACCAAATAGGTGGTTCACCTCTGATGTAAAGTGTAGCTATAATTCTGAAAACTGTCTTATGTACATGAGAACTAGGCTACAGTTACATTCAGTATTTTACATTAATATTTGTAAGCCGAAACCAGGAGTGGGTGATAAATACAGAAAAGGTGACGTGTTTCTATTATACTTTTCCTCTGTTTCTCACCTGGTTTTGGCTTACAAATACTGATGTAAAGTACTGACCAAATTCTGATAGTGTGACCGGAGCCTTTAGTACGGTTTCTGCCTGTTAGAACTTGTATATTCTCCAGTTTCCCCCTGTTGAATTAGAAACTTAATTTTTTTTTATTTATTTTTGTGCTCCTGCGCTTTTCTCCATCCAGCTTCTCCCCCTTCTCTCTCCACAGGCTCTACCGACTCCACAGCCCTGCACACAATGTCACTTTCAGGTGGAGTCCACCCGTAATCCGCCTGAAAAAGCTTCCAATAAAATGAACATAACACAGCATGAGTGTCTGACATTGCAGTGCATTATGTCATGTCTGTTAACCACTTCCGGGATTGGAAACCATGAAGTGCTTAAAGGGGTTGTCCACTACTTTATATTCCCAGCCCATGTATCCCCCCCCCAGGGCCCCTAAGACTTCTTGTAAATACCTTCCGTTGCTGATAGCGCTGCTCACAGGCATTATCACTGGCCGCTCACAGGCATGACGTGACCCCCGGCTGCAGCCGTCTGAAATCCGCTGTTGTCACAACAAGTGCTGACAGCAGCCGGGGGTCTTTTTCTTCCTGGTGGATGCTGGGTGTGGACGCGGGGCGTAACTCTGCCCACAACCCAGCAGCCACTGTGGGGACCCCAGCACGGAGTCACGCCTCACTTGTTGTGACGTGAGCGTGGAGTCACGTGATGCCTGTGAGTGGCGCTATCAGCAACAGAAGGTATTTTACAATAAGTTTTAGGGGCCCCGGTGGGGGGAATAAAGTAGTGGACAACTTCTTTAAAAGAAGGGACATGCTTATTCTTTCATCTTAAAAGTATAGAGCTAAAAATGTTGCTGGCGGCAGAACCACCATTAAACTACTTCTGGAAAACAACCGCCTGCGTCTTCTTGAAGCGGCTTCACCTGGGAAAACTTGGCAGCTGCATCAGTCTAAAAGTTGTTGTGTGCACATAGCCTATAGACAGCTATTTCAGAGTGAACCGTGCAGGAGGCAGAAGCATATTTCTTTAATTAGATATAATGCATTTCTTTTCTCACCTGCAGTATTGATTTATGACAAAGGTGCATTTTTCTATTCAAATAAAGAGAAAAAAATTCCCTTAAAGAAATTCATATCCTTGAAGATAATGATGGCATATTAGGATATACTGTAGCATTAATATATCTATAGAACCTTTCTGAGCTCCCGGCTTGTTTGTTCTCACAATCTGCTGAGGTGGTATCAGTCTATTTCCACTTATCAGACATTGGTAGCGTATCCTAGGTTATGCCGTCAGAGTTCTAATTGGGGAACCTCTTTAATGCTCCAGAATAGACAGATCTTTTTGCTGATACTAGAATGTGCTTGGAGCCGTTAATACTTTCCCCTTCCCTATAGTGTTCATTTGTCAGCTGCACACGGCCAGTCTACTAAACTTCTATCAGCTCTGTCTGAGTTATTGGATAATAGTGCTTGAAGATGAATTGACGAAAGGTCGAAACTTAATTACTAATTGCAGGTACGCCCTTTTGTTCTATTGTTCAGGCCATTCTCTGATTTGCTATAGGGATTTTTGCAGTGTGGTTGAAGCTGTATCCTGAAATCACACCATGGGTTACTATCAGACACTTCAGGGCATGTTCACAGACAAATGTTTGTTCTTCTTCTCTTTTTGTCACTATGACCACTGTACAGTCCACTCTTGCCAGACAGGTTGGTAAGTTAGGAGAGGGGCTAGGTTAACAGTCATGTAAATCTCATGTCTACGGTCTAGTGCTTTAGGTTCACATTCCTGCACAGATGATGGATGCCAAATTCCATCAGTATTTGCAGTTGATAAGCACAATCCGCCGATAGAATGATTTGCTTTGTAAATATCTGTGGATAAACTTTAGACAGCTGTCAGTAGGCTGCTGACAGACTCCTTTTATTGGTGGCTTATCTCATGTGGGAATCAGAGATTGATGGCTGGATTTCATCTAATGTATGGGAACCTGTTTTGCTGTTTCTGCTCTTTTAAAATCCATCACTTATTGCAAATTCATTTTCAGATTCCAAATGAAAGGCGATGATACCAGTGTGAGACATGTAATGACTGACTGTCTGTACTTCTGATCTACATGTCTCACACTGGGAATTCTCCCTTTTTCATTTGGCATAATCTCTGGAGGCAGATTCTCAAGGAGATCTACACTACAGACCAAAAGTTTGGACACAACTTCTCCTTTAAAGATTTTTCTGTATTTTCAGGACTATGAAAATTGTACATTCACACTGAAGGCATCAAAACTATGAATTAACACATGTGGAATTATATACTTAACAAAAAAGTGTGAAACAACTGAAAATATGTTTTATATTCTAGGTTCTTCAAAGTAGCCACCTTTTGCTTTGATGACTGCTTTGCACACTCTTGGCATTCTCTTGATGAGCTTCAAGAGGTAGTCACCGGAAATGGTCTTCCAACAATCTTGAAGGAGTTCCCAGAGATGCTTAGCACTTGTTGACCCTTTTGCCTTCACTCTGCGGTCCAGCTCACCCCAAACCATCTCGATTGGGTTCAGGTCTGGTGACTGTGGAGGCCAGGTCATCTGGCGTAGCACCCCATCACTCTCCTTCTTGGTCAAATAGCCCTTACACAGCCTGGAGGTGTGTTTGGGGTCATTGTCCTGTTGAAAAATAAATGATGGTCCAACTAAATGCAAGGCGGATGGAATAGCCTGCCGCTGCAAGATGCTGTTGTAGCCATGCTGGTTCAGTATTCCTTCAATTTTGAATAAATCCCCAACAGTGTCACCAGCAAAGCACCCCCAAACCATCACACCTCCTCCTCCATGCTTCACGGTGGGAACCAGGCATGTAGAGTCCATCCGTTCACCTTCTCTGCGTCGCACAAAGACACGGTGGTTGGAACCAAAGATCTCAAATTTGGACTCATCAGACCAAAGCACAGATTTCCATTGGTCTAATGTCCATTCCTTGTGTTCTTTGGCCCAAACATGTCTCTTCTGCTTGTTGCCTGTCCTTAGCAGTGGTTTCCTAGCAGCTATTTTACCATGAAGGCCTGCTGCACAAAGTCTCCTCTTAACAGTTGTTGTAGACATGTGTCTGCTGCTAGAACTCTGTGTGGCATTGACCTGGTCTCTAATCTGAGCTGCTGTTAACCTGCGATTTCTGAGGCTGGTGACTCGGATAAACTTATCCTCAGAAGCAGAGGTGACTCTTGGTCTTCCTTTCCTGGGGTGGTCCTCATGTGAGCCAGTTTCTTTGTAGCGCTTGATGGTTTTTGCAACTGCACTTGGGGACACTTTCAAAGTTTGCCCAATTTTTCAGACTGACTGACCTTCATTTCTTAAAGTAATGATGGCCACTTGTTTTTCTTTAGTTAGCTGCTTTTTTCTTGCCATAATACAAATTCTAACAGTCTATTCAGTAGGACTATCAGCTGTGTATCCACCAGACTTCTGCACAACACAACTGATGGTCCCAACCCCATTTATAAGGCAAGAAATCCCACTTATTAAACCTGACAGGGCACACCTGTGAAGTGAAAACCATTTCCAGTGACTACCTCTTGAAGCTCATCAAGAAAATGCCAAGAGTGTGCAAAGCAGTCATCAAAGCAAAAGGTGGCTACTCTGAAGAGCCTAGAATATAAGACATATTTTCAGTTGTTTCCCACTTTTTTGTTAAGTATATAATTCCACATGTGTTAATTCATAGTTTTGATGCCTTCAGTGTGAATGTACAATTTTCAAAGTCATGAAAATGCAGAAAAATCTTTAAATGAGAAGGTGTGTCCAAACTTTTGGTCTGTACTGTATGTCCAGGCCATAGATATTAGCAGCTCATTTGCATATTAAGAAAAATGTGGATTTCTCTGGAATAAGACATCGGATCGCAGATAAGGTATCATTTTATTTAACGTCCTATGACCTACATGCCCATATAGATGGCTTAAGAGGGTTGATCGTACTGACAGATTCCCTTTAACAAGTAGTGGTTGTCTATGGACTCGCACATACGAGCGTATAACTGAGTGCAACCTGATTAAAAAAAATAAATATTGCTCTTGGAACAATGTTATTCAATGAGGCAGTGCAGATGTGCATTTTTTTTTTTTTTCAGCTGTATTCGGTGTGAGAAATTGCAGCATCGTACAATTTCACTCTGAAATCGGAAAGTGTGAGAAAATAATCAGATGCCATGCCGGCCATCAGTGCATCTGATTTTTACGGATACATTCAATTCTCTAAGATGGGAAACTGTAAATGATTAGTGGCTGCTGAGTAAAAAAAATGGATTGCATATAGTTGACCAGTGAGACAAAATTGTCCCACTTTTCTGGCCGAAAATCGGACCTATTTTTATTTTTTAATACACTTGTGTGACCCTAGCGTATAAATGATGATTATGGGAACATAGGGCACCTGGTACAAATCACGCTTTGTGGTCAGACTGGTGTGACTACCGTACCTTGTAGCTGATGAGACTGCAATTTGTAAATCTTAACGATTTGGATTGGAACTAGATCCATCTATCTTGCAAACCATCTTCAAGTACTTATGATTCTTGCATTTCAAACAAGCGTTTGGTAAGAGCAGCTGGCATACTACACATTCCTCCACTAGTTGTTTTCACGTGCCAGGGAACTTGTTATATCGCTCATCCTTTTATGTTTTATGATATAAAAGTATAATTGCATGAATCCAGGAGGGCAGCTCCGTGCTGAGGTGCAGTAAATATATTCTCGTTCTGATCACGTTATAAACCTTCCTGTTACCCCTCGCAGTACATGTGATAGTGAGTGTGGTGTAAGCCCTGGCCATCTTCCCAGAGCAAAAGCAGCTGTCATTGGAATTCTCTATTAATGTGCAGTCCATGTCTAAAATAGATACAGCAAACAATGCATCGAGAGGGGCCGCCAGCCTCCCTAGCTCCATAAAATTACATAAGGACCCTGCTTGTTACTATACTTTACAGTCTGGGAAGGGTTATTCCCACAATGGCATTATTTTTCACAAAGTATGTTAAATGCATACTTATTGTTATGCTGAGCTTAGTCTGCATATTGTTACTTTTGTACCTTTTTTGTCTTTCATCTATCTGCCCCTCTGTACATCCAGCTTCATATAGCTGATTGAGGGGTCCTATTCTTACAAACTACATTTCCCAGCAGCACCCTGCTTCCCATGCAGACCTCTCCGTGCCTCTCCTGTGTGTCAGTATACCCACCACTTAGTAATATTTGCCATATAATTGAGAATTGAGCTAATCTAAGTGTAGAATTTATTTTACACTTCTGTGCCGTGTATGCTCCTCCACACATCTCTCCCAGCTTTTTTTTTATTTTCCTGCCACTTATGTTTAGTATCTATAAAAGAAACAGACCAGCTCACCTAGACGGCATGTAGAAGCGTGGCAACGTGTGGCCACAAGTAAAGATGGCCAAAGAAAGGGTGAATGCAGCTTCTCAAATGCAAAAAGCTTTATTCTTCAAAAATTAAACATAATGGCAAGGATTTCATAATGATTTGCAAGCTGTGTTTCAGACACTGTTTTGTGTCCTTTTTTTCAAAGCGAATGACAGATGAATCGTGGTGCAGTAATATACAACCAATGAAATTGCTTGGACAGCACTCTGTTGATGCATATGATAGAGGATTATCTTCTGCCATGTGCATCAACTGAGCCACATTTGCAGTTTCACATTACTGAGCTGACTGCTGATTGCAGCAAACACAGCTCGGCTCTGGTTTTCTCAACTCTGCTGAGCCTGGTTATTACAAGCTCAATTGTGACGTGCTGGACAGTTGAGCTGTACCAAAAACAGCCAACAGAGCAATAATGTAAATGTCAGAAGATAATATCAGGCTGGCAGAGTACTGTACTGTGCTGCATACAGTACAAAGTATAGTGTGTATTCTGAAGGTAGGAAACACTACCAGAGGTGGAAGCAGAGCTATGAGGGTAGGATGCCAGCCGGGAGAGACTGCACATGATTGACCAGGAGCCCTGGACCTACAGCAGGACGGATCCAATGGTAACTGGTGGGTAAATAGAGCCAGGGGGTGGGGGAATAATATGTACAATACAGGGCAGATACTCAAATGTTATATTGACACTAATACGTGTACATAATAAATTTGCATTGTTATTTTGGGAATATCCCTTTAATCTGTGGCAGTCACCAGCATAAATTACTTGGAGCCGGCAGCATCCTATCTGTGTATCCTTCTAACTAGTTTCTAAACATTGTAGAGGGGATTGCACTTGTTACGCTGGAATTTCCCTATGTTTGCATTTGCTATTCAACATTCATTATATTTTATAGACTCTCTGACCTCCATAGTGACATTATATTGAATGACTTTGTGCAGATGGTGAAGGACTCTTGCAAAAATATAACCAACTTTGATAATTTTTAGATAAGGCATATCTAAGGGCTGTCCAGAATTACGATATTGATGATCTAATTAATCAATATCAGATTGTAGGGGTCGAACACCGCCATCAATCCACTGTTACCAGGACCAACAGCTGCCAGAAGTTCAATCTGCAAAATTAAAACCATACCGCATCATAGTACGGTGGCTCAGTGGTTAGCACTGCAGCTTTGCAGCGCTGTGGTCCTGGGTAAATCCTGACAAGGAACCGGACAACATCTGCAAGGAGTTTGTTCTCCTGTATTTGCCAGGTTCTCCGGTTTCCTCTCACACTACAAAGACATACTGATAGGGAATCTTAATTGTGAGCTCCAATGGGGACAGTGATGATGATTTCTGTAAAGTGCTGTGGAATAAATGGGGCAATATGAGTGAGATAAATACCTTGAGATCTGATAATTACTGATCCTTATTAGTGCAATAGTCTGGGACTGCACATGTGTTTTTTTTTTTTTTTTTGCAGAATGACTGTTGTCATCAGGGGAGCCCCTCTATGGGATATCCATGTATTGTATGGCCATGTATTTTGAATAGCCTAGCTGGCTTTTTAGCTAAGAGAAGCCATTTGCAAAGCTGTAGGCTGATCGCCAGGCAGGCTATCATTTAATGAAACACACTCATGATGATGTATTATATGCTAAACCTGTGTAAATGTATTCTGTAGTTTTTGGTACATTAATATACTCACAGATCAGTCTTCCACAATAGATTTTCATGTGAGTGCTTCTTTAAAAAGGGGGTTGTCTCACAAAGACCACTCTGTTAAAAGTTTAAATGTATGCACAAAAAGTAAAGATTACTCTGAAACTATCCTAAAAAATATCTGCACCAAAATAACATTGTTGTGAGTAAATTGAGTTCAAACCCCATCCATTAACATTATACTGTACAGAAATTCTGCAATATGTGAATCTGTCCTGAACAGAAGTGATGAATGTGCTGATCAGTGACTTCTGCTCACCGCTAGGTCAGGATGGGTGCATTAGTCTAAAAACTGTAAATAATTTCCAAAATGTTAAATGGGTGGTCTGGAAATTACATATGGATGACCTGTAGGAGAGAAACCGCAGTTCTCGGCAGCGGCTACTAAGCAATATATACAGCTGTGCTGCTTCTCTCCATACATCTCTCACATTCAGCCGCCGCTGGTGTAGATATGGGCAGGTCGGTGGGGTGGCAGGTATCAGACCCTCTCGCCCCAACGTTCTGATCTCCTATTGATAAACTAACCTATGAATGGGTCATTATTAATATGCAAGTTTCAGACAACTCTCTCAAGGACCAGATTGAAAAAACAAAACTCTTTAGCTATGTATTTGTATTTCCTATATATTTTTTGCATCCATATTACTTTGGATGTTTCTGCAGCCATTATCTGAGATGTACGGCTTCTCGTGACCATTAGTAAACTACCCTACTCTATACCAGGTGCCCTGTAAATATTTTTTTCAGTTATGACATTACGTTGTAAGGTAACAGGCGTCTGCTAATTTTTTTTTTTTTTTTTTTTTTTTACCTTTATGATTTTCTGTGAAATTCATATTACGATTGTATGTATGTGATGGCCTCAATAAGCAGAGTAAATAATAACCCGCCCTGAGCGCTTGTAGTAATAGTTTGTATATTCTATTGCTTCTACATAAATGTACCTTTCTGATCGATCATAACGTAATTATTTATAATGTTGTATAACCTATAGATTCAGTGCATGGGGCACTGGCTTCCTTCTTTGTTTTTCCTCCTGTTCAGAGGCTTCCTTTCCTGCTGGGATATCTGGTGCCTCTGCTGGATGATGGGAGACTCCGCGGCATTGTGCTGGTGTATGTGTGCTGCAGGCTGACATAGTATGTGTATTAGTGCTGCGGGGAGGATCACATACATCCTGTCTGCCAGCTCCACAAGGGTTACTGCAGGTCATTGAGCATGAAATTGCTGACTGATTGTGCCTGAAAGGTCTCACTTAAAGAAGTGTAAAGATTTTTGTAAAACATCTGAATGCTGCGCTACAGCCAGTGTCAGTGCCATCCCAACCAATATATGTCCATGCACCCTATGTTCGAACTACAATTAGCATTGTCTTCTGAATCTGTGTGCTTATAGGAATAATCCAACACTGTATGTATATATTTGTTTTACTAACAGATAAAGGTAATACAATACCATCCCCAGGCTGTATATAGCAACAAAATCTACTCCGACTCCAGACAATATGCCCTGTGCCCCTGCATACATTTCCTAGACTAGTGCCAGCCTGTGCTCTATAAACTCCTCCTAGCTGTAGCCTGGAAACTTGCAGGACCTGTTTCCTTTATGGGCACATGAAAAGCGGTTCAACCGGTCGTCACCTAAGTCCTTCCCTCAGCAGCCACTGACTGCCATCTGCACCCTGCCTGCCGAGTGGCCTTCAGCAACTCTTCTGCCATCCTTGCCAGAGACATGTGCCCAGAGGCATAACCCAGAAAGAAAGGGCAGGCTTCCAGTCTGTTTCCATGCTTGGCCAACATGACAAAGAGGAGGGAGGGCGCACCACAATTCAATAAGGGTATGTGCACATGATCTGGAGCCGCTTCAGGTTTGACGCTGCGTGCTTATGCAGTGGCAAACCCGCAGCGTCCAGATGTTACAGCATAGTGGATGGGATTTGTAGAAATCCCATGTCCACTATGCGTTCATCTGTGCCTGCGGATCACCCGTGACATGGATATTTGGCTTGTCTTTCCAGACCGCACCATGTCAATTTCTCTTGCGGAGTTGCTAGTCTCCACAAGAGAAATTAGATCAGTACAATGTATTGATTGAACCATGTGGATTCACCACAATGAACACATGCGGATTCACCTGCGTTCATATAACGCAGCACTTTGGACGCAGCATAAAAGTTTACTGCTTCCAAAGCGTTGCCTGTCCGGATCGTGTGCACATACATTAGGGTATGTCAGGGTGCTACATCATGTGGAGAGGAGACTGACACAGCAACGAGAAAGACACCACATATGGATGTACGCACCTACATATTATTTACAAAAGTTTATTGAGAAACGTTTATAAATGTTGCGCTATGCATCTAAAACCAGGCATCAGCCATATACATTCCCCAGGTAGTAATATACCTGTTGCAGAAACCATAAAATACATGGACCTACACAAACAGGTTGCTAGAATATACGGCAGCCCAGATATGGGCCAATCAAAACAATGTAGAGAATATAACAACCTGGATGCTGTCCTTTTATTGATGCTGCATAATCCTATCTACAAGGACCAGAAGGAAGGAAAATATATCTATATGTATATCTATTTCTCCCCCATATATAGTATAGTGCTCTTTTGCTGTAAAAGTCCAGACCAATTGCCAAAAGAAGTGCACCGTTTCCGTTGCAAAGTGTCCCTATTGCCAGTTCCCTAAAGTATAATATATGTGGAGATGTCAGGTCACAATATGACCACACACTGAGCTCAATAGGAAGAAAAATAACGCAGGAGAGACAGGGTCTCAAGATAGAGAGGCAGAGGCTCCGAGTCTGAACTCCTACAAAAGGGAAGACAGGTATACCAGCTGGCACTTATGCCAAAACCCTGGGAGGATGCTGTGGTAAATAAGGGGAGGGCAAGGAAGACCACACTTGTATCGCTGTGACATGCACAGCTTCGTCAGGGGAATATGGTCTATGAATGACTCCTCAAACTTATATACCCACATATAAAAGGACTAAGAACCTACCGGTGGTGGGCCACATGGTAAAGATATGTTGAGCCAGAAGGGGACATGGAGCACGCCCAAGAGGCGGAGATCATCTGCTGACAATGAATAACCTGGATCCACGCCATGCACAATGCAGAGACAGGCAGTGGATCGCCGACATGTGAATATCACCTGTGTTGAGGAGGAAGGGGTGGGGGTCACATATCATCCCCAAACACGGCTCTTGTGCCGATAGAGAGGAGAAGCGGCAAACCACTCCCTATAACAAGCGTCAGAGGCCCAAGCATGCGCAGATTTCATAGATGATATCCGGCCGGTATACCATCCAGACACCGCGCATGTGTAAACGAGGAGGGGGGGGGACACAAACCACTAGCCGCATCGGACCGAAATAAACGTTTTACAGCATGTGGCATAGCGCTGATATGTATGACACAAGTACTTCTACATATGATGAGGGTATTAAGAAGTAGTATTGTGGACATCAGAAGTTGTCATACAGGGCACAACATGAGGAAACAGAAGTGAGATTTACGCAATTTTAATAGAATCCCCCGATAACATCAGCCATTGGATAATGCCGAGCGATGCTGGTTATAGGCACAATTTCCAAATAAAAAAAAAAGAATAAAAGTTCTAGGCGACGCATTCTAAGGTACCTAAGAGGACAAGATGTTTATTGCTTACTACTAGAAAAGAAGTGTTGAGTATAAGGGTATGTGCCCACGTAGCGTTTTACAAGCGTATATGCTGCTTCATTTCCGCAGCGTAAACGCTTGGTAATCCGTCCCCCATGGTCCCCAATGAGAATCTGCACTTTCAATGCCCATCCGCAGCGTTTTTGATGCGCTCAAAAATCCGCAGCATGTTCATGCGGAGTTGCCTTGTCAATGCAATAAAAAACGCAAGGCAATTTCGCATGTCCCAAACGCTTCTAAAACGCGCGAAAAACGATTGCCAAATTCCGCAAGCTTTTTTCCGGGAAGTAACATGCAGAAATTTTCTGCTTCATTTCTGCAACGTGGGCACATAGCCTTAGGGGTCAGAGAATGCAAAGAGATCCCCCCCCATATTAAATAACCCACAACAAATGTGAGGAATTATGTGTTATAGTTTAAGAAGCTATTCGATATCTAATGACCTATATTATAACCTTGAGAACCCGGATACAAAACGTAAGGGCTGAGGTCTAAAAAAAAGCATCAATCATATACGCATAATAGTACACCTGAAATCCATCCTGATGACACTGGCTGTTGTGTTGTGTCCAGCGACGTTATTATAGACACTGTTACCCAGGTAAGAAGGAACAATTATCACAAGCATCAATTGTGTGTACAACGGTTGACCCAAAGTTCCTTCTAAAAGTCTTGGCTATTACAGTGTCAAACAACGCTATTGTGGATACTATTACTCAGGCAAGGAGAAATGGTTGTCACAAACACGTACGATATCCCTTTTGAGGACAATCCATATTAAACCAAGAGGATTGGAGATCAAGAAGCATAGTTTGAGAATGTTAAGTCTCAAGTGGAGCATTGTATTCTTGGGGAGCAATATCTGGGTATAAGGGCCAATACCCCGTTAAGAGATGTCAGATAGATAGATAGACCTTGGTCCCAAGATGGGACCCCAGCAGGTAAATATTGGCAAAAGGAAGATTAAAGAATTCGTAGTACACTGCACTGACTCTATTAGATATTTTTCTCTTTAATAAAACATTTATAGAAATATACTTCCAAGACCATTGCCCTGTGATTTTGTGGCCCACTAGTATGTACCTGGATGAGGCACTATTATGCTTGGCATCTGGAGTATGGCCTTTTGGCCGTGCCTTGGACATCCAGTTATTTCGGCCATATGATTGATGTTTCAGGCTTGTACTGGATGTACAATTGAGGATAAGTATGGCCAGCCCTAGAAATATGGTTTTACTTGTATGTTCCACACATTGAATCTTTTTGAGACCATATATAATACTGGGTCCATATATTTGGTTAGTTGGTTAATACAACAGCTATGCCCTTATAATGATTTTTGATACTACCCTACATGCCTTGAAATGTTACCATCTCTTTGATTTTGTTTCACCTTGAATCATGATCTTCTAAGTGGAATCTATTGGGGATTATGTAAAATCATGGTCATGTACATATATAGATAGTGTGTGTTTATTATCTTGAAGTTTACTTACCGGTTGGCATTCATGCCACATCTGTTTCTATAGATATTGTTCTCTTTTAATAGTAAAACATCTAATCGTGCAGTATACTATGAATTCTCTAAGCTTCCAATTACCAAGATTTGCCTGCTGGCACTTGTTACCTTTTGGGGTCCCATCTTGGGCCCAAGGTCTATACTCGTATAAAAAAAAAAATAAAAAAAATAAAATAAAATATATATGACAGACATCTTTTAACAGGGTATTGGCCCTTATGCCCAGATATTGCTCCCCAAGAATACAATGCTCCACTTGAGACTTAACAACATTCTCTTAAACTATGCTTCTTGATCACCAATTCTCTTGGTTTAATATGGATTGTCCTCCAAAAGGGATATTGTGCATGGTATACATAGTTGGTTACTAGTACCTAGGGGTGCAACATCACAACGTGTTTGTGACAATCATTTCTCCTTATCTGAGTAATAGTATCCACAATAGCGTTGTTTGACACTCTATAATAGCCAAGACATTTAGAAGGAACTTTGGGTCAACTGTTGTACACACATAATTGATGCTTGTGATAATTGTCCCTTCTTACCTGGGTAACGGTGTCTATAATAACGTCGCTGGACACAACACAATAGCCAGTGTCATCAGGATGGATTTCGGGTGTACTATTATGCGTATATGATTGATGATTTCTTTAAACCTCAGCCCTTACGTTTTTGTATCCGGGTTCTCAAGGTTATAATATGTCATTAGCTATTGAATAACTTCTTAGACTATAACACATTCCTCACATTTATTGTGGGTTGCTTAATATGGGCTCTTTTTCCATCCTCTGACCCCTTATACTCAACACTTCTTTTCTAGTAGTAAGCAATAAACCTCTTGTCCTCTTTGGTACCTTAGAATGCGTCGCCTAGAACTTTTATTCTTTTTTTTTTATTTGGAAATTGTGCCTATAACCAGCGTCGCTCGGCATTATCCAATGGCTGATGTTATCGGGGGATTCTATTAAAATTGCGTAAATCTCACTTCTGTTTCCTCATGTTGTGCCCTGTATGACAACTTCTGATGTCCACAATACTACTTCTTAATATCCTCATCATATGTATAAGTACTTGTGTCATACATATCAGCGCTATGCCACATGCTGTAAAACGTTTATTTCGGTCCGATGCGGCTAGTGGTTTGTGTCTCCCCCCCCCCCCCCCCCCCCTCCTCGTTTACACATGCGCGGTGTCTGGATGGTATACCGGCCGGATATCATCTATGACATCTGCGCATGCTTGGGCCTCTGACGCTGGTTATAGGGAGTGGTTTGCCGCTTCTCCTCTCTATCGGCGCAAGAGCCGTGTTTGGGGATGATATGTGACCCCCACCCCTTCCTCCTCAACACAGGTGATATCCACATGTCGGCGATCCACTGCCTGTCTCTGCATTGTGCATGGCGTGGATCCAGGTTTTTCATTGTCAGCAGATGATCTCCGCCTCTTGGGCGTGCTTCATGTCCCCTTCTGGCTCAACATATCTTTACCACGTGGCCCACCACCGGTAGGTTCTTAGTCCTTTTATATGTTGGTATATAAGTTTGAGGAGTCATTCATAGACCATATTCCCCTGACGAAGCTGTGCATGTCACAGCGATATACGTGTGGTCTTCCTTGCCCTCCCCTTATTTACCACACCATCCTCCCAGGGTTTTGGCATAAGTGCCAGCTGGTATACCGGTCTTCCCTTTTGTAGGAGTTCAGACTCTGAGCCTCTGCCTCTCTATCTTGAGACCCTGTCTCTCCTGCGTTATTTTTCTTCCTATTGAGCTCAGTGTGTGGTCATATTGTGCCCTGGCATCTCCACATATATTATACTTTAGGGAACTGGCAATAGGGACACTTTGCAACGGAAACGGTGCACTTCTTTTGGCAATTGGTCTGGACTTTTACAGCAAAAGAGCACTATACTATATATGGGGGAGATATAGATATATTTTCCTTCCTTCTGGTCCTTGTAGATAGGATTATGCAGCATCAATAAAAGGACAGCATCCAGGTTGTTATATTCTCTACATTATTGTTTTGATTGGCCCATATCTGGGCTGCCGTATATTCTAGCAACCTGTTTGTGTAGGTCCATGTATTTTACGGTTTCTGCAACAGGTATATTACTACCTGGGGAATGTATATGGCTGATGCCTGGTTTTAGATGTTTAAAAATGTTATAGGCGTTTCTCAATAAACATTTGTAAATTGATATGTATTTGTGTACATCCATATGTGGGGTCTTTCTCGTTGTTGTGCATGGCCAACATAATACGCATTTAGATTAGAGTTGAGCAAAAAGATTTGCAGGACCCTGGAAAAACAGACCCATCTGTACTTTTTGACTACTGTGCAGAGCTCTCCAACCTCCAGCTCTTTGGCATCCTCGGCACCTCTATTGATTAGTGGGGCCCCACAACGTCATTGTGTTGCAGTATGATGTCACAAAGGCCTACTAATCAGAAGAGGTGCCTGGGATGCCACAGGTAAGAAGTATGCAGTGCTGTGGTTTGGTGGCCCTAAAAAATCAACATGGTTGTTGGACCAGGGTCCTCTGAATCTTTTTGCTCAACTCTAGTGCAGATACTTGGCCAGAACAAAACTTGGTGCATGAAACTGGTACCAGAACCGAGGACCAACCCAATACCGACATCCTGTACCAGGACTTTGGTGAGAGGGAGACGGCAGGTGCTGGGAGGTGCCATATGATAAAAGGGACAATGGGTCACCACACTTTTTTTTTTTTTTTTTTCTTAAAAATTAAAAAAAAAAAAAAAAAAGTTAGCATCAAGTATTCAAATGGAGTGCACCTCATACCACCAAGACTTTATAGGTACCATGATTGCAAATGGTACAAGTCTGCCCCCATCCCAGGCAATACAATATACCAAACATATATGAAGTGCATTATGCAAAGTAAAATTAAATGTATGATCAGCGGGGAAGACCAAAATAAATAAGCCGAGAAAGCAAGTGTGACAAAACATGCCAAAGAGTTATGACTCTGGTTCCTGCAGGTTGGATTTCACACGCGTATCACTGCTAGCAAATGAAGCTTCATCAGGGGTGCACTGTGCTTAGGCTGTCTAAGTGACTGTCCTCCCACTGACTGACTTGGATCAATGTTAGGATGTAGCTTTTTCTTAATAGAATTAAACCTATGTAAACACCCTGTATATAATTCACTAGTATTGAGATTGCAATAACTATCTTCGCAAAACTGTAATGCCATCCTTCCCTCTAGGCATGTTATCTAAGGTCAAGATCAGCCGCATGGGGTCTTTTGTATCACAATTTATTATGCCTATTAGTTTTACACATTTAATAGCATGAGCATATTAATCCATTTCTTCATGCCACTGAGGCCAATACGAAAGGTTATTCTAGTTTGTGATGTGTTGATCTGGTAAGCTATGACCAATTACCTCCTTTTTCTCCCACTGCCCTTTGACACATAAAACTGATTGTGAAATGACCAACTATGACAAATACATGGTGCTCTGCATCTCCGCAGCTAAAATGCTGCCTCAAGAGTTTGGCAATCCTTGGGGGTAGGCAGAGGGGTCCGGCACTGTCTCATCCTTACCTTTTTCTACTATTTTTAAGCTATTTTTGTGAAGCATGTAACTTAGTTGGGTTACCATCCTTTAGTTTAATTGCCAAGGGGCACAATGTGACTTTGTAAAGGCATGTGGCATATAGTGATTGGGCATTACACATCTTTTACTTGGTGGTAATTACTCCATCTATTGGATCCCTCGGCAGCCCATAAATGTTCTCAGCATGCTCTTGTAATTGTATAAGTGATGCATCTATTTCACAGATCATGGACAAAATCACATCCGTTCTTTTATTTTCCAGTGGTTTTGTAATGTGACACTTCCTGTTCATCTTGACACAAAAAACTTTTCATAATCAAGGACTTCTCTAATTTTATTTCTTTGCTCTGTTGACTCGGTCGTCAAAATAATAACCGGGCACACCAAATGATGGATAGTTGGCACTTGTTAAGAATTGCTGGTCTATCAAGAAGGTTTCTTGAGCAAAGGGTCTGGTTTACTTTGAAAAGGGGGTGCAATACTGCACCAAAAAAAGTGCCAAAAGTTAGGAAACTATTTCTGCCACAACATAAGCCAATAGGCGGTTAACTGTGGACTAGACAGCATCCAAGCAAATATCCGAAAGCAGTTTCTGGAAGAAAACGTTTACTGTAAGCTATGGGTACTAAATAATTACAACCACAATGACCTGGCTCGGGTACTACAAGCCGTCTCAAAAAGATGGTTTGGAAAGCCTGCACCTCGGCCTCATTGATAAGTTAGCCCAAGTTGAGCAATAAAGTTTGGCTATGCTGATGGCTCAATGAATGTGGCTAGAGGAAATTCTTCTCATCAGATGTTTTGTTTCTCCAAAGACTTTCTAGCTGTGAAGAGACTCCATACTAATCTCCCTGGCTTTGAATGAATGAGCATGAAGGTAGTGCTATAGCCACTTATAATGCATATATATGTAGACTGTATTAATAGTTATAAAGGAATACATTCATGTGTTTTCTACTCTCAAGAAATTGTTTCTTTATGATCTTATGTTTCTAAATAAAACTGTTTAAAGCCAATTATCTTATGGCTTTGTTCACATCGCTCCCAATGCATACTTTGAACAGAGGCTATGATACAATACAATAATGAGCTTTGACAACGCACATGTTAAGTTTGGAAAAAGTATTTACCTTTCAAGAAAGTAACAGCCTAGAGTTTTTCCATTCCTTAAATGCTTAGGTGTCCTGGCCAATAAATATCTAGATTTTTTAATGTATAAATATTTATATTTTACTTTTAATTCACTTATTGTGAAACTGCCTACCCTAGTGCAATCACACAGTGAAATTGAGTAGAAGGATGATTAATAAGGCAAAGTTAAAAATTAAGACTTTTAAACTTCTAATGAAGATTGGTAACACATCCTCGGAGAACAGAGTTCCTCAACATTCTGGACTTCGTGACCCACATTCTTCTCTAAGTGATAGTCAATATCATTTGTAAGAGACCTTTAGTTGCTTAGAGGTTACCGTGGGTTCCTTTGTGGACTATTCTATGCCTTGCTTTTGTAGTGATCTTTGGTTAATCACCCATGCACAATCTGTCATATTGCACGACTCGTTAAAGGGTTGATTGTGACTTGTAGGATTGCTGCTTCCAGTAGGTGGCGCTATAGAGTTCAAGTCCTCTTTTTCTCTGAAGAGGCAATTTGTATATGTTAATTTGCTGGAATTCAAACTATTTGGAGCCGGTTTTGTCACTTTAGAATAAACCAGTTTTCTTTTGAGGTTTTCCGAAATCTCCCTTGTTCATGTCATGATATACTTCAATCCAGATTTTGATAGATCCTTGTTTTTTAAATAAAAAAAACAAGTTGCCCTCTCACTTTGTCATCCCATTGACTCCAATTTCACCTTCAAATTTTCTGCTAATCCTAAAGGATCACATACTTTTATTACTCACATATCTGTGATTTGATCATTTTCCTCACTAAAAAGACAAAAATCTAATTTTTGACTTTTTTTCTTTTTATCTGTATTTCATTCTTGTAAAATTCTGATTCTACTTTTAGCTCACATTTATACAGAAATAGGGAAAAATTTGAAGGGTTCACAAAATTTAAAGAATCACTGTATATAAAATAAAATGGATATTTGCCATCTTAATTGACACTGTTTGGGGCTTAAGGATAGTCTTGTAAAAATTTTGGAAGTCACATTGTAGCCACTGGATATAGTCATGCCTCATTATGCCTATTGTGAGCCGCGCAGCAGCGCATGGGTAGTGCTTTATGGAAAAGTTGATTACTTTGGTATACATTCGTGATCAGAGACATATTCCACCCTTAACAGACAAATAAGCCATTCATGCCCTCTACAATTAATCTCAAATGTCATTTTAGGATCACTAATTGGCATAAGGTATTCTAAAACTACCGCCATAACCTGCATGACGCTTAAAGCGTTTCTCATAACCGCAGATATGAGTTAGTTGCTGACAGACCGTTCTACCGACTATGCATTTAAAGACCACCCAAGAGTATTGCCAGCCTACACAGGCAGCATACTGCTATGGTTCATCTCACAACTACGTGGTTGATTAGCTTAGAACATCTTGTCCGTCCCAGTAGTCTGTGACTAAACTGCACAGAACGGAACAAGTTGTAATCGTTATATTATAGTTCGCATCAGGATTTTTTTTTTTTTTTTTGCAGCATTTAATTTTTAGTAGTTCTGTCGCTGTTACAGCACATTGCAAGAAATCATGTGACAGGTTGTGGAGTCTGACTTTCATATTTTATATTACTATATCTACACCAATGTCTCAAAACCTTCCTTTTTTTTTTTTCTCCAAAAGAACATCCTATTAAAATGTCAGACTGTAATTATGGCCATTTATAGGAGGCGTTCGTGTATAAATGCCTACACCTACCTTCTATGTCAGTTTGACCACCATTGCTGTATGCAGGGCTGTGGAGTCAGTAAGCCAAACCACAGACTCAGACCCCTCAATTTCCCTGACTCCCCAGCACTGGTCACTACTGAGCGTGGACATAAAGTGCAGCACAGATTCATCTCAACTAAAGGCCTGAATCTTTAGATCAGGAAGAGGACAGACATTTCATAACTTTCCCAAATTCTTATGAAAATATTTACTGAACATCCTGCATTGTACTATACCCAATTTATATATATTTTATACGGACTCCGACTCCACATCCCTGGCTGTACATTTGTGTTTTTTTACTTGTACTTAGCTGAATATTTTCCTATAATTTGAGGATTGTTTTACATTTCTTTTCTCTCTATGATGGCAAATGTGTCCTTTGCAAATTTCTCTATTGAAGCCATTAATTTGAAATTTGCTTACCCTTTATATTTTAACTTAAACATGTTAGCCTGCGTGTCCACTTTCCATATCTGATAATAAAAGGTATCATTTCCTATCCTTCCTTACATTTTTTTTTTTTTTTTTACCGAACACTCCTAGTCTGAATTTTGTTTCTTTCCTTTCTTTCTATCCATGACCTTATCCTATGCTTATGTGATGTCATTATAGTGTCCATCCTTCCTTTTGCCTGTCCTGCAGGATCCTATAACTTATGTTCAAGTAATAGGTACTCAATGTAGATTTGCTTGTGCCTCAGTCAATCTCCCGCTATGTCCAACTGGACAACCCTTTACTCCCCCCCCCACAAGCTTCATATTGTTTTTATTGCATGAATTTGCTGCGGAATTAGCAACATTGCATATGACCCATATGGATCCGACCCTATAAGTGTGTACTGGGTGGGCTGCGGTGAATGCATCTTGATTGTTAGTGATATCTGCTGTGAAGCGGCTTGTACACACAGATGACTGTACAAGTGTTCACAGTACTGCAGGCTTCGTGTCTCTCAAGACCATAGTCCAGGGGTCCCCAACCTGTGGCTCAAGGATGACTACCTGCTTGGTGCATCAGCACCAGGTCTAGCAGGTAGTGGTGGCTTTTCTGAGTGGCCCCTGACAGAATAGATCTGGATATGCATATACTTAGTTTTGGGGGGGGGATTTAGGATGATGTTGCCAGTTAGCGTGGAGCATGAAGCTGGGCAAACTGGGAACCATTGGACGTAAGTATACAGCCTATAAGAGAGGGAGACACACGGTCCTGGCGTGATTTCTGTGGGGATGCTTTGACTGTCATACTGGTAATGTGGGGTGGGCACTGGGTGTCACTACTGTGTGTGGATTGGGGGTGGGTGGGGTGTTGCTGGATGTGACTTGCTATGATCTCTGAACTGAAAGTGGCTCTTAAGGTAAGAAAGGTTGGGGACCATTGCTATAATCCGGTCACATCCTTCTGCTCCCTTATGAAATGTTATGTTAACTAATATTAAAAATTACGACCAGAATGCGGCTGATTGTCAGTATGCTCACACATACAATCGGACAAACTGACCAACAGGCAGACTAAAATGCCAAGTAAGGATTTATTTAAAGGTGTTGACCCACGCCAAGGTGCCTGACTGGCTGATCAGGTACTCGTGTCGTGCAGCCGACACAAGACGAGGAATCCTAATCGGACGGATTACTGTTTATAGGTTTAAAACTGATCAGTCGGAATCGGCCATCTCATATTATTGCAACAAAGCATAGAACTTTTTTGTTTTCTTTTTTTCTCCAATACATTAACTTGTTTCTTGATGAATAATATTTCTCTTGGTTGTCCCCTGTGCCTCAGCATTATTGTACATGAAAGGCTCTGGCGTGTGAGGTTACATCCCATGATGTTGCCTCATTACCTTTCATGTATTGTTAGCAGTGCCTAATACTGTGGAAGGAAGCGGTGATGGACATGTGTCTTGTGATGCTGTAATGGGGCTATGTAGACCTTCCTCAGACAGACAGCTTCTCAGAACGCTCATACAGATGTTGTAACCGGTCATCCTTGTTCTTCTGTGCGGCTGACGTCACTGATGAAGTAGAGCTCCATTTTATCAGTGAGTCACTTCCTGCACTTTTCCCGTTATTGGCCTTTCACTTAGTTGGGGTAGTGTTTCTTTAAAGATTTTCCCTGAAGTCATTCACTTGTGGGCGGCCCTCCATTCCTTATAAGTCTCTTACTTGCAGAGTCTGCTCACTTTCTGGCTGGGACGTCACATAGGAGGCAGTGTGAGTACACCTTCTCTCGTCCTTATGTACAGCTCTTTGGGATTCAGGTTTCCGACTCCTTTTTTTTTATCGCTTTACTTTTCCTCTGGAGCAGGGGGGATGTGGTCTGGATGTTCAGGGATACAATGAGGAGGACTTCACTGTGTAACCTTGTTTAGTAACTTTTTGCTTTTGTTACAAAGTTTTGGCTGTGATCATCCCAACTGGAGAGACACTGGCAGCTCCTATCTCTGTGGCTGCCCACGTGTCTCTCCAGTTTCTGACCTGCTCTTCTCTTCACATATAGTTCTTCAGTAGGAGGAGAACATCTACTGGAATCCCTATACTTAGAGGTGGCGTACTGGTCTCCTGGCAAACGATCCATGGGCTCCTTGCCTGCGTAGGCTTGCTGATGGTTGTAGTACAACAACAGATTACAATGTACAGGTTCAGTTAGAAGAATCAGGTTTGGACATAGTAAAGTCATTTTTAGAACCGGTCAGTCTTTCTGTGTAATTTGGTGATGTCTGAAAACCTAAATTTATGTGGAAAGTATTGAAACAACTTGGAGGACCTTGTCACCAGGTTAAGAGGGCAGTTTTTGCCTTAGTTTCATTCCTGCTGCTCCCCTGAGTATTCAGGTTTTTTTTTCTCCAAATCCACCATATGGCTGCAGAGATGAGGACCTTTTTTATTTAGTGATTATTTGCTCTGTATTACCCTAGGAGCATCGCCCCGTCCATAAAAAAAAGTAATTAGAAAGGCCCATAATTCTGGAACCTTTTTATAACAAATTTGTACCAAAAAAACACCCAGAATACTAATGAGAGCAATGGGCAAAAAATTAAACAAACTGGCCACTCTTGACTTGACAGGTGACTTTAAACCTCTTAAAGAAGACCGAATTAATATTCCTGCCAGTGACTGGAATCAATGTGGTAATACACATTCGTCTGTGTTTAGCTAGGGTGTAAAAAAAACAAAAAAAACTTGCATACACAATTTTTTTTTATATATTTTTTTCTGTTTTGCTTTTGTGAATGCATGGAAAAACCCCACTGCACTTGGGCTCTGTACGCTTCTGTTCTGTATTGTACCATCATAAATTGTCCAGCATGGTAGATAGATATTTTTTCCGGTAAAATGCTGAACATAGTGATGAAAGCTGGTTATTATAGCCAACAGACCAAAACAATTGCATTAAGAAATGTAGGTGTAGAAAAAGTTTTACTTCCATTAAAGCACAAAAATAATGTGCAATGTTATCCAATTAATTGGCCAGAGACACGTTGGGTAAGGGACAGAATGGCATTTTTATGCATCTAGTATCTGTGCAGAGAGCTGGATATTGGGTATGTGCCTGCTGGCAATCACAGTATGTACCGTGTTTCCAGCACTGCTGTAAAGTGTGTACAGAACTGCTCGTCTGCTGCTAGGTCACGGTGGCATGATTATTTTATTAGTACATAACGTAGTCTTACCCTTTTCAATGGGGATCAGATGAAATGTTCATTGTGTGCTAAAAATACCTTTTGTAAATGGCCCATGCTGACTGTAAGGGCCGGCATTGTTTTTAAAGCCACACTTATGCAGCATGGCATGAATCATTGTGTTAGAACAGGAAGCAATTCCCAGAACTTTTTTTTTCTCCCACGAGCTATAGACATAGACTTGCATTGCTGATTTTGATCCAATCAATATCGGACAAGTCTGCACAATTCAGAGCAGACTACTAGCTCTGCAAAAAAGACTTGTGAGCAGCTCCATAGACTATAGGTATGAGTGCTATCCGTGAAGAAAACTGATCATCCGTGTGTGTGTGAAAAACTAACGTGTGAATGAGCCTTTAAACGACAAACTGTAGTCACTCAACCTACTTATTGGGTTTTTCCCAAGAACAAAGTTAATTTTAATCAATGGATCTTTGAATAATAAGTTAGACAATTGGATGTGTTTAAAAAAAAAAAAAAGTTCCTGTGCTGAGCTCTTATAAATGTGCCCCATACTTAAAAATTGTCTAGACTCTCTTCTGAAAATCAAGATTTTTGCTTATTTGTTGGATCTGTCATTTATCTAGCTCAGTGCACTGCAAAAAGATAAAAAAATGTTTCAGAGCTCCTGCGCTCTGCATTCCACATCTCCTCTGTGTGTTAGAGATGGCAGGAGGAAGGGGGGGTGTTGTACACAGATCTGCAGCGTGGACCGCCAACTACAGTCTTAGGAAGGGTAGAGAAAACTTGCTATATTAAGGCAATGTGCCCACGTAGCGTTTTTACGGCCGCAAAAAAAAGCTTGTAAAACCGTCTGCCATGCAAAGCAATGTGAATTCGGATGTGCTGTGCACATGATGCACTAATTAGCGCACCGAATTCGCATTGCGTTGCAAAACGCAGCATGACCATTTCTACCACGATTACGCTGCAAATTCACGGCCATTGAGGAACATTGAAACGCAGCAAACCTGCAGGTATATGTGGATTTTCTGCGTTTCAATTAAATTCAATGGCCACAAACTTGCAGTGTAATCGCGGTGCGTGTTGTACCCCTGATGAAGAGGAGACTACAACTCCTTCATCCCGGCTACCACACGGTGAAAAAAAAAGAAATAAAGTTAAAAATAAAAAAAACCTGTATACTCACCTCTCCAGTCTCCTTGCGGCAGCGTCCTCTCTCCACGGCGTCCCGCGGTGTACTTGCAGGACCTGTGGTGATGTCATTTAATCAGCTGATGGTCACGTGACAGCTGACTAAATGACATCACCGCCGATCCTGCTGCCGGGAGGAGACTGGAGAGGTGAGTATACAGGTGTTTTTTTTTTTTTTTTATACTATAGATGCAGTATTTAAAGCATCCAAGTTGGTCACGCAATATAAATCCATGCCGGTTGCATGGATTTATATTGTGTGATCAACTTGTCAAGCACTTTTCCAAGTGATGCTCAAAATCGCTTGGAAAAGTGCTTGAAAAAACGCATGTAAAAATGCTGAAAAAATGCTTCTCTGGCGGAAAACGCATGTAAATGTGCATGCGTTTTTTTTTTTTTCTGCCAGAGCGAGGCAAAAACGCTCTGCATCAAATCTGCTACGTGGGCACATATCCTAAAAGGAGAAGGCACGTGAAAAGGAAGTGCGTGCAGTATAGAAGCTGTGCTGATATATAAGCTAACGAACCTGCAACTTGGATCTGGCTGCAAATTTCATAACAAGGGGTCTAAAAATGAAGGGATGAGGATTGCATACTGAAATATAATGCAAATTTATCAACTGAACATAAAGTAACCTATATAAATATAAATTTTTTTCCATGTCAAATATATCCATGGATTCTAAAGGGTTGTTCTTATGATTGATCTTGAGAGGAGTACACTGCTCCTCTGCCTAACAACTTCCTACTTGAAGATGAATGTTAGTTCGGACCAGCGACATTGTCGTGCTGCCGGCCCAAAATGTGCATTACGGGCTGCTAGCTCTAAGCAAAGAACTTGAAAACGCATGCTCTTAGGAAACTAGCCCCGCGGTAGACTGCAGGAATAACCTAGGCAATAGGTGCTACACGGTAGAATTTTTAAATCCCTTTTGATCTTGAGAATGGAGAGCGTTTTTGATGAGCAGTAAATTGCAAAAGGTTGCTTGTTTTAGAAGCTCTCTGCAATTTCACCCATTTATGAGGAGAAAACGCTTAAGGGGGTTTCCGCTTTCAGAAAAGTGGACCCCAAACACTGAGATAAACTGCATGAGCTGCTGAGCTCAGAGATGGCAGCAAACACTCATTTTTACATCAGAGAAATCTGCCCATTTAGATCCATTCTATAAAAATCTTGAATGTTTGTACGAGGTGGTGCGTAGCACAGAGATTCTCTGGTCTTTGGTGTTTTTAAAGGTACACCCCCCAGACTTGCACACAGCGTTTCTCTTCCTCCTTGAAATGTTACTTTAAAGTCCACATTCTCAGCTCCATCCTTTTGTAAGAAGGAAATTTCTTCTCTAAACAGTTTGGTCTGACAAATTTGGCTTTGGTCCATATGTCCAAGGTTAATCGTTTAAAAATTATCTACTCAAAGCCGGGCGCCGAATGACTCTGCTCAGGAGATACTTGACCTCTTGCCTCAGTTTTCATGGCTGCTGTTTGCCTCACATTGAACCGAGCCTTGATTCTTATCAGATGCCATTTATCTGTCTCTTGTCCTTCATCTTGTGCTCACCAAATGTCCCCATTCTGGGCTTGATGACATGATTATGTGGATAGACTTATTTTGGTACTTAAAGCCCCACTCCATCGTTTGTTTTTAATTGCTGAGCTATAGAGGTGCCACTAATCTAAGTTCCCTGCCCCACTATCAGTATTTGGTCAGTATTATTTCTCTGGAGTGGGTGATAAATGTAGAATTGGTGACTTGTTTTTATTCTACCTTTTCTCTGATTGTTCCTCACCTGGTTTTGGCTCCTACTCCTGATTAAAAATACTTATAGTGGGGCCATGGCCTTAGTCTTCTACCCACCAGCTGCCGTCTTCATCTGTTCTCAGCGCAGCTCTGGACGGTCTCCAGCAGGTTGTGACCTGTTGGATCACTCGAGTGTTCGCTACGTGATCCGGAAGTCACAACTCGCCAGAACGTGGTCAAAACGAGGCTCTCGTATACTTGCACTGAGAGTTTGTGATCGTTACCTCTGACTTCCGGTCAGTCAGAAGTTGCAGGATGTGAGCGGCACTGGGAATAGCAGAAGGCGGCAGGTGGGGAGTATAATATTAGGTGCAGGGACCTTTTACGTTCCTATAGCACTGAAATAATAAAACCTGCTGAAGTGGTGCTTTAATAAATCTTCAGAGTAGTCTGTATATATGGTGTCGGAGCAGGGGTGGACATGCCATTAGTGCAACCTGTGCTGCCACATGGTCCTATTTACACCTCTAAAACATTGGAATGGTGCATTATGATGACCTATTGGACAGCGAAGAGCCCCTATAGGGGCCTCTTCTGTATGTGTCCGCCAGAGTGTAGGAATAATGTCATCCAGGTTGAGTGGGACTATAAAGCCTTTTACTGGATGGCATTTCCTCTGAGAACTGTCTGTCTTATCTGATGGAGACCATAGATAATCTATCTCTTGCCATAAGAGCACAATGTTTTTCCTATAGTCGTCCTCTGAACTGACATTTTAGGGGTCAGGTAGAAGGAGTGTTGTTTTTAATGCAGGTTTGTTTTTATGATGGCGGCATCTGTCACCTAATTACTGATAGCAGCTTGTACAACAGGTTTAGCCTCCTGTATGTGTGCACTGATAACTGCTGCAAACATTTCTATGTGGCGATATTGTGACCGGCCGGCTTCACCCTCTCGGGGAGGAGGAGTGCCTCTGCAGCACGTGGCTCCCATATTGAGTGCTGTACTAACATACCTGCACTAATTCTCTGTCCCATTGGGGTTATATCCACTCTCTGGTTATTGGGGGAGTCTGGAGCTTGCATGTCATGTGAGATGCTACTGACCTGTCCATGCCCCATAGCAAAGGGTCACTGTCTCCTGATAGTCGTTGACCTTTTGATACGTGGTGTTTGTAGAGCTTTGTCAGGACGGTTTGACCTGGCGGTGTAAATATTACTATGTCATCCATTTATATCCCTCCTAGTTAATATTGAACCAAATATTTGCGATGCGTCTATAAATGTCTGAAATCTATTTTTGTTTATTTTCTTCTTGCAGATTGCAGAAAATAACTCCCCAGAGCAGACCCCTCTGTAAGTATGCCCCTCTTCTGAGTTCGCATGTTTTGGCTAGTGTTGTATGTTGTAGAAGATGCCAGGTTACATAGCGGTGTTATACTCCTGTGGTTATGGGGACGGTCCCTTTCTTGCGTAAATCCCTTTTAAAATGTTAAGCAAGTAACATCTACCTTGCGTCATAGTTCTGAGTGACACGGCAGGATTTTCCTGTTTTTGCCATTAAGGGTTCACTCCACATGGCAGGGTATACTTGTGCTAATTTCATGTAGCAATAATAATAAAACACTTTTCTACTGGGTAAACTGTCAGACTGGAAGCTGCTGTCCAGATATGTGTGCCGGGCATCGCCGGTGGAGTAGAAGCCGTTCCCTGCCCGCCTCTTCCACTCTTGATATCCTGCCAGGCAGCTGCCCGCTCCGCTCCTTAAAAGCAAACTTCATGAAATCTATTTTGGAGGCTAATTAGAAAGTGTCTTTTATGCTGTTGTGGTAGCTGTGCTTTCCTCTGGATACAAGCAACGGTTAGTAAAGTCTATGGCCGGCGCAATTTAAGAGTAGAAGTAAAGCTCCATACTTCTATCTCTACAGGTACAGTAAGCCATGTTACCATTTACTTGTGCCCCACTTTGTAGCACTTTGCTCCCTGAGGTTTTGTGTATAGATAGTGTTGTATCCAATAAACCTGCTACCAGATTTACCGAGGGGGAAGGGACTTTATTTATTTCGGGCACTACACGTATAATTGAAACCTAATGGCAAAATGTGATCACTATAGACCACTGGCTTATTTATAAGAGGGACCGTATAAAAAAACAAAACCGAACCATAAACACAATCCATGACCAGGATATTCTGTGCCAAATGCCTTACAAAGTTATCACTTACTGTGACTTTTGCAAAATGAAATTTGTGGTTTAACCGTGAACACATAAGTATTCCTCACAATAACATAATGAGGTATAAAATGCATTTATTCTGACTGTACCTAGTATGATCAGATTGTGTCTCGACCACCTTCTCTGATGATGACCTGCTTTTAGGCATGTTAGATCACCTACTCTACTGCTTTATTGCACATTGCTGCTGTTGTGTTTGTGTGTTTTACTGTTTTTAATTTGTAAGCACTTTCCTATATACCTCTCTCCTCTATTGGGTGTGATCTGTGTTGGCACATAAGGAAAAGGCTGGGTATAACCCTGCTGTGTCTGTGGCATAAAGCTTCCACTAATCCACTCTGTCCATGGGGTCTCCTCTCACACACTGGTGGGGTTTGGTCTCTTTCTTGTGCACACAGGTGCATTTCACACCATTGTGCTGGAAAACATTGTCATGTTTTGTTCATTTTCACAGTTAATAGTAATGTCTTATCTATTTTTGTACTGGGATAACGAACATAACCAGGACTGTGTTCTCTACATATGCCGACTGTACCACGGGCATCTCTGCCTCATTTACTAAATGCTCAGTCTTAAATCTGGAGTCAGACTGCTGACGTTTTTATACAATTTTTTAAAAAGTTAGAGGACATGGACGCTCGCTGGGGCTCTGGGACGCTCGCTGGGGCTCTGGGACGCTCGCTGGGGCTCTGGGACGCTCGCTGGGGCTCTGGGACGCTCGCTGGGGCTCTGGGACGCTCGCTGGGGCTCTGGGACGCGCGCTGGGGCTCTGGGACGCGCGCTGGGGCTCTGTACCATGTACTTTTTGCAGCCGCAGGTGTCATTGTGATTACCTACTGTAAGGATAGATCATCAATAACTTGGTCCTGGACATCCCCTTTAAGTACTTAAATGTTGTACTTGCCCCCATTTATAGCAAGATGTCAAGATATTTAAGCCATTTTACAAGCTGTCGACATGGCTTTGTTTGGTCCGCCTGTTATAATGTAATACCGGTTCTGACAGCAGATTTTTAGTTTTTTTTCCCAGCACTTAATCCAACGTCCCGGACAGTAAATCTAGGTTGCGATGATTACAGATGTGCACATGCATAGCGAGGCACTATCTGAAGAGGCAGAACTTGTTTATATGACATGGGGTGGAAATACATCTGCCGTCCTGTTTAGGATTAGCGCACATGCCAGAACACCCATTAACTCCTTCTTTCCCTGATGGGAGAAGCACACACACTGCTCACAGCTCTGTAATCGTGCAGCTGGTACGCTGTGTATAAAAGCAGCTGGATATAGATGAAATCCTTGGTGTCTTCAAGGAGTAGAAGCATAAAACACTCAGATAGAAAATTCTGAAATGTGAGATGTCACATAGCTGTTGAATTTAACACGAGATGACTAAATTCCTGTGCGCACAGATGACTCATAGCACCAGACAGGTTAAGCACTTTTTCCAATTTCGACACATGTTTTGCAAAAGAATAAATATTTAACTTCCTGAATATTAACCTTTTTGCTAAGATGTATCTCATCGTACATTTCTGCTGACGTCCTTTTTGCCCTCTCCACATGAGACTGAGCAACATGTTGGAGGATTTAGACCGGACGATGCCCGCTCTTTGACTGACAGCCTGGTTATGTTGGCATCCTTCACGTTGTCTTTAATGTTTAATGGGCAGTGGGGTTTCACTTACAGTGTGACTAACGTGTCCTCTCTCTCTTCTTTTCTGCTTTCTGGCTGGCTGCACAGATCTCAAGTCTTGGCTTCCAAAGACTAACAAACAGTAGTATCGCTGCAAAGTGATAAGTAATGCTTGTGATCTAGCGCTGCTGCCTTGGGTAAACAATCACAGCCGCTGCTTTATAAATTTGCCTTAAGAACCCAAAGAATATTGATTGGAGCCGAGCCGGGATATTAATTCCAGCGTCATGAAGCTTAAAGCAGAAGTGTGCACTCTTGTATTGCTGCCTGTCTACCTTTTAATGTTTGTGTACAGCACTCTTACCTTTTTACCGTGGTATTTTCTCACCAATGCTAAGAAGAGAAAGGCTATGGCTAAAAGGATAAAAGCAAAGCCTGTGTCGGAGAAAATCGGAAGCCCCTACCGGGCCCTCAGCCACTTTGATTCCCTGGCCACCATAGACATTCCCGGAGCTGATACTTTGGACAAACTGTTTCAACACGCTGTGGCAAAATTTGGCCAGAAAGATTGTCTTGGCACAAGGGAGATCCTGAGCGAGGAGAATGAGAAGCAACCAAACGGCAAAGTTTTCAAGAAGGTAAGTGTTCCTAGTGTGTCCGCTTTTAATAGGTTTAGTGCTGTTCCTGGCTGCCGGGAATAAAGATGGGTCCAATTCATGATAAACCAACAGATTTTGAGATTAAACGTTGGCTCACTTTAGACTAATTAGCTAATCGGTTCACTAGTAATCTCTTAACTCTCTAGTCATTACTAGAGTCCACATGATGCATGAGTTGCAGCTGATTCTCAGTGCTGATTGCATAGTTGTGAACGTACTGCACGGGCATCCAGTTTAGCTACACAGGGGCCCTTGGAAGAGGGTAGCACGCGTCTGCGAATAAGTATCTGGCTAGCGTCAGTCAGTCCACATCCTGCGTAACTACACAGGACGCTTCTGTATTAATCATCAGTTTGTGTAGACCCTTCCATCTAATTTATCTGACCATGTAAGACTCCCCCTTTCATTTAAAATAAGCTCTGGAGGCTGATTCTCCGGGAGATCTATGTCTGGCCCATAGATCTTAACAGCTCATTTATATATAAGAAAAACATAGATTTCTCTGGAATAAGACATCAGATCGCAGATGGTAAAATATCATTTTATTCTGCTTCCTATGACCTACATGTCCATATAGACTAGGAGGTTTGACCCTACTGACAGATTCCCTTTGCAGGCAGAAACCTTAACAGTGAGCCACAGGCGTTCAAAATGCCATATGTACTCCCAAATTTTGCCAATAAAAACCATTTTGTCACTCAAAAAACACTCCCTTGCAAAGCTCCATGGACAATGTAAAGTTATGGGACTGAGAATGGCGACACCCACCAAATATTTATTTTCAAACATCAGTTTGTTTTTTTTTCACAACTTTAATAAGATATGTATAAGTTTGTGTCCCCTTAATCATACTGAGCTGAAGAATAGTGTCGCCAGGTCACTTTTACATTTGAATGCCCTTAAACCCCCCAAAAAATGGCAAATTGTATTTATTTTCAACATTTTAATAAAGTACTGTTTTTCAGTACATTTAATAGTCATTCAGAACAGTTTGGGCCATTTATATATCCGTAAGATTTAAGAAAATGGGTATGGGCTATATCGGAGGACAAGTGTGCAACATTTACATGTTCTTACAGTCTTGCTGCTTTTGTAAATATATTTTTCTTTTTGTAACCTCTTGTGCTCCACTCACACTTTTGTAAGCTTTGTCAGTAAATTTGCTTATTTTAATAGCAAAAACAAGTGTACAAGAAAATAATGCAAATAGTGCAGGGGACCACTAATTTCATTCTATTAATAGGAATCCTAGCAGCCATGGGAATAAATGGACCCCCAAAATTCTACATTTTTTTTTGTTAGAGAACACTGCTTTTAAAAAATACCTCCTGTGATGCAGATGTTATAATTTCTTTCCCTTCGATCAGTTAATTTTAGGGGAATATAAGTGGTTAAGTTATGAAGAAGTTAATACCAGAGTCAACCATCTTGGAAGTGGTTTGGCTGCCCTGGACCTGAAGCCGAGGAGCACAGTTGCCATTTTCTGCGAGACCAGGGTGGAGTGGATGATTACCGCACAAGCATGCTTCAAGTACAACTTTCCTTGTAAGTAATCTCCACTAATTAAGTTTAGATAAGATATCACTTTAATGATAGCTGGAATGGATACTGAGAACTTCACTTTTATAGTAGCTATTTTATCGCACCTGGTTTAGTAATAGATTAAGTCTGGCCAAGAGCACACGGCCTATTCTGTACACAGCGGAAAATCAATGAGTGGCTGTGGGTGATATAGGGCGCCTTACACTGCCTGATTTATAGGAACACTCACTTCCTAAATATCAAGACTGTGTAAACAGGTTGTCGATCAGCCGCTGGACACACACAGACACTTGTTCATCGGGTGAATTGAGTTGTAAGCTTCACCGTTCTCTGCAGAGATGCATTGTCCTGTCTACACAGCATCGGTGCTGCCAAGAACGATTGGTGATAGAAGTGTGGTTGGCCTGTCCAAACATCCCACAATGAGTATATGGTGCTCTTCTGATGGTGCAGAATTACTGCATCAATTAGTAAACTTGGTTTACTTGTACCTTTTTTCATTACGTTTTTTTTTTTCTAAACATGCTTTTTTTTTTTTTTTATTGCTTTTTTGGGGGGGGGGGAAACTCTGTTTAAGCTTTGATAGTCGTGCTAGGACTATTTGTGAGCCCTTTATTAAAAATGCATATGCAGTTTTTTTTTTTTTTTTTTTATGTAGGTATTTTCTACTTCATTTAAGTCTATAGTACCCCCTCCTCACCCATTCACTAGGTTATGTCCTTCAGGATTTCTGGTACAAGTCCACAGAGTAACCTGATTCAGCATTGCCTGGGTGGTGAAAAACTGAGTGCTGCTTCGGTCTCCTATATTTGAGAGGATCTGGCAGTCCCTTACTCTGTGGTGTCAGCAGATTTAGATGAAATTACATGAACTGCTGTCATCTGTGTAACGTGGACGGACGGCCATGTCACTTCGGACATGTCTGATTTAAAGGGAACTTGCCATGCTGCACATGCAGTCCGATCTGTGCACAGTATAGAGAAGATGCTGAGCAGAATGATGCAAAATATTCTGTAGAGTTGTATTTTGATCATGGAAATCCCTGCTGTGCATGCTTGAGTCCAGTGGGATGTCCTACTATTGATCGACAGTCCTTCCTGTGTGAGTGCATTCAGAGATAGCTGTCAGTCACTAGTAGGACTGCCCACTGGACTCCTATACATACAAACACCAAGGATTTCAGTGAATAAAATGCAAGATTTACTGAAACTTTCCCCACAGAACGTGTATAACATCCAGCTCACAGATCAGAGAACACTTCACATGACTGGTTCCCTTTTTCAGGCCTGCAAGCACCATAGTTCAAAGTCAGCAAAACCTGTTGATTTAGGTGAGATCCTCTGACCATCTGATGTGTATGGGGCATCCAAGTTATCCCCCATTATCACCAGACACAATTCTCCCGGGATTGAAGCCATCAGAATGCGGCAGCAACTTTCTTCCTTCTACACATTATTTTTCACCCTTATTTGTTTTTCTTATTTTCCTGGAAGTAGAGGATTGATGCATTTAAAATTGTATGTCCTGGTCCTGTTACTAAGTGTAGGCTTAATATTACTTTCCCAGGAGATCTTATAAAAAATGCTCCAATTGTTATATTATGGTGAATGAAGAATTTGCTAAAACGGATATGTCTGGAGCGGTGACAGATCCTCCATAACTGCAGCTCAATAAAGCTTAGAGAGGAGTCTAAAAATACTGCAATGAAAGGTCATGTACTATCCGCGCTCCAGAGCCGACCATCGCCATCCTGCTGTATGATTACAGGTCTGACACGCGGCCCCATATGCTCACTATGGGGTTACAGTACTTGGTAAAGCTGCTTTCTGTGAGATAACGTGCCAAACCTCGGGGCTTTGTCGTCTGTGGCTGACATAACATTTCAGTTTTCTCCTGCAACATCCATACATTTTAGTAACTTCCTCATTTTTCTACAATGTAATGACGCTGTGCATTTTCAATTCCTTTTTTAGTGTTCTATACTAATACATATTCATCTACAATGTTCTCTTAATGGGATGTCCCCCTCTTTGAATTGTAGCAAGTTGCTAGGTTAGATCTGATTGGTATGATCTGATCATGGAAACGAGACCAAGGTCCATTTGTGACCAGTAACAGAACCATCTCCCCTTGGTGCAGGTGAATAGAGCCCACCCAAGGTGGATGACTGAGCGGCATATTGACGGATAAGCCCCCAAAGATCTAGAAATAATGGCATACTATAACCATATCCTATGACATGTATATTGTTTGAACCCAGCAGTTTTGGCAGGGCTGGTCGACCATCTATGGAGGGTTTCCCTCAACTGCAGAAAACTGAGGGGGAATGGTGATCAGACATGTTGGTGTAAAGGGTCTGATCTTTTTCATCTCTGGAAGATAAGCTGCCACCGGAGGTGTCTAGCAGTGGCTTACACCCCTCTTCATACGGAGTATACGCGCATATTAGGCCAGTCTTAATTATTTTGGTAAAAATTTCATTCAGCCTCAATGCATGACTTTCATAAAGATATATTCAAGTCCTTTGTGATCTATGGCTTTTTACTGCCACATAGTAAGGTAGACTCGAAGGCCAAGACTTCATGGGGATGTGAAACTGTTGGGATTACCAAGACTTTTGTGAATGACCTCAATGTTTCCCTTAAAGGGAGAAAGTTGTAGGTAATGCAGATGTGATACTGCTGTGAGCCCTAAACTTAAAAATAATGCATAGTTAGCTATTTTGTTTATAAAATCACCTTTCATATGCACCGCTGGGGTGTTCTGCAGAGGATCCTCATCTCTTGGCCAAAGAGGAGAAACCAAAGTGTACTATGGCGCTGGATCCTCCTTACATCAGTTACCACGGTCCATATGTCTGTCATGGTTCAGAAAATCATGCATTGCTTGTCTTCCCATTAAATCTTATAGAATTTGTTATTCTCCAAAGCATATGTGAACATGGCCTTCTAGGAGCTCCCTCTGGAGAAAACCCTCTTTAGATGCCTCCATCAGCTGATTGCTCTCGGACCTGCTCCTGACACCTGAAGAAAACAGCTGACAGGGGAAGTTGTGGTAACTCGCCACTTCTCCTGCAGCGGCGTCTGTAGTATTATAATAAAGTATTTTAAGAAGGCCATTCAGATAAATAGCTGTCCATGTAATACAGGGAAGGCTCAAGTCCCCCAATACAGGAGACACTCATTCATAGAGAAGTCCTAAGTACGGGATCTCCAAATGGGGAATAGTTTCAGATATTGTCTTCAGGAGACACCCCTTTAACTTGTGTGTATACTTTGTAGAACAATGTGCAATGATGTAGAATGAGGTGTTAATTTCTGGCTCTTTGTGCAGTGGTCACCTTGTATGCTACTCTTGGAGAAGACGCTGTTGCCTTTGGGCTGAACGAGTCTGGAGCTACTCACCTCATCACCAGCTCTGAGCTCCTAGAAACAAAGCTCAAGGTGTGTTCCCTATCCTCTGCATGTCTTGTATTAACCAGTCCTATACTTGTATGGTCCGGACCTTATTGTGGATTTCCTTTTGCATTCAGTGTGTGTTGTCACAAGTCATCAACATCAAGCACATTATCTATGTTGGGAAGAACATCAACAAGTCCGAATATCCTGCATTCCTAGAAGTACATAACATGGAAGAGGTGGAGGAGCTGGGGGCCAAGCAGGAGAACTGTAAGTGTGACTACATTGCGGTATATTGAGAAACTTACAATGGGATTCTTAGTACGCAGATACAGCATTTATCATCCAGCTTGCTCATGAACAGATATCCTGGCCTGTGTAGTGGCTTTCTGCAGATCAGTAAATGATGGCTGATTAGTTTGGGCCTACTGATGAGATACAGCATTCATCAAGCTGCAATGCAATAAAGTGAAAGCACAAATTCTATAAAATCCAGCTGCAATAACAAAGGAAGCAACATTGCAGGCGATCGGGGCTGATGCCAAACTGTGTGTATATTATTTATTATCATCCCAAGTAAGATATTGTATTACCGCATTGTGTACTAACGTCAGTCTCTTCTGCCCTTGTGCAGTAGGCAGTTCTTTCCCAGCCCAATGATTCCCTTATATTGGGTGTGGTGGGATTGGGTAACCTCTCTTACTGCTGAGCAGTATTCGATAGCTCCTACAATTAGGGCCTGGCACGTGTACCAGGAGTGTCACATAGGTGCAGTGAGATTTCTTGGTGTATGAGGGAACATGCTGGGCGGTGGGACACACAGGACCAGTATGGAGATGGAGAGTGTAAGTGACGGGGAAAGCAAATCACAACATCCTTTTTGGAGGTGTGCGTATCTGCTCTGATACAGCAGCTGATGGATTGTAGATGTCTGAACAGAACGTTTCTCCCTTTTTACGTTTAGTGAGCAACCCTTCCAGCCGGCCGTTGCCCACAGACCTAGCGGTGGTGATGTATACCAGCGGTTCAACTGGCAGACCGAAAGGCGTGATGATGGTACACAGCAATCTAATAGCTGGCATGTCTGGACAGTGTGAACGGATACCTGGACTTGGGTACGTTTTCATGCTTTGATGCTTAATTTGGGGTTATAATGACATATTTAAGTCTGTCCCATTTGTGGGTCTGTTAATTTTAATGGGTATTCTAGGTTGAATATCCAGAAAACGTAGGTTTTATGTAGTAGCCTGGCACATAATTGACTATCGGGGTTGCATTACACAGCGTCTGTAACATGATTCACCGAGTTTTGGTGCTTGGTCTGTTGTTTTGGCACCGTATTCGGTTCAAGAGGTCTTGCTATATTTAAAAAAATTGCAGAGTGCATACAATAAACATTACCTATAGTAAGTGATTAAAAAAAAATATATAAAAGGGCCAGTGCCGTTCCTCCTGCAATTGTGCGAATAAATTGGAATTTGAGTGTTGCCATTCCACCTGTCAATTGCAGGTACATTTCAAGATGCTGCCCATTAATGGGGAAAATGGTTACGCCCAGTTGTCTACTTCTACATTTCTGGGAGAAATTATGAAGTTGGCACAACACTGGTTTTTGTTAGTGTGCTTTTGATATTAGATACATGTATTATTTTCTGTTTTGCAGACCCAAAGATACCTACATTGGTTACTTGCCTTTAGCACATGTGCTAGAGATGACTGCAGAGATATCATGCGTTACCTATGGATGTAGAATAGGTTACTCCTCTCCATTAACACTCTCTGACCAGGTAAGGACATATAACAAAAAAGTGTCTATCTGTATGTTCAGGTGTATTCTTGTCTTATGAGGGCTGACTTTTATAATGAGTTTAGATGTTATTGTAGGGGCAACACAGTATTAATTGCAAAGGCTTTCTTTGCTGTAGAATCATCACATGCTTGGTTTTGAGATGTTTTTTTATGGAGGGGGCGGGGAGGAGGAAACCCCTGAATGTGTACACAGTCATAAAAAGCTTTACGGCTCATGCGGATGATCATGTATTTGGTCTGAGTGCGATGCAACAAAATATTGGATCACACTCGGACCAGTGTATGGAGCTGTGCACAGGTCTTATTTATTTTTCCCTTAGTCAGTCTGTCCAAGGAAAAAATTGCTGTATGTCAGAGTTTGATCAGATATTCTTATCGTACTCAGCCATGCAAGTCAATGAGTGCGTTTGAAAACATCGGACTGCACTCAGAGTACATCTGAGTGCAGTCTGAGTTCAGCACACTGACACAATGGAGAACATGGAGAAATTCTTCTTTCTCTAACTTCTGTGAGCAGACTCTAAGCACCGGCCGGATTCTCTCGGATGAGGCTCTACAGCCGTCTACCCCTGCCCTTCGTGTCATCTGGAGATCTGTACCCTGGCTGCAGTGTCTGCAGGGAAGTTGAGGTGGTCCGAGGACTCTGCCTCCACTTGCAGATCGGCCGCCGCACGTTGACTACTGTACATAAACGCAGAAAGTCAGTATATGGAGAGTTGATTTGTTACAGGAACAACCCTTCCAATATGGGGAGCCTGAACAGTGTGTGTGGTTATTGTCACAATTAAAGGGAGAATAGGAATTAAATACATAAGCTATTCTTCTATCTCCTGCACTTGGGCGGGGTGGCATTAGTTATTACATGAATTGTTTTGCTTTTCTTTTATGCCATAGAATCTTTGTTTCTCGTGATCTCGCGATCCTTTTACGCTTGCTTTGTTGCGTAGGAGAAAGTTGACAAGTTTCCTAAACTACACACTTAATGCTCTGCCTGTTGTGAAGTGGATTATTGTTCTCATACATTGACCTAGACTTCGCCATCCGTCCCCGCTTCGAGGCACGATGCCAGATTTACCCAGCGTAAAACCTTTACTCATTGACTAGCATGTTGAATGAAAAGCTTTGTGTCTAATGCGGCTGCTCTACAATTAGCTGTGAGTTAAGCATGAAGAATACGACCGGCTCTGCCAGCCAAGGAGGAAGACGTAAATAATTGAAAATGATAATCTCACTCCGGGGGAGTATCTGAGTGACGTAGAGCATGGCAGGATATTCCCGAGGGGCTCGCCGATACTACTGTAAAATGTGGGCTTTACTGCCGGTGAATTGCTTGTATAGTCTATCTTCTCATTAAGCAGGTTTTCTGAGCCTAAAAAAAGTGATTTGCTTAACTGATAAAATAAGAAATAAACCCATATTCACCCTTTATAGCCTCACTGGTAACTAGGCTACAGCAATGTCATACTGACAACTGACTTCTGAAGCCAATCACTGACGGCACCAGTGGTGTCAGCCACCATCGGAGTAGTGAAATAAGCAGTGACTGGCCGAGGATTTGAAAGGTTTGTCCATTTTGAACAATCTGTTCTTGCCAGAAGATTCACCAATTATGAGCGGACCACTGGGTAGTCTGCTTTTGGGACTTGCTGGAATCTCCAGGGTTATGCATTAGTGTGATCAACTTTCCTACACCAGCACTACATTGGCCGTGAGGCATTACACCCTCATCACTTAAAGGGAACTGGTCACTTGATTCATGCTGTCCAAACAGGCAGCATGAATGTGATCCTGGCTACATGGATGCACCTAGTTATGTTTTTCTCATACACTTTTTTTTTTTTTTTTTTTCAGAGAAATATATAATTTTGAAAGAGCCCATGACAAGCTTTTCCCAGCGCCACTGCCAAAGCAGTGCTGGGAGAAGCCGACCGTGGACCCTAGCTGGAGGCCTATAGCACGCTGTATTTTTAGCAGGAGGCCTATAGCCAGGTTGTTGTTGTTTCTCCTCCACTTTAATAAATATAAATCCTCTATTGGGTTTGACGCTGCATCAAAACCTGCACATGTACGGGCATCCGAGAATGAATGTGCCTTGTACCGGGAGGAGGAGCTGGTGTGATGGCCGGGAATGTGTCCGCTAACCTGTCTGCCACCAAAGTGTTTAAGCCTCATATCTCAGCCTATAAAAAGTATATGGCAGGAACAAGGGGTCCAAATGGTAACCGCATGTAAGATATGTAATGCTACAGCTACACATTAGCACGTGGTAAAATGCTAATAGACCACTAGAAAATGTCAGCCGGTGTATAATATTGTGAAGCCCCCACTGAATCGCGCAGGTGACTGAGCCAGCTGTGTGCTCCTTATCCTTCCTGAATAAGCTGGGCCTTGTATAATGGATTCTTCGGTTGTTCAGGAATTCTTATGCAAGCCAAATTCCAGAAATTTTATTACTGCGAATAGCTGACAAAATCTCATCCCACTTTTACAGCCGACTGAGAAATGAGATGATACATAAACGCCATGTTAAAGGGGCTGTGTGGCTTTACCTTCTATCATCTGTACAGAACTAAATCTTTGCTTCCATGAATTTCACGATGAAAATTCTGCTCAGTGTCTGGCTCTAACTTCAAAGCCGTCTCACTTGGCTAATGCAGCTCTTAGTGGTTAGGGATCTGTCTGCCATTTGCAGACCTATGAAGGCTTATCTTTAAAAGTCAGCGGCATGACAGTATTGTTGGGGGGGATCCCAAAACACCCTTGTGTGGAGCACAAAGTAGGTGAATGGCTTTGCACTTTGTAAATAGTTTATTTTAATCTATTGCTCATCTCCTTGTTTTTTGTCTTTACAGTCCAGTAAAATTAAGAAGGGAAGTAAAGGTGACTGCAGTGTGCTGAGGCCCACACTGATGGCGGCTGTGCCTGTAAGTATTAGTTTCTGTGTAAGGTGTGGCGAGTCCGGCTTGGGAAGCTCCGATGCTTGCAGAATTCTGTACAGATCCTGATTCTCTTATTAACCGGTTCCCGACCGCCCACTGTAGATAAACGTCGGCGCTTGCCGGGCTCTGTGCAGCGCCGACGTTTAAAAACGGTGGGTGGTCTCGCAGCGCTCAGGACCCCCAGGGTCCTGCAAGCGCTGCTATTCCGGTGCAGAGCGTTAGCTCTGACAGGGGACATCATCGGGACCTGATTAGATCAGGTCCCAGTGATGTTAACCCTTAGCTGTCTTCTATATGCTGTGATCTATTGTGATCGCGGCATATAGGACACAGCAGGAGGAGAGGGGGTCGTCAACTTACCTCTCCGAAGACCTCCGAGTCCTTCCAGGACCTGGGGTTGCTATGGCAGCTGGAGGTCACATGACCGCCTCCAGCTCTGCCATATATGGTGTCCTGTCTGGCTCAGCTGCTGCTGTAGCCAGACAGGAGACTCTGACTGAAACAGTCAGGGAAGATCTCATGTAATGTAATATATGTCTATTACATTACATGAGATCAGAGATCAGAAAAATAAAAATTAATGTCCCATACAGGGACTAAGAAAAAATGTGAAAAAAAGTAAAAAAAAAAGTTTTTAAACTATTAATAAAAAAATCACAAAATAAATAAAAATAAATAAATAAAATATTAAACCAATAAATCCGTATATTTTTACAAAACCAAAAAAAGTACACATATTTGGTATCGCCGCGTCCGAAACAACCCGAGCTATAAAACTGTCACACTAATTAACTCCTTCTGTGCACACCGTAATAAAAATAAATAAAAAACGGAGCAAAAAAATATGCTTTTTCATCATATTGCCAAACAAAAAGTGGAAAAAAATGCGATCAAAAAACAAAATAGAAATAAAAATGGTACCACTGAAAACGTCATCTTGTTACGCAAAAAAAAAGCCGCCATACAGCTCCATCAGCCGAAAAATAAAAAAGTTATAGCGCTCAGAATAAAGCAATGCAAAAAAAATATTTTTTTCTATAAAATAGTTTTATTGTGTAAAAGCGCCAAAACATAAAAAAAATACAGTAAGTGTAGTATCGCTGTAAACGTACTGACCCGAAGAATAACGCTGCCTGATCACTTTTACCACACGCAGAACGGCATAAAAAAAAACCTCAAAAAACAATTCCTGAATTGTTTGTTTTTGTTAATTTTACCTCCCAAAAAACGGAATAGAAAGCGATCAAAAAATGTCACGTCCCCAAAAATGGTACCAATAAAAATGTCAACTCGTCCCGCAAAAAACAAGCCGTCACATGACTGTCGGCCGAAATATGGAAAAATTATAGCTCTCAAAATATGGTGATGCAAAAACTAGATTTTGCAAAAAAAGCGTCTTTTAGTGTGTGACAGCTGTCAGTCATAAAAACCCGATATCAATCTGGTATCTCTGTAATCACACCGACCCGAAGAATAAAGTAATCTAATCAGTTATATCACACTAGGAACGGCGTAAAAAATAAATAAAACCAATTCTTCACCTGCTACTGATTTGTTTATTATGTCCCCAAAGATCCCAGTAAGGCTCTGCTCACATTTATCCTGCGCTCTGCGCTGAGCACTTACACCAGAGTTTCCGTGTAAATCTATGAAATACATGATTCAGCCGGAACCCATGACGGAAGATTCCCTGTAATGAGACAGATATAGGCCACTGTGGATGCCGTCTAGCCTGGGATCCCACAGTGTCATTTGTTTTAGGCGTGCATAAAAGTGCGGTTGGCCACAGTTTTGTGCACTTCTGAAAAAAAGGACACCGCTACACAGAGGCCAGACAGAGTCCAGAGTAACTCTGCTGCCTCATTACAGTGAATGGATCCTGCAGGGGTTTCATCTGAATTACATCACTTGGAAATTTAGATGGAAACCCCGATGTAAGTGCTCAGCCTAGAGCGCCGGATAAATGTTACGTAAAATGTTCCCAATAAAAGCTTCAACTCGGTCCTCAAAAAAAGCTAGTCCCCACTCAGGTCCGTCATCTGTTAAAAATATAAGGGACTTCCAAGTTACTGGTAGCAGAAAGGCTCTGGAAAAGCAAAATGACCCTTGCCCCCCAAAAGAAATTCAGAAAATTTTGTGCTCCCAAATCTAAATGCCTATTCTACAATAATTTGTTCTCCAATTGTCAAATAGCACTCCGTCCCCCCCAGATCTCACCGTACGGCTGAGCGGTACGATACAGCCACATATGGGGTATTGACACTTTTAGAAGAAATTGTGTGACACATTTTGGCACCATTTTTACCCATTGCCCTGTTTGAAAATGTAAAATCTGAGGGTAAAACATTTTTTTGTGGTAAAAATATAATTATGATTTTTTCAATGCCCAATGGTATAAATTTAAAAATTAAAAAATACTCACTACTTCCCTAGATGAATTCCTTGAGAGGTGTAGTTTACAAAATGGGGTCATTTGTGGAGGTTTCTGCTGTTTTGGCATGTCAGCGACTCTTCAAATGTGACATGGTGTCTGCTGCCTATCCCAGCCAACATAGCGCTCCTTTCTCTTCCGAACCCTGCCGTACACCAAAGCAGTGGTTTTCCCCCACATATGGGGTATCGGCGTACTCAGGAGAAATTGTACAACAAATTTCATGGTGCAATTTCTCCGGTTATCCTTATGATAATGCAAAATTAGGGGATGAAAAACATTTTTTATGGGAAAAATGTGAAAATTTTATTTTCACGGCTCAATATTATAAACTTCTGTGAAGCAGCTGGGGGTGCAAGGTGCTCACCACACATCTAGATAAGTTCCCTAAGGGGTCTAGTTTCCAAAATGGTGGCACTTGTGGGGGGTTTCCACTGTTTAGGCACATTAGGGGCTCCACAAATGTGACATGGCGTCCGCTAATTATTCAAACAAATTTTACATTCAAAAAGTCAAATGGCGCTCCTTCCCTTTCAAACCCTGCCATGCGCCCAAACAGTAATTTGCCTCCACATATGGGGTATCAGCGTGTTCAGGAGAAATTGCACAACAAATTTCATGGTGCAATTTATCCTATTACCCTTATGATAATGCAAAATTAAGGGATGAAAAACGGTTTTGTGGGAAAAATGTGAAAATTTTATTTTTACAGCTCAATATTATAAACTTCTGTGAAGCACCTTGGGGTGCAAGGTGCTCACCACACATCTAGATAAGTTCCCTAAGGGGTCTAGTTTCCAAAATGGTGTCACTTGTGGGGGGTTTCCACTGTTTAGGCACATCAGGAGCTCTCCAAACGCAACATGGCGTCTGCTAATTATTCAGACAAATTTTACATTCAAAAAGTCTAATAGCGCTCCTTCCCTTCCGAACCCTGCAGTGCGCCCAAACAGTGGTTTTCCCTCACATATGGGGTATCAGCACGCTCAAGAGAAATTGCACAAAAAAATTTGGGGTCCATTTTTTCCTGTTACCCCTGTGAAAATAAAAAAAATTGGGTCTAAAGTAACATTTTTGTGAAAAAAGTTAAATGTTAATTTTTTTTTTCCACATTCCAAAAATTCCTGTGAAGCACCTGAAGGGTTAATAACGTTCTTGAATGTGGTTTTGAGCACCTTGAGGGGTGCAGTTTTTAGAATGGTGTCAATTTTGGGTATTTTCTGTCATAAAGACCCCTCAAAGTGACTTCAAATATGATGTGGTCCCTAAAAAAATGTTTTTGTAAATTTTGTTGGAAAAATGAGAAATCGCTGGTCAACTTTTAACCCTTATAGCTCCCTAACAAAAAAAAAATTTTGGTTCCAAAATTGTGCTGATGTAAAGTAGACATGTGGGAAATGTTATATGTTAACTATTTTGTGTGACATATCTCTCTGATTTAAGGGCATGAAAATTCAAAGTTTGAAAATTGCAAAATTTTCTAAATTTTCGCCAAATTTCTGATTTTTTTCACAAATAAACGCAAGTTATATGGAAGAAATTTTACCACTATCATGAAGTACAATATGTCATGAAAAAACAGTCTCAGAATCAGGGGAATACGTTGAAGCGTTCCAGAGTAATTACTTCATAAAGTGACAGTGGTCAGAATTGAAAAAATTGGCCCGGTCACGAAGGCAAAAACAGGCTCTGGCGCGAAGTGGTTAAAGAGGTTGACCACTACTTTTACATGGCCTATCCTTAGGATGCTTTCCTATAGGAATACTTACTAGTCTAAACTTTCTTACAGGAAATCATGGATCGCATCTACAAAAATGTCATGAGCAAAGTGCAAGAAATGAATGTTATCCAGAGAACCCTGTTCAAGCTGGGCTATGACTACAAGCTGGAGCAAATAAAGAAGGGATACGACGCTCCCTTATGTAATGTGTAAGTAATGCCAGAGACTATGGATACAGTAGTAAGTCGATGATCACATGCAGCCTTTTTTAAGCATAGAAAGTGGGGGAAAAAAAGCTTAAAAAAAACTTTTGCAGTGTTTTTGGTTAATACAACTAAACTTGTACTGTAGACTAAGCACACATGTAATCACACCCGAAAAAAAATTGTGACACGTGCGTTTTTATTGCCAAGAGCAACTTTTGGCTGCAAAATAACACACAGCAAAAACGCTGCATGTCAACATAGCCTGATGCTGTAGCTGAACTTGTGATGGAAATCGTACAGAAGAAAGGGCTGCATTTTGTACCAATATTGTCAGCTCTTCTATGGCTCCATTATGTATGGCGGAGTCCCATCTGAAGACCTGATTTACCCTGATATGAGCTATTGATGTCTGATTCTCAGGAATCACTTGCACAAGCTTTTTCTAAAGCCATTAATCTTCGATCTTTCTGCTTGTGCCTGTCTTAGTCATGCAGTCTAATTGTACAGTAATATAGCATGCGCCTGGAGCTTTGTGAACTGTCGTGTACGTTCCCATTCATTGTGTTCCCTTTTCTCGCTTACAGGGTCCTCTTCAAAAAGGTGAAAGCTTTATTGGGGGGCAACGTCCGTATGATGCTGTGCGGCGGGGCGCCTTTATCTCCACAGACCCAGAGGTTTATGAACATTTGTTTCTGCTGTCCAGTTGGTCAAGGTTATGGCCTAACAGAAACCTGTGGGGCTGGTTCCATTACTGAAGGTGGGCTTTAGTATGGCTGCTGGGCTTACAGTAAATTCTGGTGCGTGGAGTAACCACTTCCTAGATGTAAAAATATAACACAATAGCGTGTCACTTCCTGTGGTTACAAATACATTGCAGGCGGAGAATATAAAGGGTGCAGGATTATACCACATCATCATGGTCATGGGTGGATTTATAGATGCCATGGTGTAGGGTGTGGGTTTTTACACTGATTAGCCATATTCCCTGATTAAGTGGACAATATTTATGGAGCTATATATAATCTCACCATTTAGTGTGTGTGTGTGTGGATAGATAGATAGATAGATAGATAGATAGATAGAGAATGTGTGTGTATATATATATATATATAGTGTATATATACTCTCTCTCTCTATATATAGAGAGAGAGAGAGTATATATACACTATATATATACACACATTCTCTCTATATATATATACACACATTCTCTCTCTATATATATATACACACACATTCTCTCTCTCTCTATATATATATATATATATACACACACACATTCTCTCTCTCTATATATACACACATTCTCTCTCTCTATATATACACACATTCTCTCTCTCTCTCTCTCTCTCTCTCTCTCTCTCTCTCTCTCTCTCTCTCTCTATATATACACATTCTCTCTCTCTCTCTATATATATATATAGAGAGAGAATGTGTGTGTGTGTATATATATAGAGAGAGAGAATGTGTGTATATATAGAGAGAGAGAGAGAATGTGTGTGTATATATATAGAGAGAGAGAGAGAATGTGTGTGTGTATATATATAGAGAGAGAGAATGTGTGTGTGTATATATATAGAGAGAGAGAGAATGTGTGTGTATATATATAGAGAGAGAGAGAGAGAGAATGTGTGTGTATATATATATATATATAGTGTATATATACTCTCTCTATCTATCTATCTATATATATATTCTCTCTCTATATATATATAGAGAGAGAGAGAGAGAGAATGTGTGTGTGTGTGTATATATATATATAGAGAGAGAGAGAGAATGTGTGTGTATATATATAGAGAGAGAGAATGTGTGTGTGTGTATATATATATATATATATATATATATATATATATATATATATATATAGAGAATGTGTGTGTGTGTATATATATATAGAGAGAGAGAGAGAGAATGTGTGTGTATATATAGAGAGAATGTGTGTATATATATATATAGAGTGTATATATTCTCTCTCTATCTATCTATCTATCTATCTATCTATCTATCTATCTATCTATCTATCTATCTATCTATCTATCTATCTATCTATCTATCTATCTATCTATCTATCTATCTATCTATCTATCTATATATATTATTCTCTCTCTCTAGATAGATAGATAGAGAGAGAATGTGTGTGTATATATAGAGAGAGAGAATATATTCTATCTATCTATTTATATATTTTCTCTATATATATAGATATATATAGAGAGAATATATATATTTTACATATCTGCTTAAAAGATCAAGATGCGTTGCTTGCTCGCATGTAGTACATATGGTGCTGCTTGCTTGTCTGGGCCGGTTGTCCACATTAGTGTGTTTTCTTTCTGCTTTCAGTGTCTGACTACAGCACCGGTAGAGTGGGCGCTCCTCTTACCTGCTGCGAAATTAAACTCCGTGATTGGTTGGAAGGTAAGAAAAAGTCTGTAAACATGGCTTAAGGTTTTAATATTGCTCGTACATTGAACAATCTGCAGTGAGCTCCCTGTGTTGGCATGTCCTTTTTTTTTTTTTTCCCCTAACCTCTGTCCATGCAGGGACTCTGACACTCTGTATTGGTCAGAGGTTCACTGTGTAAATTCCCTTATAAATTCCTTACTGGATCCAGTAAGCAAACAAAGATGCATTACAAATTAAAGAAAAACGGGTGCCTCATTAAGGGATCAGTTTTCTGTAGACTTCAATGTTTGGAATCATAGAATATTGGTTGGAAGGGACCTCCAGGGTCATCGTGGCCAACCACCTGCTCAATGCTGGATTCACTAAACCATCTCAGACAGATATCTGTCCAGCCTCTGTATGAAGACTTCCATTGAAGGAGAACTTGCCACCTCTCGTGGCCGCCTGTTCCACTCGTTAATAACCCAAGGCTTATCTTGGGTTCGACAAAAGGATAGGGAGACTGAGATCAGACCTGCCGGATCCTTATCTCTCCCGACAATTAGGCTGTGTTTCCACTCTGCGTTTTTTTAAGCGTTTCCACAGCGGCGATTCCGCCGCAGAAACACTTAAACGCTTGGTAGAAGTTCTGCTATGTTCCCCAATGATAATCCGCATGTGCTGTGCACATGCTGCGGAAATTTCCGCTGCGGATAATCCTTGCGGAAAAATCCGCAGCTCTACCAATTATTTTGCGTAAGCGCGGCGTTTTTGCCGCCATTGACTTGCATTGAATAGCTTAATATCCGCATGACTACATGTGCACATGAGGATATTAAGCGATTCAATGTGCGGATGGTACTCGGGTCTGGAGAAGAGGAGACTCTCCTCCAGACCCGGGTGCATAGTACCTGTAATAAAAAGAATTTAAAATAAAAATAAAAAAACATTATACTCATCTTCTGATGTCCTCCGGTCTCCGGTATGGTGCGTCCTGGCTCCCCGGCAGCTTGCGATGGTTTAAAAGGACCTTCCATGACGTCATTCAGTCATGTGACAGGTCACGCGACCGCTTACCTGTCACATGACTAAATGACATCATGGAAGGTCCTTTTACACCACCGGGGAGACCGGAGGAGGAGACCGGGGGACATCGAAAGGTGAGCATGTTTGTGTTTTTTTGCCATTTTTATTTTTTTTAACTAACTTGGGCACACTATATAAAATCCATGCCGGTTGCATGGATTTATATAGTGTGACCAAGTTGTCAAGCACTTTTCCAAGTGATGCTAAAATCGCTTGGAAAGCGCTTGACAACCCGCATGCAGAAATGCAAGTGAAAAACGCATGACAAATGGTTCTACCTGGCTGAAAAAACGCATGTACAATCCGCATGCGTTTTTTTCTGCCAGGGACATGCAGAAACACTCAGGAAAAATCCGGAGCATTTCTGCATCGTGGGCACATAGTCTTATTTGTCAAAGCCCCCTTGACGTATTGGACTGTCGGCTAAACCTGTTGATATTGCAAGGTTCAGCAAACAATAGTGTGTGTATAGGCGGCTTAAGAATTGTTTGATGAAGGATAAGACTTCATGCTCTTAAGGCCCCGTCACACTTAGCGACGCTGCAACGATCCCGACAATGACACGACCTGTCAGGGATCGTTGCTGCGTCGCTATGTGGTCGCTGGTGAGCTGTCAAACAGGCAGGCTCACCAACGATCAGGGGAGCAGTGACATCGTGGAAAGAATCTTTCCACGATGTCCTGCTCCTGGTTACCAGCCTGCTGAAGCAGGAGCAGGCTGGTAACTATGATAAACAGCGGGTTACTAGGGGCACACGCGCTCCTAGTAACCCGTTGTTTATCATGGTTACCACTCTGCTACAGTGAGCGGGAGGTTACCGCTCACTTTAGCAGGCTCGTAACCATGATAAACAGCGGGTTACTAGGTGCGCGTGTGCCCCTAGTAACCCGATGTTTATCATGGTTACCAGCCTGATCGCTGCTCCTGCTGGTCACACACAGCGATGTGTGCTGACCAGCGGGAGGGCAACGACCAAAAAATGGTCCAGGACACTTTGCAGCGATCAGCGACCTCACAGCAGGGGCCTGATCGCTGCAAAGTGTCACACATAGCGACATCGCTGGTGAGGTCGCTGTTGCATTCACCAAAACCGTGACCCAGCAGCGATCTCGCTAGCTATCTCGTTATGTGAGACGGGGGCTTAAGTCTGACCTAACGGTACTACTATTTTGTATCATTGTCTGGTATATAATTACGTTAAAACATTTTTAAAGCTGGCTTTATACATCAGGACTCTCAAAGAATCTCAGTTGTGTTTTGAAAAGTTCTAAAGTACACTGCTCAAAAAAATGAAGGGAACACTTAAACAGAATATAACTCGAAGTAAATTAAACTTATGTGAAATCAAACTGTCCACTTAGGAAGCAACACTGACAATCCATTTCACATGCTGTTGTGCAAATGGAATAGACAGTAGATGGAAATTATTGGCAATTATCAAGACACCCTCAATAAAGGAGTGGTTCTGCAGGTGGGGACCATGGACCACATCTCGGCACCAATGCTTTCTGGCTGATGTTTTGGTCACTTTTGAATGCTGGTTGTGCTTTCACACTCGTGGTAGCATGAGACGGACTCTACAACCCACAGAAGTTGCTCAGGTAGTACAGCTCATCCAGGATGGCACAGCAATGCGAGCTGTGGCAAGAAGGTTTGCTGTGTCTGGCAGCTTAGTGGCCAGAGGCTGGAGGCTTTACCAGGAGACAGGCCAGTACACCAGGAGACATGGAGGGGGCCGTAGGGAGGCAACAACCCAGCAGCAGGACCGCTACCTCTGCCTTTGTGCAAGGAGGAACAGGAGGAGCACTGCCAGAGCCCTCCAGCAGGCCACAAATGTGCACGTGTCTGCACAAATGGTTAGAAATCGACTCCCATGAGGGTGGTATGAGGGTTCGACGTCCACAGATGGGGGGGTTGTGCTCACAGCCCAACACCGTGCAGGATGCTTGGCATTTGCCACCGAACACCAGGATTGGCAAAGTCGCCACTGGCGCCCTGTGCTCTTCACAGATGAAAGCAGGTTCACACTGAACACATGTGACAGACGTGACAGAGTCTGGAGACGCCGTGGAGAGCGATCTGCTGCCTGCAACATCCTTCAGCATGACCGGTTTGGCAGTGGGTCAGTAATGGTGTGGGGTGGCATTTCTTTGGAGGGTCGCACAGCCCTCCATGTGCCTGCCAGAGGTAGCCTGACTGTCATTAGGTACCAAGATGAGATCCTCAGACCCCTTGTGAGACCATATGCTGGAGCGGGTTGGCGCTGGGTTCCTCCTAATGCAGGACAATGCCAGACCTCATGTGGCTGGAGTGTGTCAGCAGTTCCTGCAAGATGAAGGCATTGAAGCTATGGACTGGCCCGCCTGTTCCCCAGACCTGAATCTGATTGAGCACATCTGGGACATCATGTCTCACTCCATCCACCAACCATCCATTGTACCACAGACTGTCCAGGAGTTGGCGGATGCTTTAGTCCAGGTCTGGGAGGAGATCCCACAGGAGACCATCCGCAACCTCATCAGGAGCATGCCCAGGCGTTGTAGGGAGGTCATACAGGCACGTGGAGGCCACACACAATACTGAGCCTCATTTTGACTTTTTTAAGGACATTATATCAAAGTTGGATCAGCCTGTAGTGTGTTTTTCCACTTTAATTTTGGGGGTGACTCCAAATCCAGGCCTCCATTGGTTAATAAATTTGATTTCCATTGATGATTTTTGTGTGATTTTGTTGTCAGCACATTCAACTTTGTACAGAACAAAGTATTCAATGAGAATATTTCATTCATTCAGATCTAGGATGTGTTATTTGAGTGTGCCCTTTATTTTTTTGAGCAGTGTATTAGGCCCCACATTGATAAAAAGTAAATAAAGGAAGAAGTAAAAAATACCTTTAAGAGATGCATCAGATCAGTTCTTCCTCTTCTTGAAGTAAACACACCGTCCCTGTTGAAACAAGTTCTGAGGAAGAATTAGAAGATTCCAGGGAATTAATTGATTAGTATTCTTCAGAGTCCTCCTCCTCTGATGAATATGGGCATCCATGCTTCCGGTTGAAGATATGGGAAAATTGCTTAAAGTAGTCAGCTTTACCATGGGAGTAGAATCTCAGAGGACCCTTGTCAATCCAGGACTCAATATTTAGTGGGTTAGAAGAATGTAGACATAGAGTATTCCTGGTACATAAGCATTTACTTTCCCTCATTAGAAAAGAGTGGGGAAAAAATGGTTTTAGTCTCTGTCCCAAACGCACTTAAGAAGAAGTAGCCATTTGAGGAAGATTTGTGCGAGATTTGGGAGAAATCCCCCAAAAATTGATGTGGCGGTAGCGAAGATCTCCAAATGTGTCACTCTCGTTTAATGAACTAGATTCCCTTAAAGACCCTTTAGATTAAAAAAAAAAAAAAAAAAAAAAGCTGACACTTTTCTTAAAAAAGCATGCTGCAGCTGGTTCTTTTAAGCCCAGTATTTCAGCTACTTGTATGGCTGGATCCCTAATTAAGTGATTACAGGAATTAGATTCCCAGATAAGAATGTCCAAGAGATCAACTCTTGGAAGCCCTACCTAGGATTCAGAAGGCGGCAGATTTCCTGACAGACGCATCTGCCGATGGCATTAGGGTGGCTGCCCGCTCCTGTGCCCTTTCTAACTCTACCCGTAGAGCGCTTTGGCTTATAAACTGGTTGGCGGATTTTCAGTCTAACATGAAACTGTGTTCTATGCCCGCTCAAGGGGGTTATCTATTCAGATCTGCTCTAGATTAAATTTTCAAGAAAGTGACAAGATAGGAAAAAGGATTTCCCTACTTTTTTTTTTTTTTTTCCAGGAGCCAAAAAAATCCTTTTTGGGCTCCAGTACAAACCAGAGAAATGAGAGCAAGAGGGGCGGATGTACCTGGACAAAGAACAAAACCCAGGGCAGAGGGTGGTTCTTCAATAAGTCTAACTCCAATTAAGGAAGACCTATGCAACTATGATGCCAGGGTTTGGGTGGGAGGAATGCTAAAGCTCTTTTCAGACCAGTGGGCCTCTGTGCCAATTTCCCGATGGGTAATACACTCTTTCCCGCCTCTCGGGCTAGTTATTCCTCCAGCTTGCCAAGAAGAATGATCGAAATACTAGTAGGGACAAAGGTCCAGAGGTCATTGGAGTTTAAGGCTATGTGCCCACGTAGCAGATTTGATGCAGAGCGTTTTTGCCTCTCTGGCAGAAAAAAACGCATGCAGATTTACATGTGTTTTTTTCTGCCAGAGAGAAGTGTTTTTTCTGTGTTTTTACATGCGTTTTTTCAAGCAGTTTTCCAAGCGATTTTGAGCATCACTTGGAAAAGTGCATGACAAATTGGTCACACTATACAAATCCATGCAATCGGCATGGATTTATATAGTGTGACCTAGTAATAGTTAAAAAAAAAAAGAATAAGAATGGTAAAAAATAATAAAAAAAAGATTATACTCGCCTTCCAGTGTCATCTGTGCTGCGTCCTGTCTATTGCAATGCTCGCGGTGGTGTGAAGGACCTGCGGTGACGTCATTGAGTCGTGATGGGTCACAGGACTCAGTGACGTCATGGCAGGTCCTTCACAACAGCGCAAGCATTGCAAGAGACCGGACGGCGTGGACAAAACCCCCGGGAGGACATCGGAAGGTGAGTATAAACTTTATTTTTTATTTTACTTTTTTTTTTTTTTTTACTGATTCTATGGTACCCAGGTCTGGATGAGACTCTCCTCTCCTCCACACCCGGGTACCATCCGCACATTAGAACGCGCCAATTACGCTAGTACAGATGCAGTCTTGTGGAATTGGCGCGTTCTAATTCGTCATTGGCGGCGATTACGCTGCGTGTCTGCAAAATTAATGGACATGCTGCGTATTTTTGAGCGCAGCATAAACGCTACAGAAAAATCCGCAGCATGGGCATTGAAAGTGCGGAATTGCATTGGAGACCATGGGGGAAGGTTTACCAAGCGTTTCACAAGCGTTTACGCTGTGGAAATTCCGCAGCGTAAACGCTTGAAAAACGCATCGTGGGCACGCAGCCTTAAAGTATAAGCTTTTAGTGAAACAGGTACTGGTCAAAGTACCAGAATCAGAAATTGGAACAGGGTTTTACATCAATTTGTTCCTGGTAAACAAACCAGATGGTTCCCACAGAACTTTAATCAATCGAAGATCTTTAAATTCACATTTAGAAACTACAAAATTTAATAATGGGAACCCTGAAATCCACTATAAGGCTAGTATACCCTTTTTTTGTTTTATGGCAGTGATAGACCTGATGGATCCATATTACTGCATCCCAATACATCATGACCATCAAAAATTCCTCAAAGTAGCGGTGAAGATTTGAGACAATTTACTTAATCTACAATACCAGTGCCTTTACTTTTGGGTTTTCAATAGCCCAACATTTTCACCAATATTGTAGCAGAAATGTCATAAGTCACTAACAAAATGTAGTTTTTCCTAATTATAGGAGACTTGAAGAAAAACTGTATAAAGGCAATCAACCAGGTCGTCGCTATCTTATCAGAGCAGGGTTAGATAGTGAACAAAGGCAAGTCAAAGTTGAGACCTCTATAGGTTGAGACTTTTCTAGGGAACTGTCTGGATTCACCCAGTCAATGGTGTTTTCTTCCACAGGAGCGGAACTTAAAGTTCATACACAAAATCCTGAAAGTTAAGGTGGATCAGGAGATTTAGATAAGGGGAGCAATGTCCCTATTGGGCACTTTAACAGCCACAATTCCAGCAATACAGTGGGCCCAAATTCTTACGAGACTCCTTCAATGGGAGATCCTGGCAATACAGGCAGAGAGAACTGGATTTTCTGGATAAGATCAGTTATCTGCAGAAGATCGAGACTCTCTGATCTGATGGTTGAACGAAAAAACCTCCATAGAGGAGTTCCATGGACCAGTGGTAATTACCATGGACATAAGTCAAGAAGGGTGGGCAGCTTACCTAGATGGCCACATTTTTCAGGGTCTATGGGGCATCACAATGAAAGAAAATTCATCACATCTAAAGGAATTAACAGCAGTAAGGAAAGCGTTACAAGTTTCGTTGAAGTGGCTTTCGGGGAGGAATGTGGTCATGTCCAGCAGGACAATGGTGGCTTGCATAAATAGTCAGGGGGGGGGGCAAATGAGGTCCACTGATGGACGAAGTGATGAAGACCTTAAAGTTAGCAGAACAGAATCTTTCCTACCTTTTTGTTCTCCACCTAAAAGGAACAGAAAATGTCATAGCGGACTACCTAAGCAGTCGTGCACTCGGGAAATGGTCTTTGAATCAGAAGATCTTCCGCCGGATCTGTGCTTTTGTGGGGGCTCGAAGAAATACTTATTCACTGCAAGGGAGAATCGACAAGTGGAAAAAAAAAGTTCTTGAATCCCCGAATGAAGTGGATGCTCTTCTATAGAAGTGGGACTTTAATCTGGCCTGTACGTTTCCACCCTTTTCATATTCCAGTGATAAGATATGGCAAGACAGAGCCAGGGTCATGCTGATCGCCCCCTTCTGGTCCAGGAGGGCTTGGTTCACGTGGCTGAGGATTGTCCGCCTCGGATCCTTGGATATTGCCCGATAGTCTGTCTTCTGTCCCAGGAGCCAGTCCTCTACCCTCAAGTTTGCAATCTACATCTAATGACTTGGAACTTGAGTGCAGATTATCAACCAGGGGGGTTCTCACAGGATTTAGTTTCCACTCTCCTTTTAAGTAGGAAAAGTTATCTCCTTTTAAAATATTTCAAAGTATGGGATGAATTCTCAATTTTTCCAGCAAGTCTAGCAATGCAACAGCAGATTCCCCTTACTGAGTAGTTTTCTTTGATCTGATCCCATTTTATACCCCAGATATTTAACTCTTCATATCACCCCATATATTAAACATAAAAAAATGCTGAATCCGCAAACTCAATGTGCTTGGTTATAGGAGACTTGGTGCTGATGTCTGATAGCAGCTTAACACATTTCTGAACTGCTCTTCCCATGATCCTTTGTACCAGTGAGCAGGTGCTGAACCGATTTTTAAGGGACAATGCGGCTTGGAGGGATTAGGACACTTGTGTATGTAAACTAGGTGAGCTGCAGGATCAGCTTGTCTCACATCTGTTTTACCTAAGTGCATTTCTGGCATGGGGCTGGCTGTGTGGGTGTAGGTCAGGTCGGTGTCAGGTTCCTCCCTGTGCCGGCTGGCCGCACTGGGTAATGCAGGGCAGACTGGTTCCAGCATTAGGTAATGTGTACAAAATACACCCATTGTGTGCAAGCTCTATTCACTCTCCCTCCATGTTACTGATACTGGTCCCCGGGCAAGGTGGATCTAATGGTTTCATTCAGCTCACACAGTGGAAGGGTTTTGAGCCATACTTAGAATGGGGCTTTTGTATGACGACCTTATTGCAGGCCGGCTTTAGTCCTTAGTGTTTCTGAAATGACGAGTGGAGGAATAGATCTGCATTCTGGTCGTCTTCCTTCATATTAGAGTTATACCATGCTAATAAGGAAATATAGTAACATAGTTTTTAAGGTTGAAGGAAGACTAAGTCCATCTAGTTCAACCCATAGCCTAACATGTTGATCCAGAGGAAGGCAAAAAACCCCATGTGGCAAACACTAAGCTCCACATTGGGGAAAAAAATTCTTCCTGACTTCATACGACAATCAGACTAGTTCCCTGGATCAACGCCCTATCAAGGAATCTAGTATATATAACCTGTAATATTATACTTTTCAAGAAAGGCATCCATGCCCTTCTTAAAGTTTAACAGTGAATCACTCATTACAACATCATGCGGCAGAGAGTTCCATAGTCTCACTGCTCTTACAGTAAAGAATCCGTGTCTGTGATTATGATTAAACCTTCTTTCCTCCAGACGTAGAAGATGCCCCCTTGTCCCCGTCTCAGGCCTCAGAGTAAAAAGATCAGTAGAAAGGTCTTTGTACTGTCCCCTCATATACTTGTACATAGTAATAAGATCACCCCTAAGCCTTAGTTTTTCCACAGTAAATAACCCCAAGTGTAATAACCTGTCTTGGTATTGCAGACCCCCCAGTCCTCTAATAACCTTGGTCGCTCTTCTGTGCACCCGCTCTAGTTCAGCTATGTCTTTCTTATACACCGGAGACCAGAACTGTACACAGTATTCTAAGTGTGGTCGCTCTAGTGACTTGTATAGAGGTAAAATTATGTTCTCCTCATGAGCATCTATGCCTCTTTTAATGCATCCCATTATTTTATTTGCCTTTGCAGCAGCTGCCTGACACTGGCCACTAAACGTGAGCTTGTCGTCCACCAATACACCCAGGTCTTTTTCAGTTACCGTTTTGCCCAGTGTTTTACAATTAAGCATAAAATTATACATTTTATTTCCTCTGCCCAAGTGCATTACCTTATATTTAACCCCATTAAAGCTCATTTGCCATTTATCAGCCCAAGCTTCTAGTTTACATAGATCCTCCTGTAATATAAAATTGTCCTCCTCTGTATTGATTACCCTGCAGAGTTTAGTGTCATCTGCAAATATTGAAATATTACTCTGTATGCTCCCTACAAGGTCATTAATAAATGTTAAAAAGAAGGGGGCCCAATACTGACCCCTGTGGTACCCTACTGTTAACTGAGACCCAGTCTGAGTGTTTTCCATTAATGACCACCCTTTGTTTCCTATCACTGAGCCAATTCTTAACCCACATACCTATAATTTCCCCTATCCCCATTGTTCTCATTTTATGTATCAACTTTTTGTGTGGAGCCGTATCAAAAGCTTTTGAAAAGTCCATATACACAACATCCACTGCATTTCCTTGGTCCAGTCTGGAACTTACCTCTTCATAAAAGCTGATCAGATTAGTCTGACAGGAATGGTCCCTTGTAAACCCATGTTGATATTGGGTCATGAGGTTATTCTTCTTCAGATACTCTATTATAGCATCTCTTAGGAAACCCTCCAGGATTTTACCCACAGTAGAGGTTAAGCTTACTGGCCTATAATTTCCAAGTTCAGTTTTTGTCCCCTTTTTGAATATTGGCACCACATTTGCTATACGCCAGTCCTGTGGTACAGACCCTGTTATTATGGGATCTTTAAAGATTAAAAATAATGGTCTATCTATGACGTTACTTAATTCCTGCAGTACTAGCGGGTGTATCCCATCCGGGCTCGGGGATTTGTCATCTTTAGTGATTTTTAGACGCCGCCGTACTTCCTGCTGGGTTAAGCAAGTGACATTTACTGGAGAATTTTTGTTATCACTAATCATGTTTTCTGTCATGCGATTTTCTTGTGTAAATACGGTTGAAAAAAAATCATTTAGCGTATTGGCTTTTTCCTCATCCTCATCCACCATTTCACCCAGACTATTTTTAAGGGTCCAACACTATCATTTTTTAGTTTTTTACTATTTATATAGTTGAAGAATATTTTGGGGTTATTTTTACTTTCTCTGGCAATGATTCTCTCTGTCTCAATCTTTGCTGCCTTGATTTGTTTTTTACATAATTTATTTAATTTTCTATATTTATTTAATGCCTCATCACTACCTACTTGCTTTAGTTCTCTAAATGCTTTCTTTGTCACTTATAGCGCCCCTTACAGCTCTATTTAGCCATAGTGGTTTCCTCCTATTTCTAGCATGTTTATTCCCAAGGGGTATATATTGTGCACAGGTCCTATTCAGGATGTTAATAAATGTCTCCCATTTGCTTTGTGTAGCTTTATGTCTCAGGATATCGTCCCAGTTTATTGCACTAAGATCATCTCTTAACCTTTGGAAATTTGCCTTCCTGATGTTTAGTGTCCTTGTAACCCCTCTACTACACATCTTATTAAAGGTTACATGAAAACGTATTATTTTGTGATCACTATTACCCAAGTGACCCCCAACTCGTATATTTGATATGCGGTCTGGCCTGTTGGTTAATATTAGGTCTAGCAGTGCCCCCCTTCTTGTTGGGTCCTGAACCAGTTGTGAAAGGTAATTGTCTCATAGTAGTCAAAAACCTATTACCTTTGCTTGAACTACATGTTTCTGTCCCCCAATGTATTTCAGGGTAGTTGAAGTCCCGCATAATAAGGACTTCTCCTTGAGTCGCTGCTTCATCTATTTGCTTTACGAGGATATTCTCCGCTGCTTCCATTATTTTTGGAGACTTATAACAAACCCCTAGTTTAACCAGCAGCATAGTAGGACTGATGTCTTTCACATAGGACCGGTGTTTCTCCCATGTGACACCGTTCTGCAGCCTCTGCGGTTCTTGCATCCAATCATGTGTAATTTTTGTGTGTGTCATTTCTGGTAACTTTCCAGAATAAGCAGTCTTGTATGTACATGAGGAGTTGTACTATTTCTGACCTTTTTATAAGACTTGTATTCTACTTTTTTTTTTCACCAGTTTTTCCCTCTGGAGCCTCCATCTCCTTTTCAGTTGTCTCAGTTGGCACACAGCTTTCACACTGTCTCCTATATGTAGCAATTACTGCTTTCCTGTGTCTATGCTGCATGTGTTCAGAAGCAGCAGCAAGGAGGACATTATACTGCAGTAGTAAGCATGGTAGATGTGAATCCAACACTCACTAGAAAGCACCAGCATAGTCTGTGCCTTTATTCTTTCACTCTTCTTCTCCCCTAGCCATAGATTTCAATAGACCGCTGTAGTCTACATCAGTAAGCTGGCAAGTCCCTAATGCTTTAAGACAGATTGTATCTGTTTTTCAGAGTGAATGGTGAATTTAGGAGACAGAAAGGAGAGGCAAAGAAGTGGCTTATAAGTAGAGAAAAAAAGCAGATTTCCCTGATATGTATACTAAGCTCCTAATATTTGTCAAACAGGAGAAACAAAGGAGTATCTTTTTTTTTATAAAAAATATACACGTTTTTATTAGAGAAAATAGATTAAAAATCACGTAGAAATCACATTGAAATCCCCTAAAAATAGACATGATAGACAGAAATGGTAATAAACATTCCGGGTACAAGCCACAGTGACCAAAAGTTTGACTGTCACATTAATAGTAAATCTAGGATAAGGAGCAGAGGTAACATTAATAGAAATTTATATGAAGAGTTTTTTTATTGTATATTAATTATGCCCCAAGTAATCCTAAGATCTTCATGAATAAGTAACCTTACCCATTATTAGGAAACAAATCTGGCCCAGCCCGGAGTGCAAAAGGCTGAAAAATGCTGCGCCCCAATGCACGTTTCGCGTGCCACCCGCACGCTTTCTCAAGGGGAAGCTCTTAATATTTGCCCGTACTTCTGGTTTATGCAGAGTTTGGTGACATTTTGTGACCATATAATGACCTTTGTGTATGATCTAGATATATAATAATTATCAGGAGACTAAATGTTTGGGTAATTGGAGGCACACACTAATGACATGGTGAAATCTGGAGGAAGTATTTTAGCATTTCCTATTAAGTCTGTAGAAGTGGTATATGACTGCATGGAAATCAGACTTCTTAGTAATGTCTGACGAGTGTGTTTGGCATCAAAAAGTTCAGGCCCCAAACACCATGTCCTAATCCAGCGCACTGAGAAACTTCTGATCACACCGCTGCTAAGGATCTGCACTGTTCTACAAACACTTGACCATATCTACTGTCCATGCTTAATGTTAGTTTGCCAAGGATACAATGTCATGCTGGACGCTGAAGATGGTGTAATAGAATATATAATTTTATTTATGAGATGAAACCTACTTTACAGTAGGTCGTCATATCTACCATATTTTCAGACTATAAGACGCACCTAGGTTTTGGAGGAGGAAAATAGAAAAAAAATTGAACAAAAAATGTGGTAATGACACACTTATTTATTTCATGTAGCACTATTGATTCCATGGTGCTGTACATGAGAAGGGGTTAATTGGGGTGGGTGAAGGTCTGCTGCTGACACTGTTATAGGGGTAATATTTACCAGGTTGGAGATCATATATACCTGGATGGGGGGGGGGCATGCCTGGTGTATATGGCCCTCCCATCACACTGCACAAAGAAAACCCCTCCCCTTCCATGCACTCCCTCGCAGCGCTGCGTCCTGTTCTGCTGCCAGCAGCTGATTTCAGCATGTAAGCCGCGCATAAAGTCATTGCCATGCGCCCTCACATGCGGAGGTCAGCTGCCGAGAGGTGGGGTGCAGTGAATATTCATTCTTTTTTTATTTGCGGCCACACTGTTGGCTGCAGTGGCTGGGTGATCATGTGTGCTCGCTATTAAAGAGAATGAATATTCACTGCTTCCCACGCTCAGTCCTGTCCACCTCTCTGTGCCAGCTTGAGTTCATAGAGGTGGGCGGGACTATGGGCGTGGGGAGCAGTGAATATTTATTTTTCATAGTGGGCACAGAGTTAGCTGCAGCAGCTGGCTCTGCCTTCTGTCACCTGCTCCCCCGCCCTGCCCTACCCCTCCACACTATAACGTATATCCAGACTATAAGGCTATGTGCCCATAATCAGGATATAACAGCGTTTTGGAAGCGGCGTGTTTTCACTGCGTTCTAATCACGCCGGTAAATCTGCATGTGTCAGTGAACAACGCGGATTTACTGCATCCTAAACATTCTATTGTGAAAATTTCTGTTGCGGAGACAACAATCTGTCTCCGCAATAGAAATAGACATGCTGCAGCTGGTAAGCCCGCACCGCGGGGGAGTTTACGCAGTGTCAAATAGAAACAGTGGGCATGGGATTTCTATAAATTCCATCCACTGTGCTTCTAATGTAGAACGCAGTGTTCTGGCGCAGTGCAGGTGAGCTGTGTCCAAAACGCTGCTTTTCCTGGTCGTGAGCACGTACTCTAAGAGGCAACCCCCACTTTCCTCCAAAATTTTGGAGGAAAAAAGTGCGTCTTATATTCCGAAAAATATGGTATATCATAAAAGAATGAAATCCTAGATTTTACGCTTCTTGGATTTATTCACATTTTTGACAGTATAGGTGGAAGATGATATAAAAATTTCCTCATCTAAACAAGACATTGGGTTAATAACTTAAATGGCATTTTTTTTTTTTTGGGTCATGACAGTTTAACTGCAGATATAGGCTTAATTGCCTCCCTGCCTCACTGAAAGAGCGACTACTGGGAGAAAATGAATTTATATCCTCCCTGCAGCTGCTCGCTTCCAGTCATTGGAACAGTTATCAGGGAGTGCAGCTGTAATATTAATAATATATAATAGGCTGTCAAAGTGCAGGGAAATTATGTGTCCAGTGCTGAGCACACATGCTGCATTGCAGGCTGTCAATCAATATTTTGGGGAGTGATTGCAGCAGTGCTCCCAGTATAATGAATGGTGACTGTAACCACTTCCTGCACCGCACAATAACTGTAAGCGAGCGGCTGCTGGGAGACTAAGTTCATTTTCTCCCTGCAGCTGCTCTTCTAGTAAGGCTTCCTGGCAGAATAGTAATGCTATTTGCCTGCAGACTAACCCTATATATGCAGGTAAATGTCATTTATATACATGATGGGTTCCCTTTTTGTTCAGCTTTTTAGCCATTTTTTTTAAAAGATTTTCAATCACTTCGGTTTCATGCGAACAATAGTCTTGACTATTTTTTAATTTATTTTTCAGGGGGCTATACAAATGAGGACCAGCCTCATCCGAGGGGAGAGATTGTCATTGGAGGACAGAACGTTTCAATGGGTTACTTCAAAAATGATGAGAAAAGCTTAGAGGATTTCTATGTAGACGACAATGGGCAGAGGTGGTTCTGCACTGGGGATATTGGGGAGTTCCACCCTGACGGCTGCTTGCAAATAATTGGTAAGTCACGCTGCTAGCTCTACTTAGTCAGCGACAGATTTATTCATTGTCCAAACCTAAACCCATCCTTGTGTTTCTTTTACAGATAGGAAGAAGGATTTGGTAAAGTTGCAGGCCGGAGAGTACGTGTCATTGGGCAAAGTGGAAGCTGCTTTAAAAAACTGTTCTCTCATTGACAACATCTGTGCCTATGCCAACAGGTACTGGTCACACAAGCCGTCCAGAGCTTGTAATAAGTTACAAAATGATTGCTGTATTTATGATTCATGCAGGGTAATTTTAAGATAAATCTTGAAGTATAGTTTTGCAGAAATTTGTTTTATGACCGGTTATTACAATCATGATATAATTGCACCTTACTGCATGAGGTTTTGCTACAGTGCAGCTCTGTCAAACCATTACAGCCTATGGGGAGAATCCCATCACAAGCATTGTGAATGCACCTTTATGGTTAATGCACAGCCTTCTGCATTGTTCACCCCATTGTTTTATGCTGGGCTACTGTCAAATCTAAGCCGTTAATTTAAAGGGTCCTCAAAGATGTTTACAAAGTTCCCAAACGGCAGAAAATGCAATGAAATGGAAAAAAAAATCCTTAAATCATATTTTAAATTCTTGCACCGCTCCAGTGCTGAAGCTGTGGTGGTCTCCATCAGTCTGAATAATCACCTGGCAGTGTTGTCATCCATGCACATGACATCTACAGCAGCACAAGGACACAATGTCATCGCTGCAGCCTAGTGGACTTGCAGAGACCACCTGGCTGTGACAATGAACAGACATCAGATTTTAAAAGATACATGATGGTTTATTTTTATTTTTTATCATAAATTTTTTTTTTGTATTTGCTGCAGTTAAGGAACGTCTTAGAAACTTCAGACAATTCATTAAGCTCAAAACTTTATGGGGCCAAATGTTTGCATAGCACTACTGCATGTAAAGAAGGTTCCAACATGTCATATTGCAACATCTTTAGCATCATGGTGTTCTTATCGTTTAGGTTGAAAAAAGACAAGTCCATCTAGTTACATACAGAGGAAGACAAAATCCCATGAGGCAATTGCTATTTGCCCCATATTAAAGGAATGTTCCCCTCTCCAGATATGGCAGTCAGATTCCCTGAATCAGCGTTTGCTTATAGAGTCTTGTACTTTATAACATGAAATATTTTTCAGGAAAGACCATCCTAGCTGTCCTAAATATTTTATTTTTACCCGATGTCTTTTGGATTTTTTTTTCTTTTTTTACCATTTCTCTGCCCAAGCCCCCAACTTCCTCCAATCCCTTTGTAATACTAAATTATCGTCCCCCTGTGTGGATTACCTTGCAGAGTTTAGCATCCTTTGCAAATATTGAAATTCTACTCCGTTTGCCCTCTACAAGATTGTTAATCAATATTAGAAAGAGGGCCCAATACTGACCCTCTGTGGCTCCCCATAGTTTTCCTTTTCCTTTCATACATTGCTTTTATAATTGAAGCCAGGGTTACATATGATTTTGTTGAAAACAATTTTCCTTTTCCACCACATTTTTTATATGCAACGTTTTTTTTGTTTATTTTTACGATTTCTTTTAAGTAAACAAAGTCTGATAAAAGCATTTCTAATCAAATTCAATAATTTCTCAACTATTGCTAGCTGTAGTGACTATTAATAGTTTGTATCCCATTAGGTAACAGATTTAACAATCCAGCTTGTGAATTACATTCATGGATTTGTTTTGAGTATTTTTCCATCAAATCCTCCATGTTCTTATGGTTCATCTGTGCCCTTGGAGACCTTCTCTAATCTGCCTTGTATCTTTTTTTTTTTTTTTTTCAGTCTCCAGTCTTACGTGGTCAGCTTTGTCGTTCCTAATCAGAAGAAGCTGACCAGTTTAGCACTACAGAATGGGATTGAAGGAACATGGGAGGAAATCTGCAACAATCCCACAATGGAGGCAGAGGTATTAAAGGAGATTAAGGAGGTAGCATCCTCAAGTAAGTGATATCTTGTTTTTTCTGTCTTGTAATATCTTTAGCTGGTTATGTTCTGCCCTGCGCACTGCACCATTCTGTAACTATACCATATCACAGCCATCATAACAGGATATTCAGCCTTCACTACTGTACCTAAAGTTGTAAGCCCCTTAGTGATAGTGTTACCAGTAGGATTACATTTTGAGTCCACCTAAATAGGTGCTGCAGATAATATAGCAACTTATTTCACAACCGTTTACTCTGTCCACACGTCGAGGCGTTGAGCGGGCTTGGTTAAGAATAAAATATATTGAAATGCCCTAAATCAGTACAAATAGTCTAGCTTTAACTACCCCACCCACCTCGCACCACGTGCGCTGGAAAAGCACTTTATAAATCTACCCTAATTCATCCGTTTTCTCCATATTTCTGGTGTATAGCTGTTTTCAAAAAGATGCCAATATTTTTGTGACATTTGAAAGTGGGTCACAGTAAGCCGGGAGGGGGCGCAGCCAACAAGTTGATCAGAATTTACACTACAAAGAGTAAAATATAACTGAAATGTACTCCTGATGTGCACATTCATTCATTAAGAGGCACACGGCATCTTACTCCAGCACAGCCTTATAGATCGGCATGCTAAACACTAGGCTTTATAATGAGTCTTAAGTGTCCATAAATTTCTGTGCAGAAGACATATACATTTGAATACCTCTAGACCAGTATACGTTGGCATATATTTAGTTTTTTGCACTGTATAAGAAAAGTCTTCTAGCTTTCACTGCAGAGGAAGATACTAAATGTTTGGGGTTTTTTTACAATGGGTTAATGACCAACACATTTTATGTCTGTACAGTTATATATGGGAAATATCCCTGATGTAGCCAAATAACGAGATGTGAACACACAGCCTCAATCACTAACACCATGTATTAAGTGCAGAGCATGGCTCTGCTGCCATCTAGTGGTAATGCTTCAAGTAGTCATTTAATTTTCAAGTACAGAAGTGGAATGTGCAAGATTCTTTTAAGTTCATATGAAAGTGTTGTGTTTTTTTTTTTCTTTCAAATATTAAATGAAATTTATCAGTAGGATCAACTCTCCTGAACAATCTGTATGGGCATGTAGGTCATAGGAAGCTGAATGATACCTTGATATTTCTGATCTGATACCTTATTTCTGAGAAATCCATGTTTTTCTTATGTTGTCTGGGAGAGAACTCTGCCTCCGGAGCTTATTTTACGTGAAGGGGGAGTTACCAGTGAGACAAGTAACACAGAACTGAACTTTTTCTTCTTGCCATTACATTTTTTGTAGCTCTCTGAGCTCTGCTGTATTGCCACAATATTGCAGCTCTGTCTACCTGTGAGCTGGAAGCTGAGAGGAACCTGTAGATGTGTCAGGTATAATCACACACAGCTCTGCAGTGACATCAGGAGAGCAGAGCGGCCATCACACATCACACTGGTAACTCCAGGCAGAGTTCTCTTCCAGGCAGCGTCCTCCCCATAGCCTGGAAGAGGTCATTTATATAAAGTGATAAAAGATGATTTATCCACAACAAGCCATCTGATATGAAACATACCGGTAGGTCTCTCCTCAGAAGTCTATAACCCATGTGCCCATATTAATAGTTTAGATGGGTCAAATGTGGTGACAGATTCCCTTTAATGTATATACTAAGTTTCAATATTTTTATTCCCAAAAAGACTACTTTTTGTCTTTTGGGCATAAGTATTTACATAACCTGAAAAATCTAACATAGTACCACAATATAATTTTGTATATATTTTACAAACTTTTATACTTTTTTTTTTATTTTGGCACCTAAATCCTACTTCAAAATGCAATTTTGGGTCCACTGATCTCAATTGAGGGGACCCATATATTAAAGGGGTTGGTTACTTTAATATACATGTTGGTTGACGTAATTTTGTGTACTTATTATATAAGCAGGACAGGTTCTCCTCCTGGTCTGGTTACTGCAGCTTTCCCCAAACTGACCGGCTCTCCAGTCCATACAATGGCCGCTGGTGGAGGTAATGTGATCACACCAGTCAGTCTCCTCCAATAAAAAACAGCTTTCCTGTGAGATGTTTTACAATTGGAGGAGGCTGATGATCAGGTCTGGTCACTGCTCCTCCACCAGCAGCCATTGTATGGACCGGAGAGCCGGTCAGTGTGTGAGGAAAGCTGGAGGAGAACCGCTCATACTTGTATTATAGCAAATATGCACAAAATCATGTCCTCTATACATCTGATAAAATGTGGCCGACCCCATCAGCTGATCCTGAAGCCAGCATTAAACAGTGCAACCCTGAGGCTATAGAAGGCAACCCAAGCAAGATGTTTAATGGAACCAATTGCAAAAAATGTTTTTCTTTTAATCCTTAGTTTCATGCATTAAAGTAAGAGAAAAAAAATGCCCTGAAGGTGGATAAACCCCCTTAAGGCAAGGCCCTATGTTTACTTATTCTATAGATTTCAGGCAAATGGACACACAAACAAACTTATATGCGAGTGTAGCGCACTGTCTGGCTGTAGGGGGCGCACCATTGTTTCTGCCTGCACATTACATACAATGGAGTTTGCTGATAGTTAGTGAGACACTAACATTAGGGTTCATCTCGTCGTCTTCTGCAGGAGCGCACCGCTCCCCAGCAGGGTGGCCAACTTGACTTTTTAGTTTTACTGGACAGCTTATCAAAAAATCACAGACAGACTTTATTTTTCTATGGAAACATTTGAAAACCATAATAAATCAGTGATTATAAGGGATATGTCTACAGCCAATAATTCTGATATGAAGACATTAGCTGTATTCATCGTGAACTAAAAATAATTACTGTTGTTCAAAATTATTTTAAGTTTCTTCAACTTCAATGAAAAATCACAAATGCCTTTTTTATTTTTTTATAATGGACTGTCCTGAAATTTCTGGACCTTTGCCAACCTTGCTCTTGGCCTCCTGCACTCCTACTTAAGTGACAGTAGGGTTGCACTGCTGGTCTGAACCGTGCGCTCTCCTGTTGCTATATAACGTGGTTGTCCCAGTTTCTGCCATATTGGAAGTACAATGCCGCTGGTGTGAGGTGGTCTGGATTAGGAGCCAACCGCCCACATGCAAAATAGACATACGCAAGATAGAAACATTAAATGACAAAATGGCTTATTTTTCCGATGACCATCGTCGGGTGGGAATAACCCTTTAATCAGGCTCCTTCCTATCGTTACAACTTTGAAAGGTTCTCTTGTACAGTCAGCCTTATTCCTATTGACACACTTTTTAATGGAAGACGTTTTATTACCTTTTAAGCTGAAGCAGATTAGTTTCTCATATCAGACTTGTTCTTTTTGTTTTGTTTGCGCAGTGAAATTGGAACGATTTGAAATTCCCATTAAAGTACGTCTCAGCCCGGACCCCTGGACTCCGGAAACGGGTCTTGTTACAGATGCCTTCAAGTTGAAAAGAAAAGAACTAAAGAACCATTATTTAAACGACATTGAGCGCATGTACGGAGGGAAGTAGGACCATCATTACATTTGGACTTTTCGTTTGGATTGCTGTATTTTTTTTTTCTCCTTGTCAGACTAAGGGATGCCTTTCTACAGACTGGATAATGGTTGTGTCTTTGGGATTTGTTATGACTATGCATGTTTTGTGCAGTTACGATTGAAGAAACATGTAACTTTTGTATATTTTGTTTTTTTTTTTCTTTAGTTGCACTCAAATATAAAAACCACTGATGCACATGAATCCAGAAAGGATATTTATTAGAACAAAACATGCACATACAGCTAGCACCACCTTTATATTCTGAGCTCATAACTTAGATGAAAGGCATCCTCCTTTTTGTATTTCTAGAAAGAATTGCTGGATCTAGTGTAGGGAATTAGTGTAGTCTTTGATAAATGTTCCCCTTCTATTTAGACATTAAGTGGAAGCCCTGAAAATAAGGTTAGTATAATGCATAAGTAATGACAAAATAGTGACACACTGCTCCAAACACACAACATATTTCATGTTACCAAGACACCTTTACTGGAGGGAGAAAAACCCATTATTCACTGTAATCCAGACCACTAAACTAGAAGTGATGCCTGCAGCTGTATTCGGAGAACGGTCTGAACAAGACAAGACCAAGATGCTGTAATCTAGGTGGTTTGTGTAAACGATTTGCCGGAAAAATTGCCCGAAGTAACCATACAGCACTCCGCTTTGAGCTTACTGCAGAAGACCATTAGGCCACGTTCACACATTCAGTATCTGACATCAGTATTTGTAAGCCAAAACCAGGAGTGGAATAATCAGGAAAGCTATAATAACATTTCCTCTAATTGTTCCACTCCTGCTTTTGGCTTACAAATACTGATGTCAAAAACTGAACGTGTGAATGTAGCTTTAAAGTTGCAATGAGTAATGGCACCAGTCTGTGGACTTTTTTTGATTCGGCCCCAAATATGCAAAACAAACGATCAGTCTGATCATGTATAATTTGGCCATAACTTGCATACTCTTGCGTGTATAATGAACAGATGGACTTGTATAGTATAATTGTGCAAAAGACAGCTAGCTATAAAGTTCTCATCCTAAGGTGTTTTGTATCAGACTCCAGGTACCTTTAATCACTCACGTTTTAGCATATTTGCTACCAAAAACAAATATAAAATTGCAATATAGTGTACAATTGTAAAGGGGAATAAAGCATACTTTTTTTGTAGCGCTCTAACGCACAATGCCATCTTTAATGGGCAAATAACCAGCTACTTGTTAGCCCCAAAGCAGTGAAATATACCGCTCGTTAAAGATACTTATTTATTATACACACACTTCCCTGTGCTGTTTTATTGTAGACCTCTACAGATCAGGGCTGCCCTTGTTTCTGTCATGTTACTTTATATCCTGTACTTCATTCCATCTGACATGGAAAGATTACTAGATTAAAACCAAAATATCCCAGAGATAGGAGTGCAAAGTGACTGCTTACGGGTGTTGCGGGAAAAAAAAAAAATAATTGAATCACTAGAATGTTGCTCTTCTCTTCTGTATATAGACTGGAAACGCGACGTGTATTGTGCATTGAGATAATCCACGGTTATTAGGGGCTGCTGCACTGCTGGCTATAGGCCAACAATTCTCCCTAGGATTTCTCTTTGGATTTTATTTTTACACTGTTTCCTAATGTGTGACTTTGGTTATCATCTGTATTTTGTGGTTTACATACAAAATATATCTTGTAGGCAGGGCTAGGCTAGCGGAGAACCACAATCCCCAGCGTGCTCGGTCAGTGGCTGGGAAGGTCACAGCTAGACTTGTTCTGCTTAAAAAAAAAAAAGTGACAACTCTTGATTCAATGTACCTTGCACTTTTTCTTACAATGAATTGTCATTGTTACAATGAAGTGGTAGTGAATTGCTTTGTACAGTTGTCAGCTAGCCGCAGAACATGGACCTTTTTTAAGATCTTAAACTATTTATTAGGAAGAGTCTATTTTGAAGTTTATTTAATCTGCTGTGTATATGATGACCACAAGTAAGTCTTGTATTGTCACTGTATGAAAATATGGGGTGGTAGAAACTTCTTTTGTATACATTACTTTTTGGGAAATTTGCATATGTTTGCTGTCTTCTATAGCCAGAATTTAGCTGGAATATTTTTGGCTGTATTTCATTTTAAAGCCATGAGCAAGCTGACAATTTTTGGGGTGTTTAGGACATATTTGTAGAATCCCAGAAGACTCTTCGCAGATGACTAGTCTTGGAGGTGGTTGAGCAGCGGTAAGCGAAATGCATTTGCCACATCTAGTCATCAAATCTAACAGCTGTTGTACAGTAGATACTGGGTCCACCACTAGGTGAAGTCTGGTGACCATTACACAGGGATTGTGAACAAAATCGACTAGTCTGTTAGAAGGTATAAAAATAAAAAAATCCACAGACCTAAATCTTTCCTTTCCTAGCGACTCCAATATTTAGTCGTGCCGCTAAAATTGACCACCAAACTGCCTTTTCCATTCTGTTGTCACCGGAGAAGGGACTAGGATCACATCGCAGAACGTCTGCACCCTCTGAGGTTGCCACACGGGGAACCAATGCAGTCGCTCTCTCAGATTTCTCATGGTTTTTAGCTGAATCAACATGAGAAGACAATGACGAACCATGTAGGACTGGCAGAGAAAATGACTGCTTCCATAGTATGTAGGGAACTTGTGCTTGACCTGAAAAACAGCCAATATTCTGCTGAACTGTATTCGATCACTGCCACAAAAGGGACCACTTTAATCTGTAGGCTTGTATGTATGGTCGTGTACTTTTTTGAACATATCAATATAGTTAAGTCTTTTACTGTGTGTTAATTTATTGCTGTCACTTTCCAGCTTCAGATGGTTCTTGTAGAAGAGCAGTGAGACGGTCATTAATGCATATATTAGGTTTGGATATGTTTATTGGTTGTGTTCTTTTTTGACAGATCTATATATATATATATGTACATTTCCTTTTTTTTTTGTATGAACTAATTTATAACAGAATTGCCTTTGTGTCTTCATTGTATAGCCTGTATTCTATTGTCTCAGGATTATTACCTCCATTGAGGACAGGCGAGATCATATGGTTTTAAAGCAAGGATGAATAAAGTGTTACCTTTTGGTTACAAAGTACACGTGTGTTGTCTTTGAATTATCTTATGCACCAACACTGCTGACTGTTACTGTGAAGATGCCCATAAACTTTAGATGGCTATCAGCAGATCTACAGCGATCTTCTTTCCTGACTCGTCTGTACACATACAGTTGTGCTTGAAAGTTTACATACCCCGGCAGAATTTTTCCTTTCTTGGCCTTGTTTCAGATAATATGAATGATAACAAAAAAACTTTCTCCACTCAAGGTTATTGGTTGAGTGAAGCAATTTATTGTCAAACTACTGTGTTTTTGCTTTTTATTGTGAGACATGGGCAAAGCAAAAGAATTGTCAACGGATCTATGGAAAAAGGTAGTTGAACTGTACAACATAGGAAAGGAATACAGAAAAATCTCCAAGGAATTGATAATGCCAGTCAGCAGTGTTCAAACTGATTTAACAAATGGAAAATCAGGGGCTCTGTAAAAACCAAACCACGGTCAGGTAGACCAACAAAAATTTTGGCCACAACTGCCAGGAAAATTGTTTGAGATGCAAAGAAAAACCTACAAATAACATCAGCTGAAATTCAGGACTTTCTGAAAACTAGCGGTGTGGCTGTTTCAAGATGCACAATAAGGATTCACTTGAATAAAAATCGGCTGCATGGTCGAGTCGCCAGAAGAAATCCATTACTGCCCAAATGGCACAAAGTATCTTGCCTATAATATGCCAAACAGCACAGAGACCAGGCTAAAAACATCTGGAACAAGGTAATTTCGAGTGATGATACAAAAATTGACCTTTTTGGCCACAAACATAAACGTTATATTTGGAGAGAGGTCAACAAGGCCTATGATGAAAGGAACACCATACCTACAGTAAAGCACTAAGGTGGATCGCTGATGTTTTGGGGATGTGTGAGCTACAAAGGCACAGGAAACCTGGTAAAAGTTGAAGGAAAGATAAATGCAGCATGTTATCAGCAAATACTGGAGGCAAATTTGCACTCATCAGCCCGGAAGCTGCGCATGGGACGTACTTGGACATTCCAACATGACAACAATCCAAAACAGAAGGCCAAGTCGACCTGTCATTGGCTACAGCAGAACAAAGTGAAAGTTCTGGAGTGGCCATCTCAGTCTCCGGACCTGAATATCGTTGAGCCACTCTGGGGAGATCCCAAGCGTTCAGTTCATGCTAGACAGCCCAGGAATTTACAGGAACTGGAGGCTTTTTACCAAGAAGAATGGGCAGCTTTACCATCTGAGAAATTAAAGAACCTCATCCACCACTACCACAAAAGACTTCAAGCTGTCATTGACGTTAGAGGGGGCAATACACGATATTAAGAACTGGGGTATGTGAACTTTTGATCAGGGTCACTTGGATGTTTTTGGTTGTCATAAAGATTTAAAAAGAGAAAACACAGTAGTTTGACAATAAATGGCTTCACTCAACCAATAACCATGAGTGGAGAAAAAGGTTTTTTATTCGGTCTCCCATGACAGCACCACGTGAGAGAGAGGATCCGCCCATCAAGGACAGGAAACCTACAGGTTAAAAAGGGCGGCCCTCTCTTCCCGCCTCAGTTTAGGTTTCCTGTCCATGATGGGAGACCTCGCAGGCTTACCTGCAGAAGATGGACTCCTGTCCCAGAGAGGGCCACAGCAGGTGGTTGGAGCCGGTCCGTCCCGGTCCTCTGGAGACGCCACGGTAGGGCTCAGTGGGGCGCCTCCGTGAGCGTTGCGGCGGGCGCGACATCGCCTCACGGGGAGGTAGATGTCCGCCAGGTGTGGGGCCGCTAGCGGGCTTCCTCCCCCTGCTACAATTTGCAGGAGATCCAGGTCGCGCCGGCGGGGCACGTGACAGGCGCGACCTACTGACGTGACTTCCAGTGCGCCGGGCAGGAAGTCCCTGTGACGTCACCGGAAGGGGCGGAGCTCGTTTGAATTTTGCGCGCGAGCAACTGAACACCGGGGGATTAAGTGGCGGCGAGGAGCCCACCTGGAACCCACCTGGCCACCTGGGGAGGAAGACCAAGGAGCAGGTAACACCCTCCTAGGTAAAAAAAAAAAAAAAAAAAAGAGCACACACCCACACATGGTACCGGTATGGCCAGTATATAAAGGGTCTGGTAACATACAGAGGTGCTTCCCAGCCCATTCTTACACTGTAAGTTATGGAAGTTTCACAGGAGCTGTCACCTAGGCAACAACATCTGCTGCAGGAGCAGCCCTCTGGGGAGCCCTCACAACTAGTGGCGCAGCGCCATTCCCGGCTAGGGTCTGGTCGTTTGGCTAGAAGAGCTGTCACTAAGAGCAGGAAGGACGGTCCAGTGCGGCGTGATTCCTCGCCATACATGTTGGATTCTTCTGCTTCTACGGTACCGAAGGTTCTGTGGGGTGAGTGGAATCTTCGTGAAAGTTCTACTAATGTTTCCTCCTTTTTTCTATCTATAACTTTCTTTTAGAGCAAGAAATGTTCCTCGAAATCCAAGCACAGAGAATGTGCCTTATGCAGCTGTCCACTCCCTGATTCATATAGCAAGAGGTTATGCCAGCTTTGTATTAGCAAAATGTTGTTGGAGGAAACCCCAGATTTTTCCCTAGGCCTAAGAACTTTAATAAGGGAAGAAATAGGCAAAGCATTGCAAGGTTCAGAGTCTGGGCATATTCCTCAAGAAACAGAGCCGGGTTCAGACTCTGAACTGTCGGTCGCCTCCTCCTCCGCCTTCTCTTCCTCTGACAGTGAGCCAGATAGACAGTGCTTTCCCCTGAAGGAGGTCGATGCCCTAGTAAATGCCGTCCGATCTACAATGGGGATAGTGGACACGAGGGCAGAGAAGTCAGCTGAGGATGTTATGTTTGGTGGTCTGGGGCTAAAGAAAAGGGTCTTTCCGGTAAATTCAAAGGTGAAAGACCTCATTGATAAGGAGTGGAGGAAACCGGACAAGGGTAGTGTTCCTCCATCCTTTAAAAGGAAATATCCATTTGAGGATGCTATGTGTTCCTCCTGGTTAAAAGCACCCAAGCTGGATGTTGCTGTTACCAAAGCAGCGAAAAGAACTTCCCTCCCGTTCGATGATATGGGTGCATTGAGAGACCCCCTAGACAGACGGGCTGATACTTTCTTGAAAGGGGTATGGGAGACAGCTGCTGGAGCACTGAGACCAACAGTAGCTGCTACCTGCACGTCCAGAGCCCTGATGGTGTGGCTTGAACAGCTAGACAGTCGAAGGATGGGACTTCTAGGAAAGACATTATTTCTTCCCTTCCACTGGTTCAGGGGGCGGCAGCTTTTCTTGCGGATGCATCTGTGGATTCAGTAAGGTTGGCAGAAAAATCAGCAGCACTGTCAAATGCGGCTCGGCGAGCCTTGTGGATTAAATGCTGGCCAGGGGATTTACAGACTAAATCCAGACTGTGCACAATCCCGTGCGAAGGAGAATACCTCTTTGGTCAGACCATGGATGACTTATTGGAGAAAGCTGGGGACCCTAAGAAGGGGTTTCCATCAGTACCTCTACCCTCCTTTAAGAGATCGTTCCGGAAGAGGAAATTTTTGCGGAAGAGATATTTCAGGGGAGCAAGAAAAGTCTGACGAAAGGGGTCGAAAAGGTAGAGGTCTACTCTTTGGTCCGTCTCCAAAAATTGAGCAGAAGCCAGGGAATACACAATCAGCCCAGGTGGGAGGGAGATTGTAATTTTTTTGTCCCAGCTTGGGAACAGATTTCTCATAGTAATTGGATTTTAAGCCTGATTAAGTATGGTCTTAAATTTCAATTTAAAGCATTGCCTCACAAACGATTCATGGTTGTTCCCTCCAGTTCTTCACCAGAACGCCAGGCTGCCCTCGTTTCGGAAGTACAAACCCTAATAAGAAAGCACGTCCTGATTGAGGTTCCGGAGGCTGAAAAGGGTCTTGGTTTCTACTCCCCGCTCTTCTTGGTTCCGAAACCGGATGGAAGTTTCAGGACAATCATAAATTTGAAATCCCTGAATAATTTCCTTAAAATACACACCTTTAAAATCCGTAATAAAGTTACTTTTTCCCCACTGCTATATGGTAGTGCTCGATCTCAAAGATGCATATTACCATATCCCAATTCATAGTGACTATCAGAAATACTTGAGGCTGGCTATTGAAATTGACGGGGTGGTTAAACACTTTCAATACACTGCACTCCCCTTCGGTTTAGCTATAGCCCCGTGAGTTTTTACTAAAGTAATGGCGGAAGTTATGACCCATGTAAGAGAAAGGGACATTCTAATTATCCCTTACCTGGATGATCTCCTGATAGTGGGGAACTCGTTGGTTCAGTGCGAGACCCACCTGCGGGAGACCATGTCGGTCTTAAAGAGCTTGGGGTGGTTTCTAAATTTAGAAAAGTCTAGACTATCTCCACTCAAGGTACAACAATATCTGGGGGTCATATTAGATTCCAGGAAACAGCTATGTTGTCTTCCAGAAGAAAAAATTGATAGAATCCGGGGGTTGGTAGCACAATGCATACGTAAACCTTCTATGTCACTCCGTAAGGCCATGTCACTATTGGGAACCTTCACCTCCACTTTTCCTGCGGTTCGTTGGTCACAACTACATTCAAGAGCTTTTCAGTGGGATGTGTTGTACAATAACGCAGCTTTAGAGGGGCATCTAGACCGTGAGTTTACGCTAGGTCCTCGTGCCATAAGGTCCCTTCATTGGTGGTTGCGACAAGACAATCTTGCTAAAGGGGTTCCCTGGGAATGTAGTCCAACTACAGTCTTGTCCACTGATGCAAGTGCTACAGGTTGGGGAGCTCACTTTGAAGGGAGATTAGTGCAGGGAACCTGGTCAAGCAGTGAGCGACAGTTGTCATCAAATGTTAAGGAGCTTCTGGCGGTGCAGCATGCGTTCAACGAGTTCCTTATATATTTACAGGGCCAGCATGTCCGTATACTCTCGGACAATCAAGTCAAGGTAGCTTACATAAACCACCAAGGGGGAACCCGCTCAAGAAACTTGATGAGGGTAGCGAACGCACTTCTGCTGAAAGCCGAAGATCATTGTCCCTCTCTTTCGGCTACTCATCTAAAAGGGAAGGAAAACATCACAGCGGATTTCCTCAGCCGTACTTTCGTAAAAGAGGGAGAGTGGTCCCTAAATACGGAAATATTCTCCAGAATCGTAGAAATGTGGGGCCTTCCGACTGTGGACTTATTCGCAACAAGAGGCAATCGGAAAGTGGAAAATTTTTGTTCCTTAGACCCCAGAGAAGAACCCCTGGCAGTGGACGCCTTCATGGTTCCCTGGAGATTTCCTCTGGCATATGCCTTCCCTCCCATTATCCTGCTCCCAGCGGTGATAAGAAAATCAGGGCAGACCGGGCCAGAGTGATACTCATATGCCCCTTTTGGCCCAAAAGACCGTGGTTCCCTGGTCTCCGGAAGATGTACATATCAGATCCCTGGGTTCTTCCGGAGATTCCGGACCTCCTCACTCAGGGGCCACTTTCCCATCCTCCAACCCCGAGTCTACATTTGACGGTGTGGAATTTGAGGGTGTTATTGACCAACAAAGGATTCCCCGCAAATGTAGTGAATACTCTCCTGGCTAGCAGAAAACCTGTTACTACCTGTATTTATGCCAGGACCTGGAGGAAGTTTCTGTCCTTTGCAGAAGTTAAGGTGGAGGAGGGGCCCCCTATTGGGAAAATTCTGCAATTTCTGCAGCGGGGCTTAGAATTGGGTCTCACTACCAGTACCTTGAAAGTACAGGTGTCTGCGTTGGGAGCTTTATTTTCTTCGAATATTGCAGAGAACTATTGGATAGCCCGTTTTATAAAAGCTTCCTTTAGGTGTAGACCCATTACCAAAGTAAAGATGTCTCCCTGGGATTTGAATTTTGTCTTAGATGCCTTGACCAGTCCTCCTTTTGAGCCACTAGATTTAATCTCCCCCAAAATTATTTTCCTGAAGACTGTCCTGTTAGGGCTACTAACTTCAGCCAGGAGAGTCAGTGACCTACAGGCCCTTTCAATATGCCCACCATTTATGCAAATTCTGGACGATAGGATTATATTAAAACCTGATCCAGCCTTTCTTCCTAAAGTGGCCACTCGATTCCATAGAACCCAGGAGATAGTTCTCCCAACTTTTTGCTTCCCGCCCAAAAATCAAAAGGAGTAGAGGCTTCACACTTTAGACGTTAGGAGGTGCGTACTAAAGTACTTAGAAGTATCACGTGGCTTTAGAAAGGATAAGTCCCTATTTATATGCTATCAGGGGGCTAGAAAGGGTTGTAAGGCCTCAAAGGCTACAATCGCTAGATGAATCAGGGAGGCCATTTCCCTCGCATACTCCTCAGGGGATAAAGAGATACTGGAGGGATTGAGGGCGCATTCTACCAGAGCGGTGTCAACCTCCTGGGCGGAGAAGACAGGGCTTTCCATTGAGGAGATTTGTAAGGCTGCCACCTGGTCTTCTCCCTCTACTTTCTATAGGCACTATAGATTGGATCTGGGTGGCACTGCAGATCTCGCTTTCGGGAGAAGGGTCCTTCAAGCTGTGGTCCCTCCCTAATTTCCTTCGTCTCTGTAATTCTCTCACGTGGTGCTGTCATGGGAGACCGAATAAAGCCTTAGTTACTTACCGGTAACGGGATTTTTCGGAGCCCATGACAGCACCCGTATATTCCCTCCCTTCACTGGTGTTGTGCACTCCCGTAGAGTTGATTTCTTTTTGTGCACCCTTGTGGGAAATTGATGAAAAGTAATGTACTTAATGTGATTATGTTTTGTTGTAACTAACCTTGGCGGTACTCTCATGCTCTGTTAACTAAACTGAGGCGGGAAGAGAGGGCCGCCCTTTTTAACCTGTAGGTTTCCTGTCCTTGATGGGCGGATCCTCTCTCTCACGTGGTGCTGTCATGGGCTCCGAAAAATCCCGTTACCGGTAAGTAACTAAGGCTTTTGTTATCATTCATATTCTCTGAAACAAGGCCAAGAAAGGAAAAATTCTGCTGGAGTATGTAAACTTTTGAGCACAACTGTAAGCTCGGCTCTGCTGAATGTTCATGTGTTACCTTAAAAATTAATAAAAATAATTTTAAGAAAAGGGTTACAATACACATAAGGAAATATACATAGAAATAGTACATGTAACAAGAAAAATGGGAGGAAAAGGGAAGGGATAAACAGAATGTAGAAAGGAGGAACATATGTATAAATAAAAAATGTATGTTCCTAATAGGTCAATTGAACCTGAACCAATTGCACCTTACAATACAAAGAACATTGGTTTATTCAATCATAAAATGAATGTTCTAGATTCCCATTATACAAATTTTGATCATATGTTTTGCTTTTAAGGACTCCTATTTATGAGGATATATCGAGTTCCATACGGACCATTTCAAGTCCTATGTTGAAAGTGTTATTTCTGAATGCATATGTATATTCAAACATAATATTGTTCATAATTCTGTCTAGAAATTTTGTAATTGAGGGAATTCATGTTTGTTTCCATTTAGACAACAATAGCAGCTTTATTACCAAGAAAATTTGTATTATTATACATCTTACTTTAAATGGAAAATCATCTGTTCCCAGAGATAGAATGGCTAATTGATGAGTAGGTGGAATATCTATCTTGTATATTTTATTAATCAACTGAAAAACCTCTGTCCAAAGAGAAGAGATTAACGAGCAGTCTAATAATATATGTAAAAGAGTACATTTTTGGGTATATTCTCTCCCAGATAATTCAGATTGATTGGGAAATATTCTATGGTTAACGTGTATGCAAAGGATCAGCAATTGAATCACTATCATCTGTCGGACGGGCGCTATACACATTAGATGGCTGGTTGGCAGGTTTACACGACACCAGTACATACATGCAGCATTTTAATAACGAGGCTCATTATTAGCATGTTCACTGATTAAAGAAAAAGTTTAAAAGTTTGCCCATTTTTTTTCTTTTTTTTTCTGTGGAAACTGGAAGAATATTTACTTTTTATTTAGAAAACATTTTGAAAGATTTTTTTTCTGAAGTAGTTTTTGCAGTGTTTGTACTATAAAGTGCCTAGTTTTAAGACTTTTATTTTATCATCTGGATCAATGAAGAGACATCGTTTTGCCTTTTATAGCGAGAAAAAAATAAATCAAAACTACAGGAAAACACCCCCCCCCCCCCCCAAAAAACAAACAAAAAAAAAAAAAACTCCTGGTATGAACAGTGAAGGGAAATTCCCATAGAAGTGAATAGGAAAAGGTTTTGAAGCTGATTTGGGAGGGCATCTACTCAAACTTGAAAATAGTCTTGGGCTATGTGCAGATGGCAGTTTTTAAAGCTGTCCAAAATTAGAATCCATTGGATCCTGATGGAATTTGTTGCACTTCCACAAAGTGACGTGCATTTTCTTTTTTTTTTTTTCACCACCAGGTCTTTTTGAAAAGCTGAAGCTCTAGAACCTGAAAAAAAATGCTCAGAAAATTCCTTGTATAAACTGAAGAGGAAAGACTTTTATTTTTTCTTTTATTAAAAAAAAAAACACCTTTTTTTTTTTTTTTTTTTTTTTTGTGCATAAGTTTTAAAGGCTCTAAAAAAAAAAAAAAAAAAACCCCGTAATATTTAAGGAACACATGGAGACTAGATCATCAACCGTTCAGAGCCACATTCCACTCTTGAGAGATGGTCGTGGGTCACATCAAAGTGAAGGGAACTTAGAAGCCCCTTTTTGAAGGTTGTAATTCCTTGAGTGTCTCCTTCAAAAGTAATTTCACTACCACCGTAACAAGTAATTCCCTCTGAGGATACCCCTCAACAAGAAATAATGCCCCTGTAGACGCTGATACAAATTAGTGACTTTTGCTTGAGCCGGAAGCCATGTGTGGCTCATGAGCAGTGGTGGGGGACCACAAAGGAGAATCTGTCACCAGGTTGTGTTAATCGTGGAGCTACATGTTCTAGTATCTAAGAAAATATATATATATACGGTACCTAACATATACAATATTTTGTTCTACTTGTTTTTTTCTGAATATTTTCCTTGTTAAATAATTTTCACAGGATTATATAATGGTTGGTACAAAACTGGTGTTTTCCTGTAACATACCAAAGTGCTTGCATTTTATGAGTAGGAGCCTTTTCCTGGAATACCGTCACAACAAGTAATCGGGAAACTTTCATCTGGTACAGACTGAAAGGAGAAGGGCACATTCAAGATTTTCATTTCCTGGAATTTGAAATCGAAGTGTGAACTACACTAGAAAGCAACAGGATGAACACACTGGTTACTTTGTAATCATTTTATTCTGACATGGTGACCTGCTGATTCATAGTGCCTTGATTAAGTTTTATAACCTTTCTGTGATATGTTCCTCTTCCTTATAGCAAATGCAACATCTGCTTCTAACGCAATATACACTGCTCAAAAAAATAAAGGGAACACTTAACAGAATATAACTCCAAGTGAATCAAACTTCTGTGAAATCAAACTGTCCACTTAGGAAGCAACACTGATTGACAATCAATTTCACATGCTGTTGTGCAAATGGAATAGACAATAGATGGAAATTATTGCCACAGTCAATAAAGGAGTGGTTCTGCAGGTGGGGACCACAGACCACATCTCAGTACCAATGCTTTCTGGCTGATGTTTTGGTCACTTTTTAATGTTGGTTGTGCTTTCACACTCGTGGTAGCATGAGACTGACTCTACAACCCACAGAAGTTGCTCAGGTAGTGCAGCTCATCCAGGATGGCACATCAATGTGAGCTGTGGCAATAAGGTTTGCTGTGTCTGTTAGCGTAGTGTTCAGAGGCTGGAGGCACTACCAGGAGACGTGGAGGGGGCCGTAGGAGGGCAACAACCCAGCAGCAGGATCGCTACCTCCGCCTTTGTGCAAAGAGGAACAGGAGGAGCACTGTCAGAGCCCTGCAAAATGACCTCCAGCAGGCCACAAATGTGCATGTGTCTGCAAAAATGGTTAGAAACCGACTCCCATGAGGGTGGTATGAGGGCCCGACGTCCACAGATGGGGGTTGTGCTCACAGCCCAACACCGTGCAGGACGATTGGCATTTGCCACAGAACACCAGAATTGGCAAAGTCGCCACTGGCACCCTGTGCTCTTCACAGATGAAAGCAGGTTCACACTGAGCACATGTGACAGACGTGACAGAGTCTGGAGACGCCATGGAGAGCGATCTGCTGCCTGCAACATCCTTCAGCATGACCGGTTTGGCAGTGGGTCAGTAATGGTGTGGGGTGGCATTTCTTTGGAGGAGTAGGAAGTAGTTTAGAAAAACTCCAGCACCTTCTCCGTATCCATCACAAGAAATGTACAGTTAAAACGTCCATTTTATTAGTTCCATTAAAAAAGCGCCATATGCAAGGCCTTACATATGGCGCTTTTTTAATGGAACTAATAAAATGGACGTTTTAACTTTACATTTCTTGTGATGGATACGGAGAAGGTGCTGGAGTTTTTCTAAACTACTTCCTACTGCTTCTCATCCCTGGACTTGCTACCAAGGATTTCCGTGCACCAGTGGACCCTTATGGCTTATGCATGGTAGGCTGAAATTTCCCTTTTTTTTTCTTTATATTTCTTTGGAGGGCCACACAGCCCTCCATGTGCTCGCCAGAGGTAGCCCGACTGCCATTAGGTACCGAGATGAGATCCTCAGACCCCTTTTGAGACCATGCTGGTGCGGCTGGCCCTGGGTTCCTCCTAATGCAGGACAATGCCAGACCTCATGTGGCTGGAGTGTGTCAGCAGTTCCTGCAAGATGAAGGCATTAAAGCTATGGACTGACCGCCCGTTCCCCAGACCTGAATCTGATTGAGCACATCTGGGACATCATGTCTCGCTCCATCCACCAATGTCACGTTGCACCACAGACTGTCCAGGAGTTGGCGGATACTTTAGTCCAGGTCTGGGAGGAGATCCCACAGGAGACCATCCGCAACCTCATCAGGAGCATGCCCAGGCATTGTAGGGAGGTCATACAGGCACATGGAGGCCACACACAATACTGAGCCTCATTTTGACTTGTTTTAAGGACATTACATCAAAGTTGGATCAGCCTGTAGTGTGTTTGTCCACTTTAATTTTGGGGGTGACTCCAAATCCAGGCCTTCATTGGTTAATAAATTTGATTTCCATTGATGATTTCTGTGTGATTTTGTTGTCAGCACATTCAACTTTGTACAGAACAAAGTATTCAATGAGAATATTTCATTCATTCAGATCTAGGATGTGTTATGTGAGTGTTCCCTTTATTTTTTTGAGCTGTGTACTATATGTGTTTTAAAAAGGTCTGACACTGCAACAATTAACTTTTTTTTTTTCCTTAAGGTGTGAACTGTTTTAACCCCTTTTACGTTCAATGTTGAGCATAGGGCGTCATGAGCGGGTGTCAGTTCAAAGTCATGATGGGCATAGCATGGCAAGGAGCAGGAACTGTCACTTTGAAGTGACTTTGAGCAGTCACTGACAGCTGAGCGGTACGGGAACAGATGCAGAGACCCATGCCGTTGGTCACTGTACCCATATCGCTGTGATTAGTCAGTCAAACTGACAGATCACAGCGTGATGGCGCAGGAGATGCTGAAATATCAACACCTCCTGCCCGATCAGAGCTCAGCGCTGCTGGTGGCTGAGCTCCTGCAATAAAACTCAGGAGAGGTGCCAGCACCGCCCCTAGCTGTTAACCCCCTAAATGCTGCGATAGAGCGCTATCAAACATTCAGGAGGCAGGCAGAGGGCCGTCAGATCGACGCCCCTGTGACGTCATCGCAGAAGACCCGATCATTGCGATGGTAACCTGGTATTTTCATCACTACCCCCATGTCACCAAGCTATGGAAAGCTTCTGAGACCATGCTCACAGCATGGTCTAAGATGCTTTTAGCATTGGTATAATGGACTGCAATGCTAGTGCATTGCAATGCATTATACCTATGAAAAAAGTGATGGTCCCATAGAGGGACTAAGTAAATAAAGAGTAAAAAAAAATATACATATATATATATATATATATATATATATATATATAAAAATATAAAAAAAAAAATTACACTAATAAATACACATTTTTATGTCAAATAAAAATAAACAAAAAAACACATTTGGTATCGCTGCGTCTGGAACAACCCAATCTATAAAAGTGTCACACTAGTTAACCCCTTCAGTGAACGCCATTAAAAAAAAACATCCCAAAAATGTAGCAAACTATGTTTTATCATACTGCTTGAAAAAAGTGGAATAAAACACGATCAAAAGGACGAATATAAATAAAAATTGTACCGCTGAAAACATCATCTTGTCCCGCAAAAAGTCACCATAAAGCTCAGTCAGCGTAAAAATAAAAAAGTTATAGCTTTCAGAATAAAGCGATGCAAAAATAATTTTTTTCTAAAAAAAAGTTTTTTTTGTGTAAAACGGTCAAAACATAAACTATATAAATGTAGTATCGCTGTAATCGTACTGACCTGAAGAATTAAACTGCCTTATCAATTTTACCACACGTGGAATGACAAAAAAAAAAATCCTGAATTGTTTTTTGTTCATTCTACCTCCCTGAAAATGGGAACAGAAAGCGATCAAAATATGTCACGTGCCCGAAAATGGTACCAATAAAAACGTCAACTCGTCCAGCAAAAAACAAGCCATCACATGACTGTCGGCCAAAATATGGAAAAATTATAGCTCTCAAAATAGTGTGTGACAGCAGCCAAACATAAAAACCCGAATACATGATTCAGACAGAACCCCCCATAATAAGGCAGGTGGAGGCACCGTGGACGCCGTCTGGATTGTGATCCAACGGTGTCCTTCTTTTTAGGCGTGAATGAAAGTGCCGTCGGCCACAGTTTTGTGCACTTCTGAAAAGAATACTGCTGAACAGAGGCCAAACAGAGAACTCTTCTGCCTCATTATAGTGAATGGATCCCTCAGGGTTTTCATCTAAATCACGTCATTTAGATTGAAACCCCGATATAAGTGGTCAGCGTAGAGCGCAGGATAAATGTGATCCCAAATGTTATGTAAAATGTTCCCAATACAAGCTTCAACTCACAGCATGAATATTCACTACTCTCTACATCCATGAGCGTGGGGAATAATGAATATTCATTCTCTTTAGTTGTGGGCACACGTGATCGCCAAGCCACTGCAGGAGCGGCGGCTGACACTGTGTGCGCTATTAAGGAAAATGAACATTTACTACTCCACACCCCATAGTTCGGGCAGCTCAACTCGGCGAGTGAGGGAGCATGGTAGTGGCTTCATGCAGATCAGTGCTGGAATCACAAAAGGACGCAGCGCTGGAGCAGAGGGAAGGAAGGTGACTAGAATCGTTTGTTTTGTTTTTCATGTGTGCAGCGTGATAGGGATGGGGGTGCCATGAATACCAGGATGGGGATGGGGGCCACGTATAAGAGGAAGATGAATTCATTGAGTGGTGTAGTCAGTAAAATGATGTCACTTATGGGGGGTTCCGCTGTTCTGGCACCTCAGGGGCTCTGCCAATGTGATATGGCACCCTCAAACCAGTCCAGCTAAATCTAAACTCCAATATAGCGCTTCTTCCCTTCTGAGCTTTTCACTGTGCCTATAAAGTAGTTTTCCCCCACACATAGTGTATTGGTGTACTCAGGAGAAATAGCACAACAAATTTTGGGGTCCATTTCTCCTGTTGCCCTTGTGAAAATAAAAAAATTGGGGCTAAAAGATCATTTTCGAGGAAAAAATGTGACTTCTTTTTTTTATTTTCACAGCTCTATGTTATAAACTTCTGTGAAGCATCTGAGGGTTCAAGATGTTCATCACACATCTACATAAATTCCTTGAGGGGTCTAGTTTCCAAAATGGAGTCATTTACAGACATTACAGCATGGGATAATAGCTGATTCTTTCTGTGAGGCAAAACATTTCCCTGCCTGTGTTTAATGTTTTACCTTACAGAAAGAATCAGCTGTGATTCCCTGCTGTAATGTCTGTGTACTCTTTTGCGTCCTCCCCTGCTCAGGAAATGTAGTATGATCAGACCATGTTCCTGTATGGTCAGACACAGCCATTACACAGTACACAGCAGGGGCACATTTATAAGATTATCTCAGCACAGGAACATTTTATTTAAACACATCCAATTGTGGAAGATATTATTATTATTATTCAAAGATCTATTGATTAAAGTGTTGATTAAAATTAACTTTGTTCATGGGAAAACCCCTTTAAGTACTCTGTTGTGCACAGAAAGACTTATTCATGCTGCAGTCATGGACAGGGTGAAAAAGACTTTACTTTTATCATAAGGCTCAGAAATACAATTTTGTTACGAATGTGTGCGGTATGGAACAATAATCCACACTCCACAGCATGCTTTCGGTCCATGCCGCCTCCAGTTTTCTGATTGTGAATTTTTGCTCCATGTATTGTCTCCTTTCAACATAATCGCCCAGTTTAAAAGGCCCTTTCCAAGGGCATTCCTACTCTTTTTTTTTTGCCAGAATAGTAATATCTAGTGGTTCCCTTCTGTGTAGATGTCTTAACTGTCTGAAGTTGGATATTTAAAAATCTTATATAGTCCCCAAAAGAAACTCATAAATTGTGGAAGATGCTGGTTGTTTTAAAGTTTCAGAAGCGGACACAAACAGAAGACGCCCCTGTGCAGTCCAATAATAGTTCATTATAATGCACAATTCCTCCTGCTCTGGAGGTAGAAGTGGCCCCCTTACACCTTGGGCCCCTGTGCGGTTGGACAGGTTGCATCAATAGTATGTCCGCCCCTGAGTTTGACACTGAAATATTGTAAAGGGTGTTTTTCTTGCCTGGTGTCATGTATAACTGTCACATGCTGACAGTTGAAATGGTGACAGCAGGTGGTTTAACAGCTCATTTACAGTGTGGTGGGTTGTGAAGCCAAGTAGACATCCACGAAATAAAGGCCAGCACAGATTGGGTGCCTAGGACTGAAGATTTAAGGGAGTCTGACACGGTATGGTTTTGGTTAGAAGTAAATGGCACAGTCACAGATGGGTCCTGTCCCCTTCTGTTCATGTCCCAAGTATTGTTCAGCTGCAGTATAAAGAATGGGGAACAATATATTATTATTGTTTGTTACACACGGGTGGCCTCTCCTAATAAACAGTAGAGAGGCAGCAGTGGCTACTTCACATCCCCAGACAATGTGCCTGTAGCCTCATGGGGTGACTGGTGAACATCAAGGTAACTCAATATTGGATTCCTCTTTTGTAAGGTGCACATTATAATAAGTGTATATTAGGAATCTGCAAGGTATGTAATTACCAAATGCAGAGACACTTCTACAGCAGATACTTCTGTGATGGATTTTTAACTCCTATGTATTTTAGTTTTCTTATTAGAGAGGACCTCCTCAAGGACAATGCTTATAGTAATTTGCTTAGGAACATAATCAAATTACATAAACCCCCCAAGGCAATGACTGTACAATGTGCTGTCGATAAAAACATGGTCCCGATGCCAGTACGCCCAGAGACTGAACAGGTTACACATGTTTCGTACCTGTAGACCATTTTCACTGCAAAACAGTGAGGGAGGAGAAGTGTATAGACAGGGGATGAGTCAGATAAATGTGCTACCCCATGTAAAGGCCCTGCTAGCTGTCTATCGTGTGTGGGGGTCTCCTGATATACGATATTGGGACAGAAAAGAAGCAGGCGTTGATGTTCTGTACACCATCCTTTTATTTTTCCAGATATACCGCTGCTAGAGATGACGGCCAGCAGCTTACTCCGCTCCCTATGCAGAAAACATGCAAGCTCAGTCCGGCCATGTGTATGGTGTGGGGGTCAGGAGAGCGTGGTGAAAGAATACACCGGCCACATAGGCGTAGACTTACTAAACGTGTTTCATGGTTAGACAGTCCTCAATTCACCAAATGTATCATAGCGACTCATGCAGTATGGTAAATCTGGTGCATTTTTAGACACTAAGGCTACGGCCCTACTATCAGTATTTGGTCAGTATTCGGTCAGTATTTTTTCTCAGGAGCGGGAGCCAAAATCAGGTGAGGAACAATCAGAGAAAAGTATAATAGAAATGTCACCAATTCTGTATTTATCACCCACTCCTGGTTTTGGCTCCCACTCCTCAGAAAAAATACTGACCTAATACTGATAGTGGGGCCGTGGCCTTACACCACCTCTTGTTGGCCCATTATTGGAACAGATTTTAAACGGGTTGTGCAGGACGTGTGTATTACTGGCACCTGGCGCGTCCACCGATTAGTTGTTTGCAGCTCCTATTGTGGCCACATGTACACAATGTACAGAGCAGGGGCAGCCATACCGCATGTGCTGCATAGGGGCCCATGGGGGGAGGTGGCATCCATTTGTCCCAGTATAGATCTCCTCCTCTTACTTAGTACATTTGGGCGGGGTCCCATCATCTCTGCTCAGTAGATGCATTTATATATACTTATTTGCTTTCTTTTTTTAAGCTTGTCCTATCCCAGGACCTCTAGCACGGCAGGCAGAAACACGAGCAGTGAGCCACAGGCAGTCAGACATTATTCTGTATGGAGGATTATGTGGGGCAATTATTCTGTATGGCGGACTATGTGGGGCCCATTATACTGTATGGAGGATTATGTGGGGCCATTATACTGTATGGAGGACAATGTGGGGCCCATTATACTGTATGGAGAACTATGTGGGGCCATTATTCTGTATTGAAAGCTATGTGGGGCCCATTATACTGTATGTATGGAGGACTATGTGGGGCCATTATACTGTATGGAGAACTATGGGGCCATTATACTGTATGGAGGACTACGTGGGGCCATTATACTGTATGGAGGACTATGTGGGGCCCATTATACTGTATGGAGCACTATGTGGGGCCATTATACTGCATGGAGGACTATGTGGGGCCATTATACTGCATGGAGGACTATGTGGGGCCATTATACTGTATGGAGGATTATGTAGGGCTGTTGTACTGTATGGAGGACTATGTGGGGCCATTATAATGTATAGAGAACTATGTGGGGCCATTATACTGTATGGAGCCATAATACTGTATGGAGGACTATGCGGGGTCATTATACTGTATGGAGCCATAATACTGTATGGAGGACTATGCAGGGCCATTATACTGTATGGAGCCATAATACTGTATGGATGACTATGTGAGGCCCATTATTCTGTATGGAGGACTCTGTAGGGCTGTTATACTGTATGGAGAACTATGTGAGACTGTTATACTGTATGGAGAACTATGTGGGGCTGTTATACTGTATGGAGCACTATGTGGGCCATTATACTGTATTGAGGACTATGTGGGGCCATTATACTGTATGGAGGACTATACGGCGCCATTATACGGTATGGAGCACTATGTGGGGCCATTATACCGTATGGAGCACTATGTGGGGCCATTATACTGTATGGAGCACTATGTGGGGCCATTATACTGTATGGAGAGCTATGTGGGGCCATTATACTGTATGGAGCACTATGTGGGGCCATTATACTGTATGGAGCCATAATACTGTATGGAGGACTATGCAGGGTCATTATATTGTATGGAGAACTATGTGGGGCCATAATACTGTATGGAGGACTATGTGGGGCCATTATACACTGCTCAAAAAAATAAAGGGAACACTCAAATAACACATCCTAGATCTGAATGAATGAAATATTCTCATTGAATACTTTATTCTGTACAAAGTTGAATGTGCTGACAACAAAATCACACCAAAATCATCAATGGAAATCAAATTTATTAACCAATGGAGGCCTGGATTTGGAGTCACCCTCAAAATTAAAGTGGAAAAACACACTACAGGCTGATCCAACTTTGATGTAATGTCCTTATTAAAACAAGTCAAAATGAGGCTCAGTATTGTGTGTGGCCTCCACGTGCCTGTATGACCTCCCTACAATGCCTGGGCATGCTCCTGATGAGGTTGTGGATGGTCTCTTGTGGGATCTCCTCCCAGACCTGGACTAAAGCATCCGCCAACTCCTGGACAGTCTGTGGTGCAACGTGACGTTGGTGGATGGAGCGAGACATGATGTCCCAGATGTGTTCAATCGGATTCAGGTCTGGGGAACGGGCGGGCCAGTGCATAGCTTCAATGCCTTCATCTTGCAGGAACTGCTGACACACTCCAGCCACATGAGGTCTGGCATTGTCCTGCATTAGGAGGAACCCAGGACCTACCGCAGCAGCATATGGTCTCACAAGGGGTCTGAGGATCTCACCTCGGTACCTAATGGCAGTCAGGCTACCTCTGGCGAGAACATGGAGGGCTGTGTGGCCCTCCAAAGAAATGCCACCCCACACCATTACTGACCCACTGCCAAACCGGTCATGCTGAAGGATGTTGCAGGCAGCAGATCGCTCTCCACGGCGTCTCCAGACTCTGTCCCGCCAGTCACATGTGCTCAGTGTGAACCTGCTTTGATCTGTGAAGAGCACAGGGCGCCAGTGGCGACTTTGCCAATCCTGGTGGCAAATGCCAAGCGTCCTGCACGGTGTTGGGCTGTGAGCACAACCCCCATCTGTGGACGTCGGACCCTCATACCACCCTCATGGAGTTGGTTTCTAACAGTTTGTGCAGACACATGCACATTTGTGGCCTGCTGGAGGTCATTTTGCAGGGCTCTGGCAGTGCTCCTCCTGTTCCTCCTTGCACAAAGGTGGAGATAGCGGTCCTGCTGCTGGGTAGTTGCTCTCCTACGGCCCCCTCCACGTCTCCTGGTGTACTGGCCTGTCTCCTGGTAGCACCTCCAGCCTCTGGACACTACGCTGACAGACACAGCAAACCTTCTTGCCACAACTCGCATTAATGTGCCATCCTGGATGAGATGCACTACCTCAGCAACTTCTGTGGGTTGTAGAGTCCGTCTCATGCTACCACGAATGTGAAAGCACAACCAACATTCAAAAGTGACCAAAACATCAGCCAGAAAGCATTGGTACTGAGATGTGGTCCCCTTATACTGTATGGAAAGCTGTGTGAGGATTACAGTTAGAGAATCATATTGTGATGGGGTCACCATACTTTGCCGGGTGGCTTGAGAGAGGAGGTTACAGTAGGGTCATCATACCGTGCTTATGGAGGGTACTATGGAGGACTTCATCGTGGGGGTATCATGTGTTTGGCGGCACTTTGATTGCATCATACTTTATTATCTGTATTAATCAAGTTTTTTTATCCTTTGTTATTACTATAAATTTGGCCATTGGGCCTTATGCTTTTTACTCCTCTTACATAACATATTAGATTATTCCAATACTTTATTCTATGATCTATTAATTAAAATGTACTTTATTCGCAGGACAACCCCTTTAAGTTTGTTTCCATATGAAAAGGTTTATAGTTATATTTGGTGATAAGGAAAATCTTCCTCAATTGTAGACATTTTTTAATAAATATCAAGGTTGGCCTGCGGCTTTGTCCAGGCTTTTAATTTTGGCCCTCTGGGTATCGGAGTTTGACCTCCCTGGTGTAATCGAAGCCTTCAAATCTCTTCTAGGTTTTATGCAAGGAAGGTGTTCTTTGTTTTTTTCTTGTCAGGAGTATATAGATTTAGGCTGTGTGCACACGATGCGTTTTTAATGCGTTTCCGTGGCGTTTTTGCAGCTGCGGAAACGCATTAAAAACGCATGGTAGAAGGGCAGCAATGTTCCCCAATGGAAATCCGCATATGCTGTGCCCATGCTGCGCTCTAAAACCCGCAGCATGTCCATTAATTTTGTGGAAACGCGGCGTTTTCGCCGCCATGGACTTGCATTAGAACGCGCCAATACTGCAAGACTGCATTTGTACTTGCGTTATTGGCGCGTTCTAATGTGTGGATGGTACCCGGGTGTGGAGGACAGGAGACTCTCCTCCACACCCAGGTACCATAAAAAAGCTGTAAAAACAAGAATAAAATAAATGTATACTTACCTTCTGTCGGCCTGCGCACCGCTCCTGCTTGGTTCACGGCACTTTGCAGTGAGTTGAAGGACCTGCGCTGACGTCAGAGTCAGTTCACTGTTGCCGGCAGCCGGGACGGAGTGAGCGGGACACCGGGGGCCATCGGAGGGTAAGTATACATTTATTTTTACCACTCTCTCGGGTCACACTATATAAATCCATGCTGTTTGCATGGATTTATATAGTGTGACCTAGTTGTCAAGCACTTTCCAAGTGATGGTAAAATCGCCTGGAAAGCGCTTGTCAATCCGCATGCGGAAATGTCAGTGGGAACGCTTCACATCCGCATGTCCCTGGCAGGAAAACGCATGTACAATCCGCATGTACAATCCGCATGCGTTTTTTCTGCCAGGGAGATGCAGAAACGCTCAGGAAAAAATCCACAGCATTTCTGCATCGTGTGCACATAGCCTCAATGGGCTTCTCATGGTCCAAGACTCCTGCCAAAATAGATGAGGACAGACTGTAGGACGTGTGTGTGCTATCTGCACTGGGAGGTCAGGACATGAGCGGCACAGACCCCCAGAGGGCGGCTCACAGGCTGCAGCCCGTCTCCATCACAACTACACACCGCCCGCCTCCCTCCATCACTGAGGAGAACAAGTGACCATCCTCAGCCCCTGCACGGCCGCCCCCGGTGTGAGGGAGGTGAGCTCCGAGCTGGGGCTGCAGGCGGCGCTGCTGGAGGGGCTTCATTCATCCGCTGCATGCACCATGTGCGGTACAGGACGTGTGTGCACTTGTGCATCAAACCTACTTCTATGTGACTGGACCGCAGGTAAGGGCCATATATCTCTATATAAGAAATGCTGGGTCTCCCAGTAACCGGAGGTTGTACAGGGTAGAGCTGCTGATGGCAGCCTGTACTCTGCCAGTGTGACCAGCCTGCAGGCAGAGGAAGGAATGATGCACAACACGCAGGACAGGATGGTGAAAAACAAAATGTAACTTTTCCAGATCTCACATTTATGTGGAAGGTTTTTTTTTTCTGTGGTAGAGCTTTTTAGTGTGGTAAATTCCAGCCTACAGCGCAGGCAGGGGCACATTGTGCTGCACCCTATACTGGAGAAAGGTGACGTATCATAGCAATCTGCACTTTATGCTGAAGATCCAGTGCACAGAAAATAATAATAACCTGAAGCAACTGGTTGTGACTATTGTGCGGGCACCAGTCCATTATTACAGCAGGATGAAATGGGCTGGAAGCTCTGCTCATAATTTCATCTGTAAATCTGCAAACAATTACCCTGGGAATCTGAAAGCCGAGTCCACACCAAATTGTGCACAACTTGTTGCTACAGATTTTCTTGCAGATTTCACTAAAAAAATGTGATTTTTGAGGTTGTATAGCGTCTTATGGATCTCATCTGCTGCAAAACCTACATCATTGCAGCCCTCCCTTCTTTGCACAATTTGAGTCAATGAGGAAAATCCACAACAAATCAGGAACAATATGCAAGAGAATTCCACATGGTGGTTGTATAAAAATCCACAGAGCAGCACAGTTGCCACAGGATATCGTTGAGGTTTCTGAAATCTCATCCACTTGTCTGCCTTTGTACACTGGGTTTTTCCAGTACAGATCTGCAGAAAATATCCACAGCGTTTCATTCAGACGTTCGTTTTTCATTTGTGTTCTCTTATATTCCCAGATCAATCACGCACCCAATTTACCTATGGGGTTGTTCACTTGTCTTTAATTCATTTGCTGATGGTGTCCTGCAAAAAAAAAAAAAAGTAAATTTTTGATTCACGTTCAGATCACTTGATTGTGCCAATGAAAGTCTACAGGTCTATGGAAAACTTGGACAACACATTGATGGCTTTATAGTTCTATCTGTTCTTCACTGACTTCTAGGCCATGTTCACACAACTGTGTTTTCATCAGTTATTCAATTGGGCTGTTCAGATGACCGCCTTATTACATGCGTCCAATGTCCACGTAAAAAGCTTCTGCATGCACTAGACTTCCATACTTGGGATGAGGCTCCTCTATTCAGGTCTATGAATCGGATCCCATAGAGCTGAACCATAGAGCATCTGCTTTTTACAAATACATTGCCACTATTCACATAAGAAACTGTTCTTGGTCTTGTGAATTTTATTCACTGCTGATAGAGTTTGTGCAAATCCTTTCACGGCAGTGGTGTGTGGCCGTGAGAATGGGAGAGAGTTCCTCCTCTTTCCTGCTGGCGTCCCCGGCTTCTCTTTTGATTTGCTGGGCTGGTGCAACGTCACTTGTGCATCACACCACAACGATGACACCATGCTAGACCTATTAATCCTAAGAAGAGCCGCGGACATCGGCAGATAAGAACCGATACTCTCTCTCCCATTCCAGCAGCAATAGACCACGGTCATGGCCGAAGGAACGGGATGCGCAAATAAATTCGCACCGACTCTAATGATGGTGTGCAAAAACGAATGCCTTACTTAAGACCATGCAGATAAATTATCACTTTTTTCTGGATTATTATTTTTTACCCTCATGTGAACTTAGCCTCAGGAGATGCTTTAGAAACCTCCATCAATTTTGTTGTTTTTTTTGCGTATAAAATGATAAAACTGATGGTAAAAGCAGACACACTGACTAACCATTGATGAATATCTGATCCACTACTGTGATGAATGAGAAAAAAACACCTTTGAATGAGTCTCACTATTGTAGGTGCATGTCTTCACCAAGGAAGTACACATGATTGGGAAGTAGAGGAGTTACTAAACTATACCAGGTTGTACCTAACAGACTTCACTTGTGGAAAATATTTCTAAGTTGGTTGCAGTCAGAGCCTAATGTCGTTGGTGTCGGAAAATGGTTTTGCTTTTCTGACGTGCCCTGTTGTAGTCTCTTCATATACAAGATCGTGAACCATAGACTGAAGACCATGAAGCTATCATCAATGAAAACACTACAGGAGCTCTGAGATTGGTGAAGATAGAGAAATGATGAAGAACTTGCCAAAATCCAACGATCTGATTCAGACCTGATATTATGAAGTGGATTTTTAGTCTTTTATCTTTTGCATTTATTGGCTCCCTTTCTCGGTGAGACCAACTTGAAGAGCATATTCTCAACTATTATTTTTATTTAGGTTTACTGTAAAGTTACAGCTGAAATTCACCCCCTCCAGATCAGGGTACTGGATTATAATAGGCTGCGAATGCTGCTACAACTCATAGGGGCGCTGGTGTAGACACATGCCCCCCATTGTGCTGTGAGCCCTCAGCGGAGCAGATTTCGGTGTTACTTATCGGTACGTCTCACATCCTGCAGTCGGCCATGCTTTTCTTTCTACTAGAACAGATCTGCTGTGCGGATAGGGTTTTATTGCATCCTGGAGCTCCGGATTCATCTGGTTCTTATAATAGTTCTCTGCGAGTTACTATACATCACTAGACTGGGGATATGTCGCTATAACATAGGCAGCTGCTGTGCCTCCATCCAGTGTATAATCCACTAACAGGGCAAGTATGGTATACAGGATTTCTGATCTTTATCCAGGAGAGTGTAAGTATAAGTATTGCTATATTTATTATATATTGGAACGTGTGTGCAATAATTTATGCTTGAGGTATGCATTTCTGTATTACTGCACAGTATGAGTTGTGTTTTGAGCCTGTTTTGGGGGTTGGGAGGTGGGTGGGTGTGGGAGTTGTTCCTTTACATCTGGGTAGCTGTATGGACATGCTATGTGTCTGCATTGTGCGTGTTTACTGGACTACGTGTAGGAAAATGTTACAGATCTGCTTTTGCAAGAAAGACATCTTATAATGTGAATGTGAGTAGAATGGGTGAAAACCAGTGAATTCTGCTGGAAGTTTTCATACTAATGACTTTATAACTTTTTTTGTTCTGATCATTGGTAAACATGTAGCTTTTGCACTATACTGTAATATTTAAAGATACATTTGCCTGCTGTATTGCTGGTGTCCAGATTATAGAACAGCACCGAAAAGTATTTTTGATCCATTTTTTGTGATTAGCAAATCCACATTTTTGTCTTCCCTCAACACTCACAGGGGCTCATGTTACTTTCTAAGTGCATTTGTCAGCTGGTATATACACATATTCCCTTTTACGATTAGGGCGATTGTTTACCCCTTTAAAAGCATTAGGTTATGAAAATAAGATGTTCCTGCCATCTGAACCCAAGCGACTTCTCAAGACATTGATATTTTATTGCAAGCACCCCGTGCCCCCACTTCACTGATCTAGGAAGCAATGAGTTTGGCGAGATGATGTAGTTAACCTGAGCTAAAAGCGATAATTGCGTACATCATCTTGCTGTTGCGCCCATTAATTAATGGGGTGGTTCAGGATATTATTATTTTATGTAAAGGGAGGGAATGATTTAAAACAAACATTACTCATCTGTTTAAACCCCCGCGGCTCTAGTGGTCCCCGCCAGTCTCTAACTTTACATGTAGCTGATTATATTGTGGTCTACCCAAGTGTCTTCTACGGTGCAAGGCTGCTGAGGCCAGTGACTGGCTGCAGTGGTCAAGTGGGTAGCTAGTAAGTGATGAGCTGCAGAGAAGTAAGCACAGGTGATTAGCATTGGAGCAATAGGGATTTAACCCTCTAACAACACGTAACAGATACAATGTATATGACTTGAGCTGGTGCTATTTCCTGTACCATGACTAATATCTGACATTGTGAGTTCTACCCACTGTACATACGAGATCATGGCTAAAGCCCAGCTGTAATACATAGCCATCCAACAGCAGCAAGATCTAAGGCAGGGGAGCACAACCTGCAGCCTGGGGGCCACATGTGGCACTCAATACCTTTTTGTGCAGCCCTCAACTATCTGGAGGTAGACATGCCGGACAGTCTGGTGGCTGCTCGTATGTACTGTCCATGTTAGAGAGTAGAGGAGCATCAGGTAGCACCATAGGGATGGGTAACTATTAATGCTGCACGCTGTGGCCATGTCTGTGACCAAGTCATCATGGTACTAGGAGTATTGCTACAGAAGTGGCCGTGCATGAGTGCTGCCATAACCCTTGTAGTTTATGGGAGAAAACACTCAGCAATGTCTGCATATACTGCAGTGGAGTAAGATGACTCCATTGTCTCTACCTTTTATAGATTGTGAATGGATGAAAAGGGGGCCTCGGTCTTCCTGATAAGTTTGGTTTCAATTTTAGGGCTCCCACCTATTACATATTTATTTTGTGATGTTTTATTGTGTCGGTTCAATCTGACAATGTGGCCCCTTCTTTCTATAGTGAATTATGAATTAAAGGGAATCTGTCGCCAGGCTTTTGCCACCTAATCTGAGAGCAGCATAATGTAGAGACAGAGACCCTGATTCCAGCGATATGTCACTTACTGGGCTGCTTACTGTAGTTTTGATCTCCTGCTGATAAAATCATTGTTTTATCGCTAGAAGACTAGTAAACCTGCTGCCATGTAGTCCTCCATATTCATGAGCTCTTTATAACCCTGTCGGCACTGATTGGCAGCTTTCTGTGTACCTTGTGCATAGGCAGAAAGCCAATCAGTGGTGTGGACGGGGGTTATACAGAGCTCAGCATTCTGAGCACTGCTAGATCTGCAGCAGAGAAAACTAATTTCACCTAAATGACAGCAAGCAGCCCAGTAAGTGATACATTGCTGGAATCAGGGTCTCTGCCCCTACACTGTGCTGCTCACAGATGAGGTAGCAAAAACCTGGTGACAGATTCGCTTTAATTGAACGATTTGTAAAATTCTATTGGAAAAATTGTCATTTGTAAAGCAACTTTCTTACACTAGAGCTTGTTGACCTGGAATCTGTGGAGGTAATAAATGCATGTATGTCTGCACGCTAAGTGTATGTAAACGTATGACTGCGATGTGGTGCAGCCAAACACTGTGCTAACTGCTGTTTTCAAATGAATTGCGCAGGGCATCGCAGCCGTGCAGTGGTTACTATATGGGAACTCGCCCTCACTATACAGAAGGCGGCAATGTATTCTGCATCTCCGCAGATTATTATAGTCAGTAGACCCAGTACAGCTTTTTTAGAATATACTTTCCTGTCTAAAGTGAGTTGTAGTCACACAACTGTATTACCGCTGTGTGTGTAAAAAAAAAAAAAAAAAAAAAAAAAAATCACATTTGGTGGTACAATTAGATTGAAGCCTGCCAATAATAGGCAGGAAAATAGCTTTCCTGGAAAATCTTTAGAAATTTTTCCCACATTCCGTTAATGGATAGTATTTATGTGGTTAAATATCTGGCATTTACATGAAGCAGGAACACAGCTGTGGGAATATAGCCTTTAAGGGTATGCCTGCCTTTACATACCATTGTACAGTTTACATACTGTATAAACATACTATAAAAAGCTGCTTTTCAGATGCATTTTACATTTTATTGTGTTAAAGCTGAATTCTATTCCAGAGCTGCAATCACTAGCTATTCTGCCAGTCATTGGAAAACAGTAAATATAATGTCAGATGCAATTACTGTATTCTGATTTGACAATAAATCTACAGACATTTAGACACCAAGTCACGTTGGTAGATTTCCGCTCTGAAGCTTACAGTGTGGCGATGGCTGATCTAGACTATAGCACTGGCCTTAAGTAATATGCTTGTATGTTATGCAATGACAGATCTGTAACTTTTGTCCACAGGTGTCATTGTGCGAAGAGAAGGATAGCGCCGCCTCCTCCGTGTAACAGATTACCAGTACTCTGAAGCTTTTGTGGATTTTCCGAATTTAACCTTCTTGATTTACAAAAAGTTCGACCATGAACCTTAACTGTACGGATGCATCACGGCTCAAGAAGCTGCTGGTCCAAATGATGCAGGAGCTGGAGCGGGTCAATGGCACCAGCACCCGAGCAAAGAATGACAGCGATGTCGCCTACTTGTATATCCTGCTCATAATGATCTTTTATGGCTGCTTGGCTGGGGGACTTATTTTTGCTTACACCAGATCAAGGAAGCAAGAATCTAAAGACGACCCATACCATCTATATATAGAGCGAGAATGGGGACGAAATGCGAAGAACGTTGCTCCCTTGGATGAGATCCACCACAGGGAGAGTATGGAAAGTGAACATTTGCTGTAAAAGATGTGTATATAGAGAACAAGGCACAGTTAACCGTTTGTGAGCCACATATCTGCTCATAATAAACCTTTGTCCGTATCCATAGCTGTATTACTTCCTGGAGGACGTACATTTACATGCTTTCGTATGTTACACCTGGACGACACCATTAGTTCCTGTGACTAATATGTTGTCAATATTTATGGTCTCTTTCTGTAACTCGTCCTAGAGTCTTATGTGGTTTCTGGAGCAATTTGACACCATATTGATGGTTTCATACAGTTATGTTACTGCAGTCAATGCGGTCTTGTATGACCGAGGAAACAAGCAGATCTGTTCAGTGATATTCACATGGAAAGTCCTTAGTGATTTGTTTCTGTAAATATTGATCTGCTTTCCTTGGAAATGAAAACTTTTCTATTCCTCAAGGACTTTTTTGATACTTTTGGTATTTCACATGACGGCTGAATGCTGTAGAATGAGTTTTACAGTAAAGCAAACACTATCCTCTTCTGCTCCAGGAGCTGCCGATTTCTGACGGCAGATGAGCCTGACATTTTGTTTTTCAGTTCTACTTAAAATGTAAAAGCTGAGTTCTGGATGATGTATTAGTATACCTTAGTTTACCGTAAAAAAAAAAGTAATTGTGCCATTCCTCTCATCGAGTTTGAAAGCATCTGAATCAGTTGTGAACACCACCTTTGGTATATGGCCTACCTAAATGAAAAGTTTGAGAATTTCAGTCAGCAGATTGGACTTGTCGAATCTGATTTTGATCTTGAGGAACTTCCATCAATATCAAAGTCCTGAAAAGCCCCTTTAATTCACCTAAACCTGTAAAATCAATTGTATCTTCAATTAACTCTGATTTCTTACTCTTTTCCCCTTCCCTCCCATAATTCTGGGATATTTATATTGGCCGATAATTGTGGAAACAAGTGTTCCTCCGAGCGCTCATTTCCCAATTATCTGCCTGCAGAAACAAGTTGTTCTTCCAAACAACATGCTCGTTCCTTGGATTAAATTATTTTTTAGCTTGGACATGTGCTGCTGAGAACAATGGTATTTTATTCGCACAGAACGGTTGTATTAATGATTATTCCATGCACATGGAAGTACTGTCGGCCTGTTTAAATGGACTATTAAACCACCGATGATTGGCTTGCATGTAGTCGATCAGTGGTTGTTTGATGGTGGCGGTTGGTAGTGTAAATGCACCCTTAGGCTGTGTGCCCACTATGCATTTCTTAAGCGTTTCCGCTGTAGAAACGCGTAAAAAACACTTGGTAGAAGGTCTGCTATGTTCCCCAATGATAATCTGCATGTGCTGTGCACAAGCTGCGGAAATTTCCGCTGCGGATTATCATTGCGGAAAAATACGCAGCACTACCAATTATTTTGCGGAAGCGCAGCATTTTCGCCGCCATTGACTTGCATTGGAACGCATGGAGTCCGCATCACTGGATCTGTACATGCGGATTCCATGCGTTTCAATGTGCGGATGGTACCCGGGTTTGGAGAAGAGGAGACTCTCCTCCGGACCCGGGTACCATAGAACCTGTAAAAAAAAGAAGGTAAGTATAATATTTATTTTTTACCATTCTTTCTGTCACACTATATAAATCCATGCCGGTTGCATGGATTTATATAGTGTGACCAAGTTGTCACAAGCACTTTCCAAGTGATGGTAAAATCGCTTGGAAAGCGCTTGTCAACCCGCATGCGGAAATGCAAGTGAAGAACGCTTCACATCCGCTTGTCCCTGGCAGGAAAAACGCATGTACAATCCACATGTACAATCCGCATGTACAATCCGCATGCGTTTTTTTTGCCAGGGAGATGCAGAAACGCTCAGGAAAAATCCTGAGCATTTCTGCATCGTGGGCACATAGCCTTAATCTCAATTTCCCAGTAGACTAAGATATAGGATGCTGTAAGTTATTTTACTATAGTGCTGCTTCAGTTGTCCCTGTGTTTTTAAACTTAGTCACCATTTGTGGTTCTTCCTGAAAGGGGCTGTCCACCTGACAACATTTGTAATAAATAAATGGTAATTTATGGTTGTTTTATGGTAAGTAACTTTCTACCACTTCCGAGCTTTTACTTCAAGGCCCTGGTTTCCTGTGTAATCACTGGACATGCTGTTCTACATGTCCACAGAAACAAATATGGCAGTGGCACTTGTTATACTGTTGTGACCGCATGTCAAGCTGTCTCCAAGGTCTGTATATCTGCGCATCTGTAGAACACTTATGGATCCTGCGCCACAATTGACGGAGACAAAAAAGAGAATATATTTGCACAGTCCTGAATATTAGAACAGGATGCGTCACCGGTTTTGCTGCAAGAACTGATATTGAAACACGCCAACGCAAAAAAGCGTGCACTGACCATCTGAGAAAACTATACAATAAACGTTCTTGCATATAATACATAGACTGCGCAAACTCCCACATACAAATATAAAAATATATTTCAAACCAAATGAAGTCTCGTAACAGTCACTTATAGGTGGCATGAACTGCTGCCATCTTCATTTCTGTGGGCAGGGATAGTGCCACATCCAGTGTTGACAAAGGGCAGCATGGGACCTTGAAATAAAGATCACTGGGGTGGTATCAATTTTACCAGCATAAAGCGCAAAAATGTATAGCATGATACATTTTAACAGAAAGTATGGAACTTTTTTTTTTTCTCCCAAAACCCCCTACTGAGTTATAAACAATAACAACACATATAAAAGCAATGTAAGGACCTTCCGAAACAACGGCCCATATCTCAGCTTCCTGGATACTGGTGAATGTGATATGAGAGGAATAGAAAAAAATGTTTACATTGTTGCATTAGTTTTCTTGCAGAGTTTTTAGTTCTTTGTCGTTTTGGTTTCCGTAATTGTATAATTAGAAATAGGGGCATCCATGAGATAAGGGCCGCACTCAGGCCAGGATGCAGTGCACACAAGCGACATCCAGATAACAATAAACGGCTCATGATGCCCAATGGACTGGATCCTCTGATATATGTAATGTTAATATTATCCATTACATCTTATTTTTCTGAACGTGTAACCTTGTTACCATATAAATAAACATTTTTAAAAAAGTGTCTTGTTTTGCTTTACAGGATGTCAGACATTTTTGGTGTCGGAAATTAATGGAATGTGAATATTCTTCAGCGTATAAACTACTCCATTTCTCTTTCTGTGCTTTGAAGTGCCATTTGTTCAGCTGACAAGCTCTGCAATGTGCTGATTAGCAAGTATCACAGGGCTTGCCAGCTGAAGGCACGGCACTTCAAAGCTTCGGCACACTCCGTCGGCACCATGTATGACCGAGCTCACAACAGGCTTCACTCTCTTCTGCCTGAATGCTGCTTTGAAGTGCTGTGCCTTCAGTTGAAAAGCCCTGTGATATACTTTCTAATGATCAGCACATCGCAGCGCTTGTCAGCTGAATGAACGGCACTTTAAAGCAGCACTCAGGCAGAGTGGAGAGTTAAGTCTTATCTGAGCACAGAGATGTAGCCCCTTCCCCACCAGTGATGTGCCCTGCTCTGTTCATCCGATTCCGGTCCCCAGATCGGAAGTAGCAGAGCCAGAATCAAAATAGAAGGACCTTAGGACCCTTTGAAGCGCAGGAAGCGTGAAACAGCTGTCAATCGACTTTGATCCAGTTAGTTCCCCTGCCTGTATGTTTTTAACTGCAATGCAGTAAAGGACTTTTAAAGGGATGGTGAGTGTAACCTCTTTTTTTTCTTTTTACATGGACTGTTTTCTCCAGGTTTGCATCCGAGATCCCGGAGTACCAGTTTGCATAATACTGTGAGGCAGATAATTATATACCAGTGCTTTTGACATTTTTGGTGCCAAGGTTTTTTTTTTCCTACTCAGAAGGATATACACTGCTCAAAAAAATAAAGGGAACACTGAGGCTATGTGTACAAATATGTTAGGGGACAGTATAGAGACCTTGCCAGGGATTTGTTCAAAAGGAGGGATATTACGGTAACAAGAGGGCATTCACTAAGACTGGAAGAGAAAAGGTTCGAGCACAAGCATAGGAAGGGGTTCTTTACGGTAAGAGCAGTGAGAATATGGAATTCACTGAGTGAGGAGACGGTAATGTCGGATTCACTAAACCACTTCAAGCGGGGACTGGATGCATTTCTAGATACCAGGCAGATTTCAGCATATACTTAAAAATAAAATAAAATAGTAGGTTGATACAAGGATTTATTCTGACTGCTGGTTTCAGAGTCGGGAGGGAATTTTTCCTCAGGTGAAGATTGGCCAAATCATTTGGGGTTTTTGCCCTCCTCTGGATCAACTTTAGCAACCACATAACTTACAGGTCGAACTTGATGGACGCAAGTCTTTATTCGGCTTTACTAACTATGTAACTATGTAAGTGCCCACGATGCAGAAATGCTGCATATTTTTTACGCTTCTCCCTGGCAGGAAAAACGCATGCGGATTTTACATGCGTTTTTCCAGCCAGGTAGAAGCATTTGTCAAGCGTTTTTGCATGCATTTCTGCATGCGGGTTATCAAGCGCTTTTCCAAGCGATTTTAGCATCACTTGGAAAAGTACTTGACAACTTGGTCACACTATATAAATCCATGCAACCGACATGGATTTATACAGTGTGACCAAGTAACAGTTTAAAAAAAAAAAAGAATAAGAATGGTAAAAAATAAAGATTATACTTACCTTCCGATGGCCCGCGGTCTCCTTCTCCCCTCCATGCAGTCTCCCCGATGTCTCGCGGTGGTGTGAAGGACCTGCGATGATGTCATTGAGTCATGTGACCGGTCACGCGACCGCCGATGATCAGCTGTGTCTGTCAGCGTAGTGTCCAGAGGCTGGAGGCGCTACCAGGAGACAGGCCAGTACACCAGGAGACGTGGAGGGGGCCGTAGGAGGTCACCAACCCAGTAGCAGGACTGCTACCTCTGCCTCTGTGCAAGGAGGAACAGGAGGCGCACTGCCAGAGCCCTGCAAAATGACCTCCAGCAGGCCACAAATGTGCATGTGTCTGCACAAACGGTTAGAAACCGACTCCATGAGGGTGGTATGAGGGCCCGACGTCCACAGATGGGGGTTGTGCTCACAGCCCAACACCGTGCAGGACGCTTGGCATTTGCCACAGAACACCAGGATTGGCAAAGTCGCCACTGGCACCCTATGCTCTTCACAGATGAAAGCAGGTTCATACTGAGCACATGTGACAGACGTGACAGAGTCTGGAGACGCCGTGGAGAGCGATCTGCTGCCTGCAACATCCTTCAGCATGACCGGTTTAGCAGTGGGTCAGTAATGGTGTGGGGTGGCATTTCTTTGGAGGGCCGCACAGCCCTCCATGTGCTCGCCAGAGGTAGCCTGACTGCCATTAGGTACCGAGATGAGATCCTCAGACCCCTTGTGAGACCATATGCTGGAGTGGGTTGGCGCTGGGTTCCTCCTAATGCAGGGCAATGCCAGACCTCATGTGGCTGGAGTGTGTCAGCAGTTCCTGCAAGATGAAGGCATTGAAGCTATGGACTGGCCCGCCCGTTCCCCAGACCTGAATCCGATTGAGCACATCTGGGACATCATGTCTCACTCCATCCACCAACCATCCATTGTACCACAGACTGTCCAGGAGTTGGCGGATGCTTTAGTCCAGGTTTGGGAGGAGATCCCACAGGAGACCATCCGCAACCTCATCAGGAGCATGCCCAGGCGTTGTAGGGAGGTCATACAGGCACGTGGAGGCCACACACAATACTGAGCCTCATTTTGACTTGTTTTAAGGACATTACATCAAAGTTGGATCAGCCTGTAGTGTGTTTGTCCACTTTAATTTTGGGGGTGACTCCAAATCCAGGCCTTCATTGGTTAATAAATTTGATTTCCATTGATGATTTTTGTGTGATTTTGTTGTCAGCACATTCAACTTTGTACAGAACAAAGTATTCAATGAGAATATTTCATTCATTCAGATCTAGGATGTGTTATTTGAGTGTTCCCTTTATTTTTTTGAGCAGTGTGTAACCCACAGAGAGATGAGCTTACAGGAGCAGGGCAGGTAATAAATGTGTATTAGAGAAGTTGTATTAGGTAGGGAGAATTAAGACAAATGAAAGGGGGTTAAATTAGTAGTGGAAAAATTCTGATACAGTGAAAGAAATGTAGGAGATTGTTATTAATGTAGCTGATCTCATTGAGTCTGCCCTATCAGAGAACCTCCTGTGGAGTTTATGAAAACCATTGTGTTTATGTTGAATTTTCCTATTGTGTCTTTGCAGGAAAAACAAAGCATATAAGGGTGATGGAGAAACTGCAGCCATCCACGGAGCCCTATTGTTTACACAAGCATTAACTGCCCCCTTATGTCTCACACCCTGGACCCTCTTTTTCTTTAGGACTTTACAATAAAGGGTAATCCCACTCCTCTTTTAGAAGTGACTATTGTCACAGATAAAATTGACTAAGACCTTTTTTAGAAACAGATCTAAATCAAAGATATTTGAGTGAGCCCTTTTTGGTTAGATGAAGAACCTAGATCTGCTATTCACAGTGTAAAATAATTGATATACAGGGATACCAAGGTGCAAACTTGTGTGGCATTTATTGTGATCTTCTCACTGTGGTATACAAAACCATCCAGATATTTTGTGGAAGTGGACAGTATTTCAGTCATTTACACCTGGCTGCTTATACTTTGGAAAATTACATTTTTGCATCTGTACTCCTCCTACATTCATACTCTGTCCTCTACTACTTAGGCTGAATTCAGAAAAACGTATGTAAAATCATCAATCTTTTTCAACCTTATTGTCGTTTATATTTCTGTTTTGTACATCAACAATTTTAAAATATAATGGCATAAATAAATGCAACGGATCTGTAAAAAGCAAATGCCATACAGACGTTGTCCTCACGTCGTCCATTTTTTTTAAACTCACCCATTCAGTTTAATAGGATTTATTTTACACATAGACCATGTGAACTACACTGTTGACTTGCGCTGATCAGTGTGGTGTCCATATGCTATCTGTTTTGCATACGGAGAGCACACGGATATATAATATGATTGTCTGAACAAGCCCATGGTAACATAGTTAGATACATTTAGAATTATCTGTAGAGAGAGGATTAAAACTGATGTCTCTGATCGGTTAAAAAAAAAAACTGAGCAAAAAGGTACTGTGTGAAGGGGGCTTTAAAGCAGTGAAGAGAAACTCTGGCAATGAAAGTTTTAACTAAGCTGAGAATGGCAACCACTTGTGTTTCAGACAGAATCCCCACCCCTCCCCCAATAGCACTGGCCAGCACCATACCTCACAGCCTCTGCTTTTACTGGTGCATTTTTCCCCCACTTTTCTCTTAAGTGACATTATATGAGCTTTGTCAGTTTTATGACATCCTATACATCTATTGCAATGGCTAAAGAGTAACAAAACCCCGCTCAGTGCTGTTTTGTGCTGTATATTTTTAACATTAAAGTGTTTCCACATTTAAATCACACCAGTATTTTAGCACCTGAATGTCCTAAGAAGAGGTCTCCTGCTGTTCCTGCAGCAGCTCTTGCTTTGGAGAACTGGTCACAGATGAACAGTTCGAGCAGGTGCTGTTATTGTGCACAAAATGTGTGATTGTCCTCCCTAACAATGTAGATAAATTACCAGGACTCTTTTTGTCCACTTTTTTCAATTTTGTTTTGTTGGGAGAGTCACCCCAAAAAAATACATTAATACATTGCTCACACTATTGGGCAGTGCGGCTCAGTGGTTAGCACTGCAGCCTTGGAGCGCTGGGGTCCTGGGTTCTCCCTGTGCTTGTGTGGATTTCCTCCAGGTTCTCCGGTTTCCTCCCACACTCCAAAGACATACTGATAGGGAATTTAGATTGTGAGCCCCGATGAGGACAGCGATAATGATGTCTATATAGCGCTGTGGAATTAATGGCGCTATAGAAGTGAGTAAAATAAATTAGCTGTAATCTGTTAGAGAATCTCACAAGAGAGTAAATGTGCCCTCACAGCAGCCGACCAACCAGCGGCATTACACAACTGCCGATCGGCAACATGTTTGCTGGTCGGGGTCATGTAATTGCTAATTTAGACAGGCTAACTGCACTTAAGATGCGCTCAAAATGATCAGTAATAGTTTGTTCTGTGCTCATAGGCTGCCATTGTTCTCGGCAGCACGTCCTGTTTATATAGGACTATGTGCCGCCGAGAAAGATCTTCAAGGCAAACCAAAAGATTATTTGACCAGACTAATGAGCTATTTGCTTGTTCGACGGGTGATTGGTTTCATGGTTATTGGGAACTAGTGTTCTTAGGAATGGCTTTTCTGAAAACCGAAAAAGTGTCAATGCACCATAAGAGGTGTTCTTTGAAGGTGCCTTTTGTTCTGGCAGATGAAGATCTGCGATGTGGGATCCCTCCTTAATGCTCCAGAATGTCCTGTTCAGAGTCTTAAAATTTGTTTACTAAACCAAACAATTACTTCTAAGTCCATATACCAGGAACCAAGTTTGTTTCTTCGCTTCTTGATATTAGGATGTGCAGTTTCTTTAACTTTCATACCAAGTATTTTCTTTTTGTGTAACCATTATATAATTTCGTTTTCAGAATATCACTTGGGAAAAAAAATCCTTTTAGAGGAAGTTTGTACACTCTCATATCACAAATAGTAGTAGTTTTACTGTGAAGCAAAACTTGTCATAGACTTAATGGAAAAGAGAAGAATTAGCGGGGTAGAAAGGCAAAATGAGCAATTGTAAGTACACAGTGCCGTATAATATGATGACTGCAATATATTAAGAGGATAAAAACTTGATGGGAGGAGGAGTGCTTTTATAATGGTTGAATCTGTAAGCACAGACTATAACTGCATCAGTGCAATGTCAGACATTTTCTATTAATGGCCCAGGAAGTGTCTGTTTGGCTTGCATGGTTCCAGATGCCCAGAGTAACATACAGTTATATGAAAAAGTTTGGGCACCCCTATTAATCTTAAGCTTAATGTTTTATAAAAATTGGTGTTTTTGCAACAGCTGTCAAATTTTGTTTGAATGCAGATTGCACATTTTCTGTTAGTACAATAAACCTCATTTCAAGGCAGAAACATTACTGTGTCCAACAGTTATTACATATATCAAACTGAAATAGCTGTTGCAAAAACACCAATTTTTATAAAACATTAAGCTTAAGATTAATAGGGGTGCCCAAACTTTTTCATATAACTGTAACTTGTATCATCTCATCTTCCAGATGAAGGAATAAGGTAAAGGATGTTAAGTCAAAAATATAATTTGCAGAATCTTACTACAGCCGACCTATTAGGATATTTTCACATGTCCAGTAATCATCCGTTAGTACGGATGCAGCAGCAATCTGTTGACAAAAGTTGTGCAGACACAACTTTTTTTGACCACCTGAAAGAAACTTGATTTCAGCTGAATAAGTTTTTTTTAACATTAAACTCTATGGGAAACTGATCCGTTAATTAACTGGCTTATTCATAACTGGCTTAGTGATCAGACTCAAAGAGTGGTCGTAAATGGCTTCACATCCAGTTGGATGAATGTCTCAAGTGGGGTACGACAGGGCTCTGTCCTGGGACCTGTATTGTTCAACATCTTTATCAATGATTTAGATGAAGAAATTGAGGGTAAACTGATTAAATTTGCTGATGACACAAAGCTAGGAGGGATAGCTAATACTAGAGAAGAGAGAGAGGATTCAAAAAGATCTAAATAAACTGGAGCAGTGGGCAGCAACTAACAGAATGGTTTTTAACAGGGAAAAATGCAAAGTACTACATCTGGGCTATAAAAATGAAAAAAGCATATACAGAATGGGAGGAATACAGATAAGCTACAGTACATGTGAAAAAGACTTAGGTATACTAATAGATCATAGACTGAACATGAGTCAACAGTGTGATGCAGCAGCAAAAAAGGCAAATACAATTCTGGGATGTATTAACAGAAGCATACAGTCTAGATCACGTGAAGTCATTATCGGACTTTACTCCTCTTTGGTCAGACCTCATCTGGAATACTGCGTCCAGTTTTGGGCACCACATTTTAAAAAAGACATTGACAAACTGGAGCAAGTTCAGAGAAGAGCGACCAGAATGGTGACTGGTCTGCAAACCATGTCCTATGAGGAACGGTTACAGGATTTGGGAATGTTTCGCTTGCAAAAAAGAAGACTGAGAGGAGACTTAATAGCTGTCTACAAATATCTGAAGGGCTGTCACATTGTAGAAGGATCATCTTTATTCTCATTTGCACAAGGAAAGACTAGAAGCAATGGGATGAAACTGAATGGGAGGAGACACAGATTAGATATTAGAAAAAACTTTTTGATAGTTAGGGTGATCAAGTTAGGGTGATAGTTAGAGTGGAACAGGAGCTACGAGAGGTGGTGAGTTTCCCTTCAATGGAAGTCTTCAAACAGAGGCTGGACAGATATCTGTCTGAGATGATTTAGTGAATACTGCTTTGAGCAGGGGGTTGGACCAGATGACCCAGGAGGTCCCCTCCAACTCTACCATTCTATGATTAGCCATCCATTTTTCTCTCATTTTAAAAAATATCCATTTTTTGCTTACTGGATAAGTTTCAAATGAATGATTACTTGTAAGTTCACATGTCCAGTAGTATATGTTTACTATGTATTGTATTCTTCAACCTCAAGTAAAACAAAAAAATTGATCCTTTTCAAATGGGAGAAAAATAAATGGCTAATTAACGGATCAGTTTTCCATAGACTACAATGTTAAAAAAACAGATCCAGTTGAAATCATTTTTTTTTCAGGTGGACAAAAGTTGTGTCTGTACAACTTTTTTATCATAGGATTTCTGCTGGATCTGTTCTAATGGATGATTACTGGACATGTGAACACACCATAAGATGTCCATATCCAGGTAAGGCTAAGATCCCAATTGAGTATCTACCGTTCAGCTAATATAATCTTGGATGGATTACGGCAATTTTGTTTAGCTGTTTCAACAATATGCTACAATAATGCTCCTTGTGTAGTACAGAGGGAGGACAGACATTTCATTAGATTAAAAGGAGATTTTTACGATGGCTCCTTTACTAATAAAGTTAGCCCCCTACCCATCTCCTCCATTGCCGGCGTCTGCGGGAATCGCACTGCACTTGGGTGACATCCGAGTGCAGGGCAATGTTTCACACGCACCCATAAACTTATATGGGTGCGTGCGATCCGAATTTCGCATGCTGCTTTTTTTTTTTTTTTCAGTCCGATCTTGATCTGATCGGAGCTGAAAAAACAACGCATAGCACAGAATCATTGATTAACATTGGACCGAATGCAATCAGATTTTTTTTTTTTATCGGATTGCATTCGTCCAATTTAATGACAAGCGGGAGTGAGCCGTCGCTCCTTATATTGCTTTTCCTTTTCTACTTCTCAGGGTCTGACTGTTGTATTCCACACATGCGTTCATATTCTGCAGCAGAGGTGGACACAAACAGAAGAGGCCCCTGGGCAAGAACAGTATATGGGCCCTTAGCAATCCAATAGTTCATGATAATGTACCCCTTTATGTGTTTGTGACAGAAGCAGCTTGCTGTCTTGGAGATACACCTTTTGGGTCTCTGTGCGGCTGCACATGTTGCACCAATGGTTTGTCTGCCCCTGTTCTGCAGCATTCAGAGCTGAAATCTCCCAGTGTTCTTTGTTTGCTCCTCTTTTGTCCTTTTTTTTTCTTTTTGCGTGGCATGCGACTACATTCTTCATACTCTTTTTAGTACATAGTACATCATTTGTTTTCTCATGCTGTCCTGTCTGTATACTCTTTTGCTTCCTCCCCTGTCCAGGAGCTGTGGTATGATCAGACCATGTTCCTGTACGGTCAGACACGGCCATTACACAGTACACAGCAGGGGCACATTTATAAGATTATCTCAGCACTGGGACATTTTGTTTAAAAACATCCAATTGTGGAAATTATTATTTCAAGATCTATTGATTAAATTATACTGTGTTCGTGGGAAAACCCTTTTAAGCTGATAGATACATGCAGGCTTTTGCCTCTACAAATCTGTTTTTTTGGTTGTTTTTTTTTACAGATGCACTATCAGGTCTCTATTGACTACCTGATTTCTAATGAGTCCTATTACATTAGTTTGCTCAGTTATTTCCCTCCATCTTTTACAGGTCTCATCTGTCTGTGAGTAAAAGATAAAACAATTGATCATTTTTATTGCCGCTTGTACAAACTGCTTTAGATCTGATGCAAGTATTTTGGTAACTTTGGAACTTTTGTTTATCATGAACAATGCTACATCTCTTGCCTTTATCATGCAGTGACATTTAGGCTATGTGCCCACGATGCAGAAGGATTTTTTCCTGAGCGTTTCTGCATCTCCCTGGCAGAAAAAAAACGCATGCGGATTGTACATGCGGATTGTACATGCGTTTTCCTGCCAGGGACATGCGGAAATGGAGCAGTTACCCACTGACATTTCCGCATGTGGATTGACAAGCGCTTTCCAGGCGATAGCATCACTTGGAGAGTGCTTGTGACAACTAGGTCACACTATATAAATCCATGGAAACAGCATGGATCTATATAGTGTGACCCGAGAGAGTGGTAAAAATAAAAAAATAAAATGTATACTTACCCTCCGATGGCCCGCGCTGTCTTGTTTCGCTCCGTCCCGGCTGCCGGCAGCAATGAATTGAAAGACCTGCCGACGTCAGCGTCGCGTGACCCGTCACATGACTCTAACGTCAGCGCAGGTCCTTCAACTCACTGCAAAGTGCCGGGAAGCAAGGAGGAGCGGTGCGCAGGCCGACAGAAGGTAAGTATACATTTATTTTTTATTTTATTCTTTTTTTACAGATTTTTTAATGGTACCTGGGTGTGGATGAGACTCTCCTCTCCTCCACACCCGGGTACCATCCGCACATTAGAACACTTGGATTACGCATCTACATATACAGTGATGCGTAATCCATGCGGTCTAATGCAAGTCAATGGCGGCGAAGACGCAGCGCTTCCGCAAAACAATTGGTAGTGCTGCGTTTTTTTCCGCAATGATAATCTGCAACGGAAATTTCCGCAGCTTGTGCACAGCACATGCGGATTATCATTGGGGAACATTGCTGCCCTTCTACCATGCGTTTTTAATGCATTTCCGCAGCTGCAAAAACGCTTCAGAAGCGCATTAAAAACGCATCGTGGGCACACAGCCTTATTCTTTTATTTAGCATCTTTTTTTTCCAGAGAGGGAGTAATCAGAGTTGCTATTATCACCATTTTGGAAATACGTTAAAAAAAAAAAAAAGAGATTCATTCCCAACTATCGTGTGTATCAATACAAGTGTGAGAAATCTTTGGCTGCCAAGCAGTTTCCTCCACGCATAGCCTTGATTCTCAGAAAAAATCCTGCAGTATTTTATTAACACTATACAATGTTGAAAACAAAGGAGCAGTGTATTATTATCAGAGTGAACAAACCTAGTTAATATACACCAGTCAGTTATAACATGAAAACATCTGAGCGGGGAAGTAAATAACATTTATTATCTTGTTACAATGGCACCTGCCAGGATGCACTGTTGGAAGCAGGCAAGACCTTGGAGCCAGTGTGATGTTCCAGGTAATTTTTGTTCCTGGTATTTATTTGGATGTTACTTTGACATTTACAGTGGCTTGCGAAAGTATTTGCCCCCTTGGCTTTTTACCTATATTTTTTAACATTACAACGTGTGTTTAAATATTTTTGTAATCCGATTTGTGTGTGATGCATCAGCACTAAATGGTCTAAGTTGCTAAAGTGAGAAAAATATAGGCAAAAATTAAATTTATGGGATAAAATAAATGAAAATTGGCATGTGCATATGTATTCGCCCCTTTTGCCATGAAGTCACTAAAAATTTTTGGTAAAAGCAATTACCTTCATAAGTCACATGCTTAGTGAAAGGAAGTTCACCTGTGTGCAATCTAAGTGTCCCGCTGGTCTGTCAGTATATACACACCTTTTCTGAAAGGCCACAGAGGCTGCAACACTATTAAAGGGAATGTGGCACCCCCCCTGGGTGATATCAGGCCTCTACTATGGGCATACAGGTGATAGAAAAGTAAATCTATACTTACCTGTATGGCCCATAGCGGAGGTCTGATTGCAGAAAAATCTGGTTTTATAAAGTCTGTTTTCCAGAGGCTTTGCGTCCGGGGGACGACAAGCAAACAGCAAACCCCTTCGACCTGCTTACTATTCCGCCAAAAACCCCACCTCTGTGCTAAATTACCATATTCCCCCCCCCCTCTCCTGCACGTCACAGGGCCCTGTGACGTGCACTGCTCTGCCTCCCACCCGCGCATGTGCAAATCGCCGCTCCCATGGAGTGCGTTTTGTTTCCCTCTGGCCCCGTTTGGCTGCGTACTGCCAGTGGAGCAGAAGTCTCAGTGACTCACCGTTGCTTGCGCAATACAAGGCTGCAGCACAGTACGCAGCCAAACTAGGCAGGAGGGAAACAAAGCTCGAGAGACAGCACAGAGACCAAAGGTAACTCTGAAGGAGCTGCAGAGTTCCCAAGCAGACTGGAGTGTCTGCCCATACAACCACAATAAGCCGAACACTCCATAGAGGTGGCAGAGTGGGCAGAATAAAAAAGCCTTACACACAAAAACTGTAAGGCTCGTTTTTGAATTTGCCAAAATACGTGGGACACTCCTTATTTATGAAGGAAGGTGCTGTGGTCACATGAGACCAAAATTGAACTTTTTGGCCTCCAAGGTAAACGCTATGTCTGGTGCCAAACCAAAACAGCTCATCACCACAAGAACTCCATCCCCACAGTGAAACATGGTGGTGGCAGCATCATGCTTTGGAATGTTTTTTGGCAGCAGGGACAGGGAAAATGGTCCAAGTTGAGGGGAAGATGGATGGTGTGAAATACAGGGATATTCTCGAGCAAAACCTGTTTCAGTCTGTGATTTGAGACTGGGACGGAGCGTCACCTTCCAACAAGACAATGACCCTAAGCATACTGCTAAAGTAACATTTAAGTGGTTTAAGGGGAAATGTGTAAATGTTTTGGACTGGCCTAGTCAAAGCCCAGACTTTAATCCAATTGAGAATCTGTGGTCAGACTTGAAGATTGCTGTTCACCAGAGGAAACCATCTAACTTGAAGGAGCTGCAACAGTTTTGCCTTGAGAAATGGGCAAAAATCCCAGGGGCAAGATGTGGAAAGCTCATAGAGACTTATCCAAAGTGACTTGCAGCTGTAATTGCCGCAAAAGGAGGCTCTACAAAGTACTGAATTTAGGGGGGTGAATAGTTATACACACTGAAGTTTTCAGTTATTTTGTCCTATTTGTTGTTTGCTTCACAATAAAAAAACAAAAACAAATGTTCACAGTTGTAGGCATGTTCTTTACATGAACTGATACCAACCCTCAAAAAAAAAAGTGAAATACCAGGTTGTGAGGTAGCAAAATATGAAAAATGCCAAGGGGTTGAATACTTTCTGAAGCCACTGTATATTTACTGACATGCCTACATCCCCCAATTTAATATGTTGCCCAGGGAGACACGGATTCAGGTTCCTTTTGTATTGCATAAATTTTGTTCTTCTTGAAGGAGTTTCACACTACGTTTCCTGCAGGCATTGGGGGAATATAGACGGAAGAGAGCACATGTGCAAAAAGATTCTGGAGCCCAACAATCTATTTATCAGGAGCAAATTCTAATCTACCCACAGAAAAAATATATTCATTACCCCCAACTCTGAGGAGCGGAGACACAAGGGCTCCCAAATAACACATTACAATAGGACAATTCATCATTTCAGTAAAGTTCATCATTAACGTCGCGGATCTGAGAGCAATATGAATAGTAAATGTTCGTGCCTGGTGCTCATTTCCACCTATTGAAGAATAAATATTTATATTCCATGAGATAATAAATAAAACAATACACCTTTTACAAACTTACCTATCATGCCCATGAGTCATTATACTTTCAAGCCAGGAGCCTGATATACAAAGACAAATAGCGGTAAGGTAATAGTAAGTTCAGTCCATTCTAACTGCAATAACATGTATGTAACACATGCCATTTCTTCATGCCAGCCGTGAAGTCATCAAATTTCAGTTTTTGCCATTTTCAAGACAAATGTGTTCCACTTTCGACCACACACAGACATAAGCCAATCAGACTGGGAAGCACTGTAATTAATTGGGTTGGCCACTACTTTATTGATGGCCTATCCCTAGGATAGGCGATAAATAGCTGATCAATGGAGGCGTGACACCCGACACTCCCACTGATCAGCTGTTCGAGCGTTTTCAGATGCTGCCAAAACATAGCCGATCCACCATTTCTATAGAGGCCGTAGACAGGTACTGCAGATCCACCCCCTATTCAAATGGATAGGCCACTACTTTTTTATTAATAGCCTATCTTTTTAATATACTTGGTGCATATTTTAGTTGCCACCTGAACATATGTATGGGGTGGTATACAGCAGGTACATACAGTACAGACCAAAAGTTTGGACACACCTTCTCATTTAAAGATTTTTCTGTATTTTCATGACTATGAAAATTGTACATTCACACTGAAGGCATCAAAACTATGAATTAACACATGTGGAATTATATACTTAACAAAAAAGTGTGAAACAACTGAAAATATGTCTTATATTCTAGGTTCTTCAAAGCAGCCACCAGCTGGGGGGATATGCTGGACTAGTCTCATCTCCAGCTATGGTCTCTGGTCAGCTCTTCAATGCTGAAACATTTCTGAGAATAATATACTTGGCTGCAGTCGGGCTGCCTACGGTTTGGGCAGCATGAATCACTGGACAGGTTCCCTTTAAGAATATGTAAAGTTGCTTTGACTGATGTGGTGGCACCAGGAGACCTCTATCAGAAGACATATGGATGTCATGTGATCCTCCACTCTATTAGCCAATGTGGAGAGTCCATGAAAAGAGTGGCTCTTATTGCAGTGGATTCAACAGTCTATACTGTGTAATTCCATTCTTTGTCGAGGGTCATAGTGATCGAACCCTCAGTAGTTAGACATATCCTAAAAAATTTATACCACCAATATCTCTAATGAAACAAAACCTATAAGAGGATTTTGGAGATGCCTTAGTGTACAGTGCACCTGTCGTACAGTATAACAACATATGTGCATGACTTTTATTAGGAGACAGTCTTTTCTATACAATATTGTAGTTGTTCTAACTGCAGAATTCCTTCGCTGATTATGCAGTTTAATTGTGCTGACATTTTTCCTGCTTTCTTATTTCCAGAAACCTCCAGATTCTTGTTTACTTTCGAGTTGTTTCCTATTACAGTTCACACGAATGGGGATAAGCTGCAATACCAGACACAGCGCATGGGTAAAAGTGGAGTGATTTCTGGTAGTGAAAAGCAGAACGCGTTTTTCTGATCTTAGAAAACTCTTTTAATTGCAATAATAATGATTCCCTCCCCAGTAGAGCACAGATTAATGATCACATTCAGCTTCTACATTGAGCTGAATGTTGATTTCAGACTAAACCAGACTAAACCACATTGATCAGCTTCACTTATCATGGATTTAGTAGAGAGCTGATAAACAAGTCATATTAGTAAAGGCGCCTTTACTCTGGCCGATCATTCAGAATCTAAAATTAACAACCCATTGCTCATGACAATTGTGTAATCTGGTTGCGTTGAGCAACTGAATGTTGTGTCAAAAACGCTTCGATGTGCATGAAATTGTTTATGCGAGCAAAATAATTCTTGTTCATCTGAAGATTGGACCAGCAGAACAGAGAAGTGGAAATTCAGGTCCTAAATGGGTACAGCTCTCAGAGATTGGTTGATCATGTTCTGAGCTTGATTGTTCAGTAGCAGTTTGAGTAATGGAACGACAACATATACGTGTCACATTGTTTATCATTATTATTGCAAATGTTACTATTCATATAAAGGTGTGAAATTGATTATCGAACATTATATCGCTAATTCCTTTACATTTTATTTGTTCAGTATCAGTAGAAATATTTGTACAATAGTTTATGTATTCAAAATAATTAGTATCACTTATGGGACTTGAAAGTTGAACATATAACTACACTTCAACTTGTCTGTCTGTGTGAATGTTACGATGTAATGATCGCTGTTCATCCATTTCGTTCACGATTCTCGTCCTGCTAAACACTTGTCTGACATTGTTTGCTAGTCATGAGTTAAAATCGCATTGTTCTCTCTATCAGGTCTATATGTGATTAAACAGAATAATTTTTCATATATGACCAATATGATATTACTAACTAGAGATGAGCGTATCAATTCGCGGATGATTGCTTTCAAGTCTTTCTTGAAAATGCAAATTCGAAAATTTTGAGAATCAATTCCCAGTTTCCAAAAAAAAAACAAAACAACTTTTCCAGTACCATTCCCTACACTGCTGAAGCATCAGAGAGCGGTCTAACGTGATTTTGCGCTGCCGCGTGGGCCTCCCCATAATGCTCTACAGATTATCATACCTTGTACAGTGGTGGTCAGTACCAGGGCCATCATAGATCAGCGGTGCCCAGTGGATCACAGTTTATACGTCAGAGTCGTTTTCCATCTCCAGAGTCACTGGGTAATTCTCTCTCCTGTAAAGTATAAGCTCTTATGGTCATCAGGGTCCCTCTGTCTCTCTCCTGTAAAGTACAGGGCAATTCACTCTCAACTTTACCTGGAAAAATTGTTATAACTTCTAAAAGAGACAATCTATCGTACTGAAATTTGGACTGTACGTACCTTGAGAACCTGATGTTTTAAAGCAGGTGTTGAAAATGTTCACCTTTCACATACAAGCATGTCTGCACGCACCATTCCATATTGTTGAATATATTCCACAGAACGTTTGGTGTCATAGCCCGAATTTCTCGCTCTATTTTCTCTAAGTGCCTGTATTATTCGTGGCTTGTTAGTGTACACCCGACCTTTCAAATGGCCCCAAAGGAAAAAATCCAGCAGTGTTACATCAGGATATCTTGGTAGCCACAGTGCCTTGGACTACATGATTTTGACAGCAGATTTCAACCTGCAAACTTATATGGAAACTCACTTTGGCACTTAAGGACTCCGTTTTCCAATAAGTTTTCACAATGAAAACACACTCCTCCAAACTGTATGTGTACATTGTTAATAAATAAAAAAGGAATTTGGCAGGAGTGAAATGCAAGTACCACACACCAAACTACCGACACTCAGAAAGGCGTGGAGACAACCGGTGAGGCAACAAGTCGGCGAGACCACTTGGTGCAAAGAGGTTTCTCATCGCTGAGGTTCATTGCACTCTCACTTCTCATGGACCAAAGTATGTACAGTCCAAATTTCAGTACGTTCGACCGTTTTTTAGAAGTTAAAGGTGTATTCCCATCTCCAAGATCCTATCCCAATATGTAGTAGGTGTAATAATAATAATATTAGCAAATACCTCCAATTAGAAATGTAGTATAGTTTTTTTTTTTTCAAAATTCAATTTTTTTTGAAAGGTTATATAATTTTCAGTTACAAAAATACAAAAAAGAAGAATAAACAGGACAATATCAGCATCAATATATTCTAGAATATATATAGTCTAACGTCCAATAAAACATCAAGTTATAAGAAGAAAAAGGAGAGAAGGGAAAGGAACATTTTAAGCCATCAGTATTACAATTATGAAGTTACTAAAATCCAATGGAAACCATACATAGTGCAGCCAGGCGCGGAGCATAATCAGTACAGAGAAGAAATGCACTGGAGAAAAGGGTGGGTCACATCAGTCTGATGAAAGGCGGTAGGCATCGGATTCCTGGAATTCAATCCAGTCTCTCCCAAGTCTCACAGTATCTATCACAATCAGTGGGGTTGTGACGCCTCTACTCGAAAAGCCCTTTTCTTTACCCTGGGAGATGGGGGACTCGGAGTCGGGTCCTACGATGGAGAGATGGGGTGCAGCCGTGGCCCGGACCCGACCCGTGCTCAGGGCCGTCACAGTTAAAAAAGATGGTGTGGGCTTATCTGGGTTGAGTGGCTGGTTAATGACTACGCCACCTGTGGTACCTGGTGAAGGGCCACCAGCGCCGCTGCAGTCCACTGAGGCATGGTGTTATGGCGGCCAACGTTATTACTACTCCCCACAGGCGGAGCGTGGCCTCAGGGCAGAGGGACAGGATGGAGGGGGTAGTAGTAGAGGAGTACGGGCCCCGCGTCGCGCGGAGTGGCGCATAATAGTCCGGAGGCCATAGTGGTGAACTTCCAAGGCTTTACTCACATAGATGGCATGAGGAAGGTGACTCCCTGCTCCCCGCGGAGTCCTGTGGTCACCAGGGACGGGGGTCCGACAAGCTCCGAGTAAGTCCAGCATTCAGTCCCTACACCAGAGTGTTCCTGAACTACGGGCCGAATCCTTTCCTGTCCGTGTGTGTGCAAATAGGCTGGGTCTCCCTCTGAGCTCTTCTCAGAACCAGGGCACGGGTGGCAGCTCCGTTCCGTCCGATACCCGGTGGGATCCTCAGGGCCTACCGGGCTTTCCCGACCAGGACATGGAGTAGCAAGGTCGGGTATCGGGGGCCGGTACCCCTTTTGCAGCCGGACTCCCTCTGAATATATCAGGTTGGCTAGGACAGGTGGCGTACTCCGCTCCGTCTGCATCCTGCCTGGGATCCATTTGCTATGGAGCCACACTCTTAAGCTCCGGGCCTTCTTGGTCCTGGTCCTTGGCAGGTTGAGACATGCCCACTCTACAACCTGCCCCTCGACCCAAGGCCGGGGTGTGAGGGCTGCGTCTCCATCCGATGCAGGCCCACACAGGATCTGCGCTCCGGGAGGGAGGTCACAGTGCCAAGACTTGACTACTGCTGTCAGTCAAAGAACGATCAGAGAACAGACAAAAAACCTGGACAAAAGATGGCTCTTTATTAAATATGAAATTTAAAGTGTAACTAACTTGTAAGTCCTCCACCCTCACCCACTAACTCTTGGTTCCCCAGTCTCCCTATAAACAGGGAAGCAGCACCTAGTGCCTTCTAGCCCCCTCTGGTGGAGCAATGTGGTGTTGGATGCAAAGGTTGGGTCACGACTATCACACTGTTCTTACCTCAGAGGAGGAACACTACACTGATATAGTGACAGCTAGTTGCTAGTGGTCGTAACCATGGATATCTAAGGCCCTGCAATGCCTGCACATGAGGAAAGAGACATAGCGAATCAGAAGAACTATACTACATTTCTAATTGGCTGTATTACACCTACTACATATTGGGATCGGATTTTGGAGATTGGAGTAACCCTTTAAAACTATTTTTCTGGGTAAAGTAGTGAGTGAATCACCCTGTATAAGCTCTTATGGTCAGTGGGGTTCTCTCTTTCCCGCCTGTAGAGTGTAAGCTCTTATGGTCAGTGAGGTTCTCCCTCTTCTCTCACCTACGAGTATTTTACGAGCAATTTCAAGCTTTTCAGTATTAAAATTCGCAGAAATCTATGTGCCGCAAATTTTGGGGGAAAATTTGGCAAAGTAGACTAATTTGAATTTTAAAAGTTTCACTCGTCTGTACCACTAACGTCTCTGAGTGCTAGCTAGCTCATTATAATTTTATGATCTCATGTATGCCGTATTTTTCGGACCATAAGACACACCCCCCGTTTTCCTCCTAAATTTTGGGGGAAAAAAGTGCGTCTTATGGTCCGAAAAATACGGCATACATGGGATCAGAAAATTATAATGAGCTAGGTCCGAACCTTACCAGATACTTACGTTGGTGGTGTAGCGAGATCGCAGGGCCGATGCAGCAGAGCGGCGGTGGGTGCGGCGGCGAGGTGGAGCAGCTGTGCGGCGGCGAGGCGAGTGGATGTGCAGCGCTGCGGTGGCGAGGCAGAGCGGTGGTGGGTTCACAGTGATCTACAGGAAAATGGCCTCCGTCTGGGAGCTCGGGCGGCCATTTTTCTGTGGATCACAGCTTCATGAAGATGGCTGCGGCCACCGGAAAGCCTCACCGCAGCACCCACCACCGCTCTGCTGCACCACTGCACAGCCGCGGCCACCGGACAGCAGCGCACTCCGCTCACAGGCCCGGGACCTGGCCCTATCCGAACCACAGGCCCCAGCCCCACCACAGACCCCAGCCCCACCACAGGCTCCAGCCCCTCCACAGGCCCCAGCCCCACCACAGGCCCCAGGCCCACCACAGGCTCCAGCCCCACCACAGGCTCCAGCCCCACCACAGGCCCCAGCCCCACCACAGGCCCCAACCCCTCCACAGGCTCCAGCCCCTCCACAGGCCCCAGCCCCACCACAGACCCCAGTCCTACCACAGGCTCCAGCCCCACCTCAGGCTCCAGCCCCACCACAGACCCCAGCCAGGCTCCAGCCCCACCACAGGCCCCAGCCAGGCTCCAGCCCCACCACACGCCGCAGCCAGGCTCCAGCCCCACCACAGGCCCCAGCCTGGCTCCAGCCCCACCACAGGCCCCAGCCCCACCACAGGCTCCAGCCCCACCACAGGCTCCAGCCCCACCACAGGCCCCAGCCAGGCTCCAGTCCCACCACAGTCCCCAGCCAGGCTCCAGCCCCCCCACAGGCCCAGCCAGGCCCCAGGCCCCACCACAGGCCCTGGCCCCACCACAGGCCCCAGACCCCACCACAGGCCCCAGACCCCACCACAGGCCCCAGACCCCACCACAGGCCTAGGCCCCACCACAGGCCCCGGCCCCGCAGCATCTCACCTCTTCTGCTGCAGCCGCCAGGTTCCTGAGGGAGGGCACTGAGGGCCCTGCGATCCTGCTTCACCACCACCACACCTCCCAGCTGCTGGAGCACCGGCTTCTCGCATCCAGGGTCCACAGCATTCATCCTCTTCCGCCGGCTTCCTGAAGGACCCTATGTCCTGTGACCCCCGCTCCAACTTCCCCCAGGTAAGATACCTATTCAGACTATAAGGCAGACCCCCATCTTATAAAAAATATTTTTTTCCTATTTTCCACCCCAAAATTTGGGGTACGTGTTATGGTCCGGTGCATCTTATAGTCCAAAAAATACAGTAATTGAAAAACTGCAGCTTTAGAGAATTACATCGAGAACTGTACACATTTCATAGCTTGCAGATGTGTTGTTACTATTCACTAGGAAGCAATGGCGCATGAATAGTTACAAACTTTTCATTTATTCCAGTATTTTACATAGTACCCCCAGTGTTTTCTTCAGAGACGAGCTTTCTAGCAGAGTAATGAGCCTGCATTTTCCCTTTGTGGTTTCTTCTATTTGTGGATATTTAATGATATTTTGACTAAACCTATTCTTGTGTTTCAGAGGAATGCAGAGGCACATTAGCACAGGAAACGGGCAAACCTATATCCATGGTAACCTCCCGAAAGAAGGAAGCCTGGAGATATGTATGATCATGTAAAACAAAGAGCAATCTCCTTTTTTTTGGTAACACATGCCATAGCCTTCTGCATACAGTCTGCCCGTCTATTACCATATGTTTGGAATACATCGCCTACATGTGTTTACAATCCGGATGGGAGGTAGTTTGGCTAAATAATTATGCAATATCATCCCACATAAACGTAAATGTTGCATTGACACCACCTAATATTTGTATAAACCTCACTTAAATGGGTTTTCCGGCCTTGGGATACAAGTCTGCAGTCACTCTGCCAGGATTCTTCGGTGTCTGCACTGGGCGGTCATGTGACCGCAAGTATGTGATTTGCATAGTTTCAGCCACATTATGACTAGAAGTGTCCAGCGTTGCTCAATTCACTTGTATTGAGTGAGGCCACACACGGCTAGTTGGCATGTGACCGCATGTAAGCAAATCACATACTTGCGGTGATGTGCCCGCTCCCAGTGCTGGAGAATCTTGACAACGCGCAGTGTACATGCTGTGAGCATTCACAAGTCTGCAGTCAAATAGAGTGCCTGCAGACTTGTACCCCAAGGCTGGACAACCCCATTTAAAGAGGTGGTCCAGAACGCAAATTCATTTTCATCAACTATTCCTAGGACGCTGGTTTACAATAATCGTGCAGTGTAAATGGACCTTAACCCCTTTATGGCCTTAGACGTATCCATACGTCCAGGTTTACTGGTACTTACCGACCTTGGACGTATGGATACGTCATATCTTTAATGCAGCACTGCGACCGCAGCTGCGGTGATCACATTAAAATTCCGGCGCCAACTTATCTCAGGGTAGATGACGTCGTCCCCCCAGGTCGTGGCCACTCCCCCCACAACTACAATCGCTATGACTGGCTGTTCAATTCTGTGTGCCATGCTGGGCCTTGTGGTGCCACAGAAGCCTGTGGCATCACAACTGCTGCTGCCTCTTCATCGCTCTTCCTGCTGAAGAAAGAGGAGTTCCTGATCCTTGCCTTATCTCTCCTCATCCACCCTCCCCCTCCTCACCCCCCCTTTCTGCCATCGAGTGCTGATCAGTACTTGATCGCTTGATTTTTGGCAGTTTTTTTTTTTTTTAGTGCATCCTGCAGCGCCCGAGCATGATCAGTGATGCAAATCACTGATTCGCACTTGTGCTCACTGTTTTCCACAATTTTTTTTTTTACTATTTTTTCTCCCCACACCCCTTTGCACCTCTCCGTGTGTGCGTCCTGCAGTCGCCGAACCGCTGATCAGACATACACCACTGATTAGTACACGTTTTTAGCAAGGACTTTTGTTTTTCCATGTCTTTTTTTTTTTTTATCCCCTTTTTGCACCACATCTATGTGTGCGTCCTTACAGCCGTCGAGCGCTGGTCAGGAACAAAGATCACTGACAGGCCTCCGCTTGTTTGTTTGCTTTTTGTAAAAAAAAGAATCCAAAAAAATAATTTAGATTAGTTGATATGATTAGATTAGTGACAGTAAAAATATACCGTAGTAATCGTCTACTACAGTATTTTTTACTGAATTGATTAGTTAGTAAAGAGTAAAAAATATATCGTAGTAATCGGCATCTACTACAGTATTTTTTACTGAATTGAGTTTGTGTCAGCGAGGAAAAAAAAGAATCATCCGTGCGGCCGTCCTATAGCCGTCGAGAGCTGATCAATGACGCACATCAGTGATCAACCTCCGGTTGTTGCTTTTTTTTCTTTTATCTTTTTCTTTTCTAAATAAAAAAAAGTTTACACCAAGCACTCACACACACAACTGAATGAAATTTGGTACTCACACAAACACCACATACATAAAAAAAAATGTCTTCCCGCTCATCCCAAACCCGGTATTCAGCGAAGATATACACTGTCCTTGCCTGACACTAACAGTGAGGGAGAGGATCCCACCTTCCTTTATTTTCCGCCTCCTCCTCTTCCTCAAGTGATGCTGAGCCATGCAGATGCCCCAGGACAGAAATGGAACCAGGACCCACTGTTACTGCCCCCGTATGGACCTCACCCCCCGAAGATTATGAGCCACTTATTCCTGATTTTGTGGCGCAATCAGGAATCAAATTGGACACCACCGGCCTCACAGAAATGGACTTTTTCAAAGTCTTTTTGTCTGAGGATTTTGTAAACCTCATGGTGGGCCAAACTAATTTGTACGCCCAGGAATTTTTGGCACAAAACCGCTCTTCCTCATTTTCTAACTGGACTCCTGTAGGCGCAGTAGAAATTATGACATTTTGGGGCCTGGTCTTTCACATGGGGATACTGAAGAAGCCAGAACTTTGGAGATATTGGAATAGGAGTGTTGACATTTTGCATAACATTCCACTGTTCCGAATGACAATGACCCGTAAATGTTTTGAGGCCATCCAGAAATACTTGCATTACAGTGATAATGTACAGTGTCCTCCCCAAGATGACCCCAACTTTGACCATCTTTTCAAAGTTCGGCCGGTCATTGAGCACTTCAGCAACAAGTTTGGTGAAGTGTACGTGCCCCAAAGGGACATCTGCGTGGATGAGTCCCTAATCCATTTTAAGGGGAGGCTCTAATTCTGACAGTACCTGCCCAGACCAGACTGCTACGTTGTACCTTCAGTTCCAGGAGGTAGTGATCAAGGCCCTGATATTTGGCAGTCAGGAAGGAGCGTTGAAAATATCAAACGTCACTCCTTCCCTTCTGAACCCTGCCGTGTGCCCAAACAATGTTTTTTCTCCACATATGGGGTATCGGTGTACTCAGGAGACATTGCACAACAACTTTTGGGGTCCATTTTTTCCTGTTACCCTTGTGAAAATAAAAAAATTTGGGTCTAAAATAAAATTTTAGTGAAAAAAAATGGAATGTTACTTTTCTCCTTTCACATTCCATTAATTGCTGTGAAGCACCTGAAGGGTTAATAAACTTCTTGAATGTGGTTTTGAGCACCTTGAGGGGTGCAGTTTTTAGAATGATGTCACTTTTGGGTATTTTCTGTGATAAAGACCCCTCAAAGTCACTTCAAATGTGATGTGGTCCCTAAAAAATGGATTTTGGAAATTTAGTTGGAATAATTAAAAATCGCGGGTCAACTTTTAACCCTTATAACTTCCTAACAAACAAAATAAAAAAAAAAATAAATTGTGCTGATGTAAAGTAGACATGTGGGAAATGTTATTTATTAACTATTTTGTGGGACATGTCTCTCTGATTTAAGGGTATAAGAATTCCAAGTTTGAAAATTGCAAAATTTTCCAAATTTTTGCCAAATTTCCATTTTTTTCACAAACGAATGCAAGTCGTATCGAAGAAATTTTATCACAATCATTAAGTACAATATGTCACAAAAAAAAAACAGTCTCAGAATCAGTGGGATCCGTTCCAGAGTTATTACCTCATAAAGTGACAGTGGTCAGAATTGTAAAAATTGGCCTGGTCATTATCGTGCAAACAGCCTTGGGGGGTAAAGGGGTTAAATGGGCTGGACATGTGACTTCACACTTTATATAGTCAGGCGACTCCATGATTACGCCTCTAATTCTGATGATATGCAGTCAGGAGCGTGTTGTCCCATTTGCAATTCTGTATTCTAGTCATATAACTACATGGTTACTGCTGGGAATTTTAATAACCCCTGGCTGTACTTAAGAGTCCATCTGTAAAGAAGAAAGGAAAAGCATGGAAGTCAGACCAGGTGTTACAATTTTTTTTTATGTAACAACTGTGAATGCTGGAGGCTAAAAAGCAATAGAGAGCAGCTGTATTCAGCAGCATGAAAAGAATAATGGAAGTGTAAAGCTGTATGTCAACCCCGGAGCAGGCAGCACAGTAAATCCTATTACATAAAGCTGTGGAATAATGCAGAAAAGTGAATGGTATCTGCAGCAGAGAAAACAATGTATTCTTCATAATTAATGACAGATATGTGGGGGCAGACACAGATATAGCTGTAAAAGGTGACGGAAGCCATCCACCTTCTAACTGCACCAGATAATATTTATGGTGTTATAATCCGTTTTCTAAACACTTATTTAATGGACCTAAAATCTGAAGGATTAAGGGTACGTTCATATGTCGCGTTTTTTGTGTGAAAAACGCGACGTGTGAACGTACCCTTACTGTACCAGCAGAATGAATGAGCCTTCTGAAGTCTCATGTACACGCTGCTTATTTTTCTTTGCAGATTTGAAGCAGTTTCATATCTGCGGCATGTCAATTCTTTCTGTGTCTTTGCAGCTTTTGACACACATTCTAATGAATGGGTAAAAAAATATCTGCTCAGCTGATTGTCCACTGCAGTCCCGGGCAACTTCGTGATTCAGGCAGTGACACTTAAGACGGGTTCCCTTTAGGCTGTGTGCCCACGATGCGTTTTTTAAGCGTTTCCGCAGCGGCAATTCCGCTGCAGAAACGCTTAAAAAACACTTGGTAGGTCTGCCATGTTCCCCAATGATAATCCGTATGTGCTGTGCACATGCGGCGGAAATTTCCGCTGCGGATTATCATTGCGGAAAAAATTGCGCCGCCATTGACTTGCATTGGAACGCATGGAATCCGCATCACTGGATCTGTACATGCGGAATCCATGCGATTCAATGTGCGGATGGTACCCGGGTGTGGAGGACAGGAGACTCTCCTCCGGACCCGGGTACCATAGAATCTGTAAAAACAAGAATAAAATAAAAAAAAAATATTATATTTACCTTCTGATGGCCCCCGGTGCACTCGTGTTCGCTTGCCGGCAGATCGCGGTGGACTCAAGGACCTGCGCTGACGTCATTTAGTCATGTGACGGCAGGTCCTTCAGTGTAGTGTACCGTGAGCTGCCGGCAAGCCAGGACGGAGCGAAGCAAGACTGCGGGGGCCATCAGAAGGTAAGTATAGATTTATTTTTTATTTTTAAACATTCTTTCGGTCACACTATATAAATCCATGCCGTTTGCATGGATTTATATAGTGTGACCTAGTTGTCAAGCACTTTCCAAGTGATGCTAAAATCGCTTGGAAAGCGCTTGCCAACCCGCATGCAGAAATGCATGTGAAGAACGCTTCACATCCGCTTGTCCCTGGCAGGAAAAACGCATGTACAATCCGCATGTACAATCCGCATGCGTTTTTTCTGCCAGGGAGATGCAGAAACGCTCAGGAAAAAATCCGGAACATTTCTGCATCGTGGGCACATAGCGTAAAGGTTTTCATTGCAATAGATTTAAATTTTAAAATGTTATCCGCTGTTTAGTAAAAAAATATACATAGAGCTTTTTTTTCATATCTCCTTTTTCATATGTCTTCAGTTTTTTTTGAGTGCTGGTGAGAAAAAGTCTGTGCAAAATGTGTGTTCTTGATGCATTTCTTTTCACTTGAAAGGGTGAAAAACGCTGCAATGACTCTGAAAGGGTTGACATACTGCAGATTTGAAAAAAAAAATGCTTTGAAGGTTCAAATCTGCAAGGAAAAAAAGCAGCATGTGCATGAGATTTCAGAAATCACACATGTTACATTTTACCCAAGGCGGAAATGCAACATGTGAACAAGCCCTTACATGTTAAAAGAACACTATGCCTAGAAATGAATTATACAACTAAACAGACAAACGTGTAGAGACTGTCTGCCACCTGCAGGATTTTCTACCTGTTTCAAACACAAGCAGTAGAAAAGTTGGAGAGAACACCGTGAATTTCTCACTAATATCTTCCATTTTCACTTGCAAATGGATGAGGGGTGAAGCTTAGAGGGAACGAGGGGTGGCTCCTTCTTCAGCCAGTTGCCATTTCTTAGGTCAGGTGACTGAAGAACAGGACTTTTAAAGAGTAACCATCGTTTCATTCATTTATTTATTTTTTAATTAATAGGACTTGTGAAAATTAGAAACTTTATATTATGCATTCATACTCAAAATTCTCAATTCACTAGTAAAATCTGTATCAGATTTTCCCATTACTGAGATAGTTGACAGTTAGTGCTTATAAAGTTCTATGGAGAACTGTAAGGGCCTGTGTACATATTGCAGATGTTTTTTTCTGCTTAGATTTGTCACAAAACTTGAAGGATTTACTTGTGCCAGCAAAGTGAATGAGATTCATGACGTCTCATATACACGTTGCTTATTTTACCTTGCAGATTTCAATCTGCAGCATGTCAATTCTTTCAGTGTTTTTGCTGCAGATTTCACCCATACTAATGAGTAGGGAAAAATCTGCAACAAAAACGCATGTAAAAAAAGAGTCTATTTTACGCAGCATTTTTCCTGCCAAGAGATGCAGAAATTTATGCTGCAAAAATTGAATGCACATACCGTCATTTCAGCAGAACTTGCAGTAGAATATCTGTGTCCACCTCCAGCTCCTTCCTCTTCCATAGATTTTTAAAAGCACCAACTGTCATCTTCTATCTCAGCAATGTGAAAATCTATCTTCAAAGAATACCGATTTTACCCATTAATTGAGAGTGAAAGATCAATCCAGGAGGTGAAAGAAGCAGATTTCTTTGATAAGATATATTACAAAGTTTCTTATTTTCATGTTTACTATTGATTTATGAAATAAAAATTAAAACAATGGCTTTCTTGAAAATGTTTGTGAATGTCTGTATACTCTCAGTGCATATTTTTGGCAGCTGTTGTGCAACACTTAAAGAATTCAAAGAGACGGACAAATATCAAGCTGTACATTCTTTCCCTCCTGACATATAATGTTACTGATTCATCATTAGCCCACCCTTCGAGGAAATTATCTCAGTGGGAAACATTTATCCGCCATAAAAATAACAGACTGGATTCTGGAGTAATTACGTAACTGTATATTTATTCTTTTTACTGCGGATGCTAAAGGAATGGCACAAAATAGTAAAAAGTATAAACAAAAATAAATGTACTTATTTGCTGGAAATTCTTGTGGAGATATATGATATGAACTAGTTTATTCAGTTCTCCTTATGTTTTCAATATAACATCGTCTTCAGTGATTTAAAGAGAATCTGTCCGCAGAATTTCACCCACCCAAAATATTTATATGCACATTTAGCTGTTTCACAGACAAGTCCAGTAATACCTTTACCTGGCCAGTCTGTTCCTTCATTAGAGAGAAATCAGCATTTGAACTGATATGCAAATGAGGCTGATGAGCTATTTGTAGATCTGAAGCCTGTGTCACTCCAGCTCTATTCCCCACCTAGCGCCGCCGCCTCCTGCTTGACTGACGGCTCCTTTGTGTAAAGTCACATAGTATAAAGGCTGTTATTCACGCAGGAGAATATGACACTGGGCGGGGGATAGCACTGGAGTGACGGAGGCTTCAGATCTACAATAGCTCTTATTCACGCAGGAGAATATGACACTGGGCGGGGGATAGCACTGGAGTGACGGAGGCTTCAGATCTACAATAGCTCTTCATGTCAATTTAAACACTGATGTCCCAGTAACAGAGGAACAGACTGGTTATGTAAAGGTATTGCTGGACTTGTATTTGAAAGAGCTACATGTGCAAATAGTTTGTGGGGTGAAATTCTACTGTCGAATTGCCTTTGAACACTTAAGCTGACCATACGCTTAAGATTAATGCCATCCAAATCTCTTATTGGAGGTTCTGACCAACTATCTACTAGAGGTGTCTATCAGCTATTCACTCCACTCCCTCCATTCAGAATATATGAACGCTCAGCTGAACAGAGTGTGCATGTATATTGATTAGTAATAAATGATTGGAGTCAGCAAAACAAATATACACAGTATGGCCAGATTTAGAAGTAGGTCCAAGTTCATAGAACCTATACAAGTACAATGCCCTATGTGCCGTCAAGGTGTTAAACTTCGAGAACATTGTGTACTGATTTCAGTAACGTTATACAAACATGGAGCAAGACTTTCCAATTCTCAGAAGTGAAATTTAGACAAAACAGAAAAATTCCAAGCATTCAAGATAAATCATACGTCATTGCGAAATACACAGTACCAGATCTACTCCCAAAACACAGGGTAAATAAATCTAAATGTTTATAAGGGTATGTGCACACGATGCAGAAATGAAGCAGAAAATTTCTGCATCATTTCTGCATCTCCCTGGCAGAAAAAACGCATGCAGATTGTGCATGCGTTTTTCCTGCAGAATACATGCGGATCCACATGCAGATTCACATGCGTTTCCGCATGCAGATTGACAAGCGCTTTCCAGGCGATGTTAGCATCACCTGGAAAGTGCTTGACAACTAGGTCACACTGTAAATCCATGCAAACAGCATGGATTTATACAGTGTGAACCGAGAGAGTGTATATACTTACCTCCGATGGCCCGCGCTGTCCTGCTCACTCCGTTCTCCCGGCTGCCGGCAACTTTGAATTGAAAGACCTGCCGACGTCAGCGTCACGTGACCCGTCACATGACTCTGACGTCACCGCAGGTCCTACAACTCACTGCAAGTGCCGGGAACCAAGCGGGAGCGCTGCGCGGGCCGACAGATGGTAAGAATACATTTATTTTTTATTTTATTCTTCTTTTTACAGCTTTTTCAATGGTACCTGGGTGTGGATGAGACTCTCCTCTCCACCACACCCGGGTACCATCCGCACATTAGAACGCACCAATTACGCAAGTACAAATGCTGTCTTGCGGAATTGGCGCGTTCTAATGCAAGTCAATGGCGGCGAAATCGCCGCGTTTCCGCAAAATTAATTGACATGCTGCGGATTTTTGACCGCAGCGTTAACGCTGCGGAAAAATCCGCATCATGGGCACAGCACATGCGAATTTCCATTGGGGAACATTGCTGCCCTTCTACCATGCGTTTTTCATGCGTTTCCGCGGCGTTTACGCAACTGCAAAAACGCCGCGGAAACGCATGAAATACGCATCGTGTGAACACAGCCTAACTAAGTTTTTTGTACTTTGGAAGAAACAGTCTTCTACAGTGGACAGTTCGTTTTTGTCTAAGCCCCGGTAGTGGGTGTATTACATAGAAAGGCTGAGCCCACCAGAATGGGGTGTCAGGGCACTAGTTTATGTTGAACAGATATTGCTGCACAATATCTCTACTTGCTGTATATGTCATCTGCTGATCTGTTTCCCTGAAACAACCTAATAGTACAATCACTGCTTGCTGAACAATATCTCTACTTGATAAATTTCTGCTATATGTCATCTGTTTTACACTCCATTCAATACTCACTGATACATGTCTGTCCCTCCCTCACTTCAGACATTATCTGATAGTGAAGGTGTTACCGGGTGTAGCCAGCCATAGTCTTTGCTTTGTCTTTGGTCATGCAGCCATCTCCTGGAGTGCTGATCAGCTGCTAATTTAGCCACAAGCAGCTCCCACAATGCCCCTCACCTAATGCTATAGTCTGCCCTATAAAATCACATTCTCTGCCCTCTCCTCTCCAGGTCCACAGTCCCCAATCTACAAACTTGTGCACCCTCGCAGAAACCTCAAACTCCTCGACCTACACTCACTCTCTGAATCCCTCCTCCCTCTTACAGACATAAATTCCTTACACGACGCAGATGTTGCTGCTGCTTTATATAACACCACAACAGCTGCAGCTCTCGATTCGGTCACCCCCCTCACACATACCAAAGCTCGCTCATTCAATAGGCAACCCTGGCACACCAACCTGACTAAAGAACTGCGACAGGCCTTCAGGGTTGCTGAGAGGAGATGGAAAAGGTCCCACTCCAATGAGCACTTCATCGCATTCAAACAATACCTCACTATTTTCAAGTCCACACTCACAGCAGCAAAACAAACCTATTTCTCATCTCTCATATCCTCCCTTTCTCACAACGCTAACCAGCGATTCAACACTTGCAATTCTCTCATTCATCCCCCAGCACCTCCTCCCTCTCCTTTTATCTGAAGAGTTTACCTCATTCTTCAAGCAGAAGATTGACATCAGACAAAGCTTTTGCCTAAAGTCCCCACAGCCCCTCATATCTACTCAACCTTCCTCCTTCAAACCCAACTTCTCCGCTGTTACAGATTGTCTCCTCTTTACTTTCCAAATCACACCTCACCACCTGCGAACTTGACCCAATCCCTTCCCACCTCATCCCTAACCTTGCTACAGTCTTCATCCCATCCCTAACCCACCTCTTCAACCTGTCACTAACAACCGGTGTCTTCCGCTCATGTTTCAAACACGCCTCAATCACTGCTATCCTCAAAAAGCCCTCCCTTGACCCATCCTCTCCGACTAGCTCTCGCCCTATATCACTTCTCCCCTATGCCTCAAAACTGTTGGAACAACACGTCCACCTTGAACTGTCCTCCCACCTCTCCTCATGTTCCCTCTTTGACCGCTTACAATCTGGCTTCCGACTGCATGACTCCACTGAAACTGCCCTGACTAAAGTCACCAACGACCTACTAACCGCCAAATTCAAGCGACACTACTCCGTCCTCCTCCTCCTGGCCCTGTCATCTGCTTTCGACAGTCGACCATTCCCTCTTACTACAGACTCTCTCATCTCTTGGCATCAAGGACATGGCCCTATCTTACATCTCTTCATACCTAACAGATCGGACATTTAGCATCTCCCACTCACACACACCACCACCACCTCATCTCACCCCCTATCTGTCGGTGTCCCCCAAGGTTCAGTTTTAGGGCCCCTGCTCTTCTCCATCTATACCTTTGGCCTGGGACAGCTCAGAGTCTCACGGCTTTCAGTACCACCTCTATGCTGATGACACACAGCTCTACCTCTCTGGACCCGATATCAACTCCTTACTAACCAGAATCCCACAATGTCTGTCTGCTATTTCATCCTTCTTCTCTGCTAGATTTCTAAAACTTAACATTGAAAAAACTGAATTCATCATCTTTCCCCCACCCCAATCAACCCCCCCCATCTGACCTATCCATCAAAGTTAATGGCGGCCCGCTCTCCCCAGTCCCACAAGCTCGATGTCTCGGGGTAACCCTGGACTCTGATCTCTCCTTCAAACCACATATCCAAACCCTTTCCACTTCCTGCCGACTCCAACTCAAAAATATCTCCCGCATCCGCACATTCCTCAGCAAAGATTCTGCAAAAACACTAGTGCACGCCCTCATCATTTCCCGCCTTGACTACTGCAACCTCCTGCTCTGTGGCCTCCCTTCTAACATTCTCGCGTCCTCTCCAATCTATCCTAAACTCCTTATGCTGCTTGACTAATCCACCTGTCCCCCACTATTCTCTGGCCTCTCCCCTCTGTCAATCCCTTCACTGGCTCCCCATTGCCCAGAGACTCAAGTTCAAAACCCTAACCATGGCATACAAAGCCACCCACAACCTGTCTCCCCCATATATCTGTGACCTAGTCTCCCAGTACATATGGGGGGGAATGACATCCTGCATGGGGCATTATATGGGGGCCAGTATTCTTTATGGAGCGTTATATGGGGCCTATAATACTGTATGGAGGACTATACTGTCCGGTCTGCACTGTAAGTATTCACCGGTTTCTGAGCTATTGTAGAATTTACTATAGATATCGCTCATGTAATGTAAGAAGTGAAATCTTTGGCATTGTACTATATATACACTGCTCAAAAAAATTAAGGGAACACTTAAACAACAGAATATAACTCCAAGTGAATCAAACTTCTGTGAAATCAAACTGTCCACTTAGGAAGCAACACTGATTGACAATCAATTTCACATGCTGTTGTGCAAATGGAATAGACAATAGATGGAAATTATTGGCAATTATCAAGACACACTCAATAAAGGAGTGGTTCTGCAGGTGGGGACCACAGACCACATCTCAGTACCAATGCTTTCTGGCTGTTTTGGTCACTTTTGAATGTTGGTTGTGCTTTCACATTTGTGGTAGCATGAGACGGACTCTATAACCCACAGAAGTTGCTCAGGTAGTGCAGCTCATCCAGGATGGCACATCAATGTGAGCTGTGGCAAGAAGGTTTGCTGTGTCTGTCAGCGTAGTGTCCAGAGGCGCTACCAGGAGACAGGCCACTACACCAGGAGACGTGGAGGAGTCCGTAGGAGGTCAACAACCCAGCAGCAGGACCGCTACCTCCACCTTTGTGCAAGGAGGAACAGGAGGAGCACTGCCAGAGCCCTGCAAAATGACCTCCAGCAGGCCCCAAATGTGCATGTGTCTGCACAAACGGTTAGAAACCGACTCCATGAGGGTGGTATGAGGGCCCGACATCCACAGATGGGGGTTGTGCTCACAGCCCAACACCGTGCAGAACGCTGGCATTTGCCACAGAACACCAGGATTGGCTAAGTCGCCACTGGTGCCTTGTGCTCTTCACAGATGAAAGCAGGTTCACATTGAGCACGTGACAGAGTCTGGAGACGCCGTAGAGAGCGATCTGCTGCCTGCAACATCCTTCAGCATGACCGGTTTGGCAGTGGGTCAGTAATGGTGTGGGGTGGCATTTCTTTGGATGGCTGCACAGCCCACCATGTGCTCACCAGAGGTAGCCTGACTGCCATTAGGTACCGAGATGAGATCCTCAGACCCCTTGTGAGACCATATGCTGGTGCGGTTGGCCCTGGGTTCCTCCTAATGCAGGACAATGCCAGACCTCATGTGGCTGGAGTGTGTCAGCAGTTCCTGCAAGATGAAGGCATTGAAGCTATGGACTGGCCCGCCCGTTCCCCAGACCTGAATCCGATTGAGCACATCTGGGACATCATGTCTCGCTCCATCCACCAACGTCACGTTGCACCACAGACTGTCCAGGAGTTGGCGGATGCTTTAGTTCAGGTCTAGGAGGAGATCCCACAGGAGACCATCCGCAACCTTATCAGGAGCATGCCCAGGCGGTGTAGGGAGGTCATACAGGCACGTGGAGGCCACACACAATACTGAGCCTCATTTTGACTTGTTTTAAGGACATTACATCAAAGTTGGATCAGCCTGTAGTGTGTTTTTCCACTTTAATTTTGGGGGTGACTCCAAATCCAGGCCTCCATTGATTAATAAATTTGATTTCCATTGATGATTTTTGTGTGATTTTGCTGTCAGCACATTCAACTTTGTACAGAACAAAGTATTCAATGAGAATATTTCATTCATTCAGATCTAGGATGTGTTATTTGAGTGTTCCCTTTATTTTTTGAGGAGTGTATTAGGGCTGCAGTAGTAAAGAGTGTCTCGGCCGGGAAAATGCTGCATAAAAAAAACTGTTTTTTTATGCATTTTCCCCATTTATTAGAATGGCTGAATTAGCCATGCTGGAGGGTTGAAACTGCGTTAAGTTTGCAAGGAAACAATAAGCAGCGTGTGCACAACATTGCAGATGATTCACTTTTCTAAGACAGTAAAATGCTACGCATACCTCAGTGTGATGAAAGCCGGCTGGTGGGTGCAGCTCTCTGGCGCCCCCTTACCTCTCAGGTCAGTCAAGGTACTGCACCTAGAGAAAGTAGTGCCAGGTAGCTGCAACCAGCGCAGGGAACCCGGTAGTGTGTTATCCCTTCAACGTCACTAAACCGTAACGTCACTACACAGCACAACTCGCTAGCGCCCTCTTAGCCTCAGGTCAGTCAAGGAACTGCACCTAGGATAAGCGGTCGCCAGAGAGACTGTCCTGTAACCTACTGGGTATCGGGGCCCTCTGTAGTGAGGGCGGTATATATATCTTCCTTGGCCGCGCCAGGAATATATATATCTGAACCTCCGACCGTCACTACCAGCCTTCCCCAATCCCCAGTTGGTATGCTGCCACCAGTCCCTATTTTAGATATACGCCCAGTCCGTGAATGGGCCTATATCGGGTCAGGAACCAACCCTGGGAAGCGTTTTTGGCTTGAGCCGAGCTCACACGGACGTGCGTTCGTTATGCAGAATAAAAGGCAGGCCCACAATTACTTGAGGTAATTGATTATAATAATACACTAGATACACGATATACAACTAAATATACACAGGTATAAGGTCAGGCTAAACTATACAACAATGGAATACAACACACAGAATCACCACAGCATATCAGTTACCGGTTTCTTGATTTTCTTGTGACGCAGGGAGAGGATTCTGCGGTCGCAGGCACGGTTCTTTGTTACAGACTGAGGCCTACCACCACATGGTCAAACTGCTCCTCCCCTTGGTGGCCTCAGCTGGTGCTCAGATGTTCAGCACCCCACTCTTGGGTCAAGACTGACTTATCTCTTGTCTGTCCTGCTATCTTACCTGCCCCGTCCCGCCCACTGCTGGTGAGGTCAGCTGGCTCAGTCTCCACCCTCAGGTCTAACTTCGATCAGAAGCCCAAATTCTAAGGAACCCAATAACTTCTTCTGGGATGGTCTCAGGATACCCCGAGGGGTTCCCATGGATTCGGGCCGCCGTAACCGACCTTTTGATATCAATTATGATACCATACGGTCCTCAGGAATGGCTCAGCGCTATATCTTGGCTTCCAGAGCACGTACCAACGTCTACCGCGGAGGCTTGTGTACGCAATGGCTCCGGGACGCCGTGATATTTTTTATTGGCCCATCCCACGCAACATGCGTGTACTATTCATGTTTCTATATCTTATGCCTCCATGCTTGTGACAGACAAAGAAACTAGTCCTATGGGACAAATGGTCAGTTACAGATGGACGAAGCACCCCCCCCTGCTGGCTGTGTTTCCTCTCGAAGTCTTTGAAGCTCCTAGCATTCAAGTGTTAAGTAGGCCCTGGGGCTTCTTATCTTACAGGAGCCTGGATGGGGGGAAACTATCTAGTTGACGTTTTAACAGAAGGTCCCAGGGTGGGGGCTGCTGAAGTGTGGCCATCCCTGGATATGATTTATCATTACCAAGATGGCGGCTACGGGTTCATCACACCTCCCCCTATACGAGGGCGCGAGGGGGTAGCACATTCCTGTGTTCCCCCGTGCGTCCTTCTGCACCCTCCCCTTGCCGGGATAACCCGTCAGCGTTACCGTGGTCACGGCCTCTTCTGTGGCGAATGGAGAAGTGGTACTGCTGGAGAGCGAGGCTCCAGCGTAGCAACCTGCCATTCGACCCAGAGACCGTGTGTAACCAGCTGAGGGGGTTGTCGTCCGTCTCCACGGTGAAATGGCTCCCGTACAAGTAGGGCTGCAGACGCTGCAGGGCCCATACAATTGCCAGGCATTCTTTTTCCACCGTGGAGTAAGCCACCTCCCGGGGCAGTAGCTTCCTGCTCAGGTACAAGACAGGATGTTCCTGGCCTGTCGTGTTGACCTGACTTAGCATAGCACCGAGGCCAAAGTCACTGGCGTCGGTCTGTACCACAAACGGCCGGTCGAAGTCGGCAGCTTGCAGTACAGGGGAGCTACTTAGGGCGGCCTTGAGTGCCCCGAAAGCTGTCTCGCAGGCGACTGTCCAGTCGACTGCGACGGGCAGCTTCTTCTTGGTGAGGTCCGTCAGGGGCTTGGCCAGGGTGCTATAGTGTGGGACGAACCTCCTATAGTACCCGGCGGTCCCCAAGAAGGACATCACCTGCTTTTTGGTCCTAGGAGTGAGCCAGGATGCGATGGCATCCACTTTCCCAGGTTCTGGCTTCAGAACCCCCCGCCTACCCGGTGACCCAGGTAGAGGACCTCACTCATGCCCAGCTGGCACTTTTCCGGCTTGATGGTCAAGCCTGCCCGGTGGATCCGACCGAGCACCTGCCGCAGGTGCTCTAGGTGATCCTCCCAAGTGGGACTGAAGACTGCAATATCGTCCAAGTACGCAGCCGCGTACCCTTCAAGTCCCTCAAGCAGCGTATTGACCATCCGCTGAAAAGTGGCAGGGGCATTCTTCATGCCGAAAGGCATCACTGTGGACTCGTACAGTCCAAAAGGGGTGATAAAGGCAGAGCGTTCCCTTGCCGCGGGGGTCAGAGGAATCTGCCAGTACCCCCGGCTCAGATCCATGATGGTCAGGTACTTAGCCCCGGCCATCCGATCGAGCAGGTCATCGATGCGTGGTATGGGGAACGCATCGGTGGCCGTTACAGCGTTGAGCCCCCGGTAGTCCACGCAGAACCGTGTAGTTCGGTCCTTTTTTGGAACGAGGACTACAGGCGAGGCCCACGCGCTGCTGGATGCCTGGATCACCCCCAGCTTCAGCATCTCGTCTATCTCTTGGCGCATGTTTCCCTGCACCTCGAAAGAGACCCGATATGCTGAACGCCGGATCGGCGGGTGATCGCCAGTGTCCACGTCGTGGACAGCCATCTCAGTCCTTCCGGGCAGGCTGCTGAACAGCCCCCGGAAGGGGTGCAGGGTGGTCCCCAGCTGGGACCGTTGGTCCTCCGTGAGCTGGTGGCCAACCCCCACATCCTCGATGGACCCACCCGCCTTGGCTTGGGTGAGCAGATCCAGGAGGGTTTCTACCTCTCCTTCCTCGGGAAGGTTGCACACTGGGTGGGCAGTCGCTTCCCGCTCATGATGAGCCTTCATCATGTTCACGTGGAAGGCCTTCCTCCTTCCACGGGCGTGATCCAGGGTGACCAGATAGGTGACGGCGTTGAGTTTCTGGTGCACGAAGTAGGGACCTTCCCAGGCTGCCTGAAGCTTGTTCTGTGGTACGGGGAACAGTACCCACACCTTTTGACCCACCTCGTAGGTCCTCTCACAAGCATTCTGGTCGTACCACCGCTTCTGGTCGGCCTGGGCCATATTGTCCTGCACCAGCTTTGCCAAGGCCATCATCCTGTCCCGGTGGCGCACGACATACTCGATGACCGACACCTCGGGGGTGGCCAAATCCCCTTCCCATGCTTCCTTCACCAGAGCCAGGGGGCCCCGTACCCATCGCCCGTACAGGAGCTCAAAGGGGGAGAACCCCGTTGAGGCCTGCGGAACCTCCCGGTAAGCAAATAGGAGGTGTGGGAGGTAACGCTCCCAGTCTCTCCCGTGGGAGTCGACCAACATCTTAAGCATCTGCTTTAAGGTGCCATTGAACCGCTCACACAGGCCATTAGTCTGTGGGTGATACGGGCTGGCCACCAGATGTTGCACCTGCATTTGCTTACAGAGGGACTCCATCAGCCGCGACATGAACTGGGTCCCTCGGTCGGTGAGCATTTCCTGGGGGAAACCCACTCTGGAGAAGATCTCCAGTAAGGCGGTAGCCACCTTGTCGGCCCGAATGGACGACAAAGCTACCGCTTCCGGGTACCGGGTGGCATAGTCCACTACCGTGAGTATGAAGCATTTCCCGGAGTGGCTGGGAGTGGACAGAGGTCCAATAAGATCCACAGCGACCCTCGAGAAAGGCTCTTCGATGATTGGCAGAGTTACCAGTGGGGCTTTGGGGCGCGGCCCCGCCTTCCCCACCCTCTGACAGGTGTCACACGAACGGCAGTAGGCACCCACCGCGGCTCCCATCCCAGGCCAGTAGAAATGCTGAGCTATCCTGGCCTTGGTTTTAGCGATCCCTAGGTGTCCGGCCATCGGAATCTCGTGTGCGATCCGCAATTCCGCCCTGAACGGATAGGGTACCACTAACTGTCGGTCCCTGGGCCACGCCTCCGGTGAACCCTGCTGGACCGTTACCCGGTACAGCCGTCCCTGGTCCCAGACCACACGCTCGCAGTCTGACTCCATGGGAGGCTGTGCCGCCTGTTCCTTGAGAGCTTTCAGGCTGTCGTCTGCTTCCAACGCAGCCTGAAATTCCTGACTTGATGTGGCCAGAATCGACGAAACTGCCACATCCTCCGTCAGCCCCTCCGGGCATGTCACCTGGCCGCTGTCTGACCCGGCAGACACTTGGTCAGAAGTGGGGAAGCCGTCGGACCTCTGCAAGGCTCCTTGGGCTCCGGCGCTCCTGGTGACAGCGGCTATGGCCGCTGTGACCGTGGGTAGTGCCCGCTTCCCCTCTGTTTCTGACCAAGCCGTCCGATCAGGCAGGCTTCCTAGGCCTTTGGACATCTCGGATGTGGGGAACTCCTGCCCTGGGGTCTTACCTGGCGGCTCCTCTCTTGGGACACCCCCACCCCCCATGGCCTGTTCCTCCCCCTGCAGTGGGCCTATACTCAGCAGCCTGGATACCCCTGGGAGCCCTACACTGCCGGTAGCTGCCCCCCTCTCCATCCCTGAGCTTCCCTCTACAGAATCCTGCCCGCCCCCTCCCTCACCGGAGGACAAGAGGTCACGGCACGCCGGCTGAGCACCTCTGCGGGCATCTCCACACTCCCCACCTGCTCTCACTAACCCTGTTTGTGTTGTGTCTGTGCAGGTGTTACCCTCAGGTTTCACTCCCTCCTCCTCAGCAGGACGCACACTACATACAACATGGTTGGCATTAGCAGCAGACAAATCAATACACTCTTGGGGGGCCGAACTTGGGGGTTCAGAGGGTACATACTGCGATACTAGATGCCCCAAGTCGGTCCCTAATAAAACATTTGCGGGAATATTTGGCGTTACTCCCACCTCCCGCATCCCCCTCCCGGCACCCCAGTCCAAATACACCATGGCAACGGGAAGTGCCGGCTCCACGCCTCCAACCCCGGAGACGGAAAGAGTCTTTCCTGGTACCAAGTCCTGGGGGGACACCACCTCAGGCCGTACCAGTGTTCGTTCAGCGCCAGTGTCCCGCAGTCCCATGACCGCAGAACGGCCTATGGTGACGGGTTGGATGTTGTCCAGGGACCTACCACCACCCCCTCCCACACACAAAACATTGGGCGCTCTCTGGGACTGGGATGGGGTCTTTTGGCGCTGGGGACACTCAGCCCTAAAGTGTCCTGGTTTGTTGCATAGATGACAACGTCTTACGTCTGGTCCTTGCCTGGAGAGGGCAACAGGGGGATACACCCCTTGTGTTCTAGGGGCCGGGGAAACAGGGGCATGATTGGGCTTACCCCCTCTCCAGGTGCTGCTGGCAGACTTCTTCAGCTCAGGCGCCCTGATATTGGCATACTCGTCTGCCAGGGAGGCTGTAGCAGAAGCCCCTGTTGGTTTTCGGTCACGGAGGAACTGTCGGAGGTCCTCTGGGCAGTTCCACAAGAACTGCTCCGTGACGAACAGTTCCTGGACCTCCTGGCGGGTAGTAAGCGCTAGACCCGAGGTCCAGTGCTCTGCGGCTCTCAACAGCGCCCGCATATGATCGGTCCAGGTGTCCTTGGGGCCACGCAGCAGGCTCCGGAACTTCTGGCGGTACGACTCGGGAGTGAGGTTGTACTGCCGAATCAGGGCCCGCTTGATGCAGTCGTAGTTCTGTACCTCCCCGGCAGGTAAGTCCCCCAAGGCATCCAGGGACTTACCCCTCAAACGGGGGGTCAGGTATCTGGCCCACTGATCCCGGGCCAGATGGTGCTGAAGACAGGTCCGTTCAAATGCCACCAGAAAGGAGTCCAGGTCCCCATCCTTCTCCAGTAGAGGGAAGTCCTCAGCTCGGACTTTGGACGACTTGGTCTCCTGATGGGTTGGTTGCTCTAGCGGAAGCCCCCGCTGGGCCAGGTCCAGTCGGTGCTGGCGCTCCGCAGCTCGCTCTGCACGCTCCGCAGCCTCCCGGCGCTCTGCAGCTTCACGCTCCGCAGCCCGCTCTGCATGCTCCTCCTCCGCTGCCTTGCGCTCCTCCTCAGCTGCCTTCTCTGATGCTGCCAGGAGGGTTTTGTAGACGGCATCGCCATGAGACTGGAGACTTGCCATAGCCGCTTGTAAAAGGGCTTGTGATCTGGACAGGCTGGGCTGGGTAGGTGGTGGGCAGCCCACTGCGGGACCGTATACTGGGGACTGGCTCCCTGAGGTGCCCGGGCTGGACTCCTCCTCGCCATGAGTAACAATGTCCTCCCCTCCTGCCACACGGACCGTAGCATTAGCCTCCTGCAGGGTCTTGCTCCTGGTGCCATCTGCCATCTTGGTAACCGACACCGCTGCAACCCTGAGTTTGCACACACCTTGTTATACTTTTAGCCTGACCGTCTAACGTTGGGCTGACCTTAAGACTCCAGCAGTGGAAGTTACCACTGGCAGTCTTTAGTGCCTGGGAGTAGGGGTCCCACAACACTATTATTCTGCAATCCCACCGCTGCCACCAATGTGATGAAAGCCGGCCGGTGGGTGCAGCTCTCTGGCGCCCCCTTACCTCTCAGGTCAGTCAAGGTACTGCACCTAGAGAAAGTAGTGCCAGGTAGCTGCAACCAGCGCAGGGAACCCGGTAGTGTGTTATCCCTTCAACGTCACTAAACCGTAACGTCACTACACAGCACAACTCGCTAGCGCCCTCTTAGCCTCAGGTCAGTCAAGGAACTGCACCTAGGATAAGCGGTCGCCAGAGAGACTGTCCTGTAACCTACTGGATATCGGGGCCCTCTGTAGTGAGGGCGGTATATATATCTTCCTTGGCCGCGCCAGGAATATATATATCTGAACCTCCGACCGTCACTACCAGCCTTCCCCAATCCCCAGTTGGTATGCTGCCACCAGTCCCTATTTTAGATATACGCCCAGTCCGTGAATGGGCCTATATCGGGTCAGGAACCAACCCTGGGTAGCGTTTTTGGCTTGAGCCGAGCTCACACGGACGTACGTTCGTTATGCAGAATAAAAGGCAGGCCCACAATTACTTGAGATAATTGATTATAATAATACACTAGATACACGATATACAACTAAATATACACAGGTATAAGGTCAGGCTAAACTATACAACAATGGAATACAACACACAGAATCACCACAGCATATCAGTTACCGGTTTCTTGATTTTCTTGTGACGCAGGGAGAGGATTCTGCGGTCGCAGGCACAGTTCTTTGTTACAGACTGAGGCCTACCACCGCATGGTCAAACTGCTCCTCCCCTTGGTGGCCTCAGCTGGTGCTCAGATGTTCAGCACCCCACTCTTGGGTCAAGACTGCCTTGTCTCTTGTCTGTCCTGCTATCTTACCTGCCCCGTCCTGCCCACTGCTGGTGAGGTCAGCTGGCTCAGTCTCCACCCTCAGGTCTAACTTCGATCAGAAGCCCAAATTCTAAGGAACCCAATAACTTCTTCTGGGATGGTCTCAGGATACCCCCAGGGGTTCCCATGGATTCGGGCCGCCGTAACCGACCTTTTGATATCAATTATGATACCATACGGTCCTCAGGAATGGCTCAGCGCTATATCTTGGCTTCCAGAGCACGTACCAACGTCTACCGCGGAGGCTTGTGTACGCAATGGCTCCGGGACGCCGTGATATTTTTTATTGGCCCATCCCACGCAACATGCGTGTACTATTCATGTTTCTATATCTTATGCCTCCATGCTTGTGACAGACAAAGAAACTAGTCCTATGGGACAAATGGTCAGTTACAGATGGACGAAGCACCCCCCCCTGCTGGCTGTGTTTCCTCTCGAAGTCTTTGAAGCTCCTAGCATTCAAGTGTTAAGTAGGCCCTGGGGCTTCTTATCTTACAGGAGCCTGGATGGGGGGAAACTATCTAGTTGACGTTTTAACAGAAGGTCCCAAGGGTGGGGGCTGCTGAAGTGTGGCCATCCCTGGATATGATTTATCATTACCAAGATGGCGGCTACGGGTTCATCACACTCAGCAAAAACGTGACGTGTAAACATACCTTTATAGTCCCAAGCCCTGCTTTGCCTCTCCAAATGCTACAAAAAAAATTTCTTCATTCACATCAATAATGGCATTTATTTTTAGAGTTGATTTATTCCTAGGGCTAAAATGTGCAGAAAAAAATACTGATAACCAGCTAAAAATCACCTGTCAGAAATGAATTTTTTTTAAAAAAAAAGGAAAAAAAAAAAAAGGGGTGTCACAGTAATGACAGAGCCCCAAAAGTGAGACAGGGCTTGAAAGCAACTTCCTAGATGATCACAGCAAGCAAGGGTAACGGTACAATAATGATCACATGTAGCGGGCACATAAAAACTGCATCCAGACGTGCTATTGCAAACTGAATGTTAATGTTTGGTTTGCAGGTATACAGCAATTTGCCCCAGAAAACAGAATTAATTTGGTTTTTAGCCACTTCACATCTCAGGTGCCAAGTGTCAGGGCACCCGACCTCGTGCATCAGGTGCTGTCACTAAGAATGGATTTCATCTATACACTTGATTTTCATAGGTAGGACACACAACTTGCGATAGAAATTGATAAACTGTAATAAAGACAGGAAAGCCACAAGTTCTATGAAATGGTCAAGTCTTGTCTGGTATCTTAATAGTTGTTTTTCTGAACATGTCATTACATCAGTAAGAATTATACGCTGTGTTACAAAATTTCATGTTTTGGACATTGATAAGGAAAACATGAAATATTCACACCATGTACAATCAGCAATGAGGGGGAAAAAAAACAACACACAATTGTCAAGTTATTGTACAAAAAAAAAAAAAAAAAAAAATTTCAAGTTTTTAAATCAGCTCTACTGAAGGCAGAAATCTTTGCTCATATTAAAGTCTCTTGTATCCAGTCCGGCTCCGACGCTCCATGTCACACAGCCCCAGTCTAGGAGTTTGCCCAATCCTGAAAACGAAAGCAGTCACTTGCGATCTTCCACACGCTGTTTGATGGTGTGGTGTGCAGTGTCAGGAGGAAAATTTGGTTAAAGTAGTGATGCTTATTTCCTTCAAATTTGACAGATCCATGTGCAACCACCAGCACAGTCTTCTGTCCTTGAGTAGCCATTTCTTTAAAAGAAAGAAAGAAAAAGAAACAAGTAAATTTACTCCAGTTTCTACAAATATCTAGGGCTAGATCTGCTTGGCTGTGTGTGACTTAGATGGTCCCACCTCTCACCCCCGCACCCCAGAACCTGCACCACCACTCCGCATGTGTAATCCCAAATAAACAGGACTATTATCAAGCAACACTGTTGGTGAGTGCATTATCTGTTTCATTTCTATAGCTTTGACGGCTCAGGTTTCACTATATATGGAATTTGCACCACCTGGCTCGCATGCACACGGCTAGTGCCCTGTCTACGTGGTTTTCAGGCTAACACTCTTTCATATGCAGAATGCAGCAATTAGTGCTCGACAATTGAAGGCTGCATAGTGTGACTGGTGCCTTACTAATTCTTTTCATATGCATCTTAATAGCTAATACAGGAGGTGACACGGAACATAATAGCTGCTGACTGGATGATGTAAAGGCAGCAAAAAGAAAATGTAAGCTATGCATTTCTAAGTTAAAGGCAAAAGAAGCACATACTTTAGTAACAGCATGATATATCACTCCTATAGTTTAATTCCAAGGGAGCCCCAGTCTCCACAGCAAAACCCAATATACTTCCCTTTGCCAAGTGTGATGTGTCTCCTGCATGCTGTTCTAAAAAACGGTGGCATATTTCAGAAAGGGAAAGCTGCATTTTATTGGGATGAGCCTTGATTCTGTGCTGATTCGGTAATGTTCAGTTTATGGGTTGTGCAGCCAATATACTGTAGTCGATATAGGTGGCATTCAATTATACATAACATGGCTAGTATAACAGTTAATAAAAAATGTTATTGTAAAAGTTGTGTTAGTTGAGTTGGAGGTGAACGTTGTGATTGTCACCTCCTGTATGAGCTATTTAAAAGGGTATTCTGAAGATATCTCTTCAGCATCTCACAACTCTGCTGTCTCGAACAGTCTTCTCAATTTCTGGTTTCTAGGTGGGCAGGCGCTCCTTGATTGACAGTTCTGGTGAGTAGCAGAGTTGTAGTATTAATAGAACTATAAAGCTCAGCACAAGTTTTGCTGTAACACATTCAGCTGTCAATAGTGGCCGAGCTCCATGGAACCAGCTGTACACTACGAAAGATAAAAGCTCTCATTGCAGGAGAATGACAGCAGATAGAAAAAAATAAAGTCAATTGCAAACTTGCTTATTTTCATGCTGTTTTAATTAAACAATTTAGCAACTTGAGAATACTCCTTTAAGCTCTTAAATTACACCGTTGCTGGGATAAGAACCCTTGTAGGGGTTTAAAATGCGTGGGATATGTGATTTTGAACTAAGGAATTTTTATCTCATTTTTTTACAGATACAGATGGGGTTGTAAAAGAATTGGATCAAACAGGGGACACTGACCCGAACTATTTGTGCTGCCTCTCAGCTCATTCTCTTCTGTTTCAATATATTCACTGTCAGCCCATATCTCCTCCATGTCTCAACTGGATCTCTCGTCTCAGTATGTCTGTCAGCATGATTTCTCTTGTTTGTCACAAGTCATACAAGAAAACAGAGGAGGGATTTCTGTTTGAGTTGAAGTTCTACTTGCCACTGCACTAAAGGAACTGAAGTTCCAGCAGGTATCGTGCTGGCAGACCGCTTAAGCCAAGTAACCGTACACTGAAAGAGGGTGAATGGCTGGTAACTATGCAGCAGGTAAGAGGCATTAAAGGGGTTGCTCAGTAGTTAACAACCTCTAGTTAATCAATACAGGATCCCACTTAAAATAAACAGCACCGCTGGTCCCAGAGAGTGATGTGACTTGTTGTGTCACGTGCCAGCAGCAGCCAATGAGCGAGCGCTCATCAATATTTTGTCGTCAGTGGAGATGTCCGCTCTGACAAAGTAGTAAAGGAGGCTGCTGACGAGCGACTGCTCATTGGCTGCAGCCTGGACATAACACAAGTCACATCACCGCCGATGCAGGAGGTATCTACTGTAATTCTTTCAATTGATGTGGTTGTCTCAGCAGTGGACTTCCCCTTTAAAGCTATATTTCCTTGAATTTAGTTCAGTATTTAAATAAAAGAAAAAACACTTTAAAGGAGTTGCCCGGGTTTAACATACTAATGACCTATCCTCCGGATGGCAGCAGCATACAGAGCAGAACATCGCACTCCATACATTGTTCACTAGCATGGTGGGTACATGTAAAGACCGGGCCGCAGCCACTATCTGTACGGGCTGTGGAGCTCTGCTCCATACATTGCTTACAGCCAGCCATTACCAGAGCAGATAACAACTGATTGGTGGGGGTGCCAACCTGACCCAATGTATAGGTCATTAATACGTTGGTTCCAGACAACCCCTTTCCACAATTCTTAGCGCATGCTACTTTAATGATCACCATTAGTGATGAGTGAGTATGTTCTATTAACCCTTTCGCCGAGTATGCTCGAGCCGAGCACCGAGTATTTATAGCTGCTCGGTGATAAGGTTAAATTGCTCCCTTTTAATACATGTGAGGAATGTCTATTTCTTACACATTCCTCACATGTAATAAAGCTGTCAAACAGTTGCAAATCATGTACACGGGAGCGATTTAACCTTATCACCGAGCAGCTATAAATACTCGGAGCTCGGCCCAAGCATACTCGGACAGAACATACTCGCTCAACACTAATCACCATTCATTTTACATTTTATTGACACTGCGATACCGAATACGTTTTTTTTTTTTTTAAATTTAATGCTCATAAATGCTCATGGTTGCTCAGCCATGAGCAGTTATGTGAAACACACACACATTATTATATATATATATATATATATATATATATTATATATATAATTTATTATAACTAAATTCTGTCGCTTTGATGGACATCAAAAATTTATGATGCTTATTTTGATCAAAGCCTTCAATTGTTTGTGAAATTTTAATTTGGATCTTAGTAATTATCATGCTGCTGTTTGTACTTGTTTTGTTTATGGTTTAATTTTTGTTATCTGATGTTTATCAACACTTCTGATTGTTGTATTAAAATTCACTAAATAAAGAATTAAAAAAAGTATATTTAAAATTGGGTGATTCAAATTTTTAAAAACTTTTTTTTTAGTCTGAAGGACTTGAACCTACGATTGTCTGATAGCTTAAACTACACTGCTCAAAAAAATAAAGGGAACACAAACAACAGAATATAACTCCAAATAAATCAAACTTCTGTGAAATCAAACTGTCCACTTAGGAAGCAACACTGATTGACAATCAATTTCACATGCTGTTGTGCAAATGGAATAGACAATAGATGGAAATTATTGGCAATTATCAAGACACCCTCAGTAAAGGAGTGGTTCTGCAGGTGGGGACCACAGACCACATCTCAGTACCAATGCTTTCTGGCTGATGTTTCAGTCACTAGAATGTTGGTTGTGCTTTCACACTCGTGGTAGCATGAGACGGACTCTGCAACCCACAGAAGTTGCTCAGGTAGTGCAGCTCATCCAGGATGGCACATCAATGCGAGCTGTGGCAAGAAGGTTTGCGGTGTCTGTCAGCGTAGTAGCCAGAGGCTGGAGGCGCTACCAGGAGACAGGCCAGTACACCAGGAGACGTGGAGGGGGCCGTAGGAGGGCAACAACCCAGCAGCAGGACCGCTACCTCTGCCTTTGTGCAAGGAGGAACAGGAGGAACACTGCCAGAGCCCTGCAAAATGACCTCCAGCAGGCCACAAATGTGCATGTGTCTGCACAAACGGTTAGAAACCGACTCCATGAGGGTGGTATGAGGGCCCGACGTCCACAGATGGGGGTTGTGCTCACAGCCCAACACCGTGCAGGAAGCTTGGCATTTGCCACAGAACACCAGGATTTGTAAAGTCGCCACGGGCGCCCTGTGCCCTTCACAGATGAAAGCAGGTTCACATTGAGCACATGTGACAGACGTGACAGAGTCTGGAGACGCCATGGAGAGCGATCTGCTGCCTGCAACTTCCTTCAGCATGACCGGTTTGGCAGTGGGTCAGTAATGGCGTGGGGTGGCATTCCTTTGGAGGGCCGCACAGCCCTCCATGTGCTCGCCAGAGGTAGCCTGACTGCCATTAGGTACCGAGATGAGATCCTCAGACCCCTTGTGAGACCATATGCTGGTGCGGTTGGCTCTGGGTTCCTCCTAATGCAGGACAATGCCAGACCTCATGTGGCTGGAGTGTGTCAGCAGTTCCTGCAAGATGAAGGCATTGAAGCTATGGACTGGCCCGCCCGTTCCCCAGACCTGAATCCGATTGAGCACATCTGGGACATCATGTCTCGCTCCATCCACCAACGTCACGTTGCACCACAGACTGTCCAGGAGTTGGCGGATGCTTTAGTCCAGGTCTGGGAGGAGATCCCACAGGAGACCATCCGCAACCTCATCAGGAGCATGCCCAGGCGTTGTAGGGAGGTCATACAGGCACGTGGAGGCCACACACAATACGGAGACTCATTATGACTTGTTTTAAGCACATAACATCAAAGTTGGATCAGCCTGTAGTGTGTTTGTCCACTTTAATTTTGGGGGGGACTCCAAATCCAGGCCTCCATTGGCTAATAAATTTGATTTCCATTGATGATTTTTGTGTGATTTTGCTGTCAGCACATTCAACTTTGTACAGAACAAAGTATTCAATGAGAATATTTCATTCATTCAGATCTAGGATGTGTTATTTGAGTGTTCCCTTTATTTTTTTGAGCAGTGTATATACTACATATACCATAGTATTGCAGTAAATATAGTATAAATCACCATCTCCTATGAGACGTCACAGAAATACCAAAATGGCAGCAACGGAGGGCCTCCAGCAGGTGCCTAGCTGCAATGGCAAGCTATTAACAAGCCGCAATCTTGTTACGCAGGTGCGGATGGGGGCAGCAAAGCCTGATACCGCGCACCTTAAATTCCTGCTATCAGGGATTGAAGAGAAGATAAATTGATAGCGGCATTGCTCTGATCGCTGCTGTTCCAGGCAGATGCCGGATGTGGTGCAAGCTGAGCTCTTGGGCCAGCTCTATACACCCACACCCAATGTGTCACATGTACATCACGCCTTGGGAAAGGGTTAATAAGCTCTAAAATTTGCAATTCTTAAATGTGTAAAAATTGATCTCACATGATAGTTACAATAATTAGCATGTCCCCTCTTAAATCTGAAGGGGTAGGTTTCTGTAGAATGTGTTTTTAATTTGAGGGGCTGCAAAAAAACCTGCGGCTTGTAAATAGGAATCTATTCAGAAATCATGCCATTCCCGAATCTTCAGGCTCGTGCGCCTGTCACTATTGTACAACTTTCATCACTTCATTTTCATGAATCGACTGTTACAAAATCATGTGTGCCCTCTAGTGGCCAAACTATTCCACTGCACAATGGCACGGAATTCTCTTTCTGAATTCTACTGAAGATATTGCTCGGTCTAAATTATATTAAGGTTGAAGCCTCTCACCGTGGACTGGCTGACAATCAAACATAGTCACAGAAAATTCGCTGGATGGTAACATATCGAAAAACTCAATGAGAGCGTTCTGTCCAGAAATCGGATTGCCATTCCAAACCAAAGTTGCGGTGTCCATGTACAGTTTTGTAAGTTGCTACAAAAAGAAAAGAAAATTCATTAAAACTTCACTCAATATGTTCATAAATATATATGGGATACAAACAGATGTTCAAATATAAAAAACTATTTTTAATATGTATATACGGTATATATTTTTGGCTAAAAAACATGCAAATGGGATTCATTAAAATTCTGCACCATTTGCTTCTGCAGCTTCTATGCGTCGCTGTACACAGCTGGCTGCACAATAAGCTACCAGAGTCCATCACTGAGCTCGTTCTCACTGCACAGTTTATAACAGATTTAATAGAGTTGTATCTTTTATCTCCTGAACTTTTCTGAGTTAATTTATGACCATAAAAAGTTTAGCTAAACTTTCATGTGGTTATAAATAAAAACTTACGGGAAATCAGAAGAGAGATATAATTACAGACTCAGCAATCAGAAGAGAGCTCACTGAAGGACTCACTGTTGACTCATTCTGCAGTCTGCCAAGTACAGTGCAACCAGCACTGATACTTTGATAACCGGACATCCACAAAGAAATATGGAAAAGTCACTCGTGTATTTCAGACCTAATCAGTCACAATTATGACCAAATCTTTTAATCTGGTTGGAAACACAGTGGCATTTGCATGCGGCTTCAATAAAGTTCTGGTTTTATTAAGATTGCACTGTTGGACTTTTCTGGCCTAAAATCAAAAGCTAGGTATAGATTAATGTAATTTCGGCCCATGTGCTGTCAGTTTGCACAGAACACTGATGTGACCAAGTTTTTGGGTGGGACTGCGCCATTCACTAGTCTGGTTTTACAGATGAGACGCAGTCACAACAGCAACTTAGCGGCTGTCTAACTGTAACCTAAAGGCAGAGATGGTTTATCACCGTCTGTGCCTTCTCCATAGCTGTATACATAGCCCAATAAGTGCTGTGTACACAGTAATAGGAAGAGCAGTGCAACCAGGAAGATGCATCTCCCTTGTAACTTGGGCTAATATACCAGCCCCAGTTATAAGGGAAATGAGATGAAAATAAAAATATTTCAATATTTAAATGCCCCCAAAAGGTCTTTTATAAAACTTCATGGAGGGCACAATGTGCAAAATAAATGTAATCTAAATAAATAAATAAAATATAACAAGTTAAAAAATAAATAAAAAGGCCCCTATCCAAATCACTGTTACTAGCCCCACCCCAAATAAAAAAAAAAGCATGTGTCCAATATAAAAATATACTTTTTGCAGAATGGGGTATTATAAATGTATTTTAGTAATTCTTTGTGATCATAAAAAAAATGGGAAAAACAGACATTTATTTCCCTTATTTTTCCACCGATATCACCTGATATCTGTAACAAATAAAAATGAGAGAATATGACATACAAATGAAGCTCTGTGTATCATGAAATAGACGCAAAAACTATTTGAAACATTTTTTTTTTACAGCTATTTCAACAGCATGGTATGAAAAAAGATGAAAATGTGCCCAGTCCGGAACAAGGGTAAATGGCTTAATCTTCAACTAGTTATTCACCGATTAAATTGACAGCTGACTCAGGGCAGTTACAGTACTTGTTTGCAATGATGATGTCCCATCTACCCATGTGACTGATGCAGACAATCCCTGGCCTCAGCACTGTACAGTGCAAGACCACTGAGGTCAGTGACTGACTGCAGCAGTCACGAGCGTGGACAGTGCCAGACATCTCTGGAGACAACCTATCTCCAGAAAGAACAGAGATAATTTTATACCCCTGATATAGGCGGAGCGAACACCTAATGCATATCAGATGGCTGGCCGATCCTGCCAAAATCAGTCTGTGTATGGCTGCCAGTCTGTGCGTGGCCTCCTTTAGTTAAAGTGTTGGAAACAATTTAAGAACTAGTCTTGAGGCCCTGGACACAATCTGGGACTAATTCCATCTACTATCCAGAACCTGACAGCTCTAACTTGCTGCCATCTGTCACAATCAGTTCTGTCTCAGTAGAAAATCAAAAGCAGCTTACCCTCCTCCTCTTGTCAATGGTTTCATAATACAGACTTACAAACTCCTCCGCAGCCCTGCATGCAAGGTCCACATCAGTCCGGAAGTCCTAAAGAGCAATGGCAGAAATATATTATTGTGCCAAGTAAAAAGAAGAATACAGCCTGGGCTAAGTACTAGACAGACATACAATACAATCCGACAGAGTACACTCCAGAGCGGGCGAGCAGTTGTCAAATCTTATGTCCTAGACTGTTCAATCTGTGCAATAACCAGTCATAGAAATATGTGCAAATATTAAAAGCAAAGCAGTTTAATATTCATAACTATGTGATAGTTCATTCTATACTGAGGATCATACCAAATCCACAAAGCTGCATGTGAAAGCAGAGACGCTGTGGAGTTAGGACAAGGGTGTACACATCATAACTGGTAAATGCAACAGACTAAGAGATCTGATAAAATCTGGGGGACTCCCCATTAAAAAGGCAAAGTGTTTATTACCTTTCTTGCATTCTCATGCTGAACCAATGTTTATATATATAAATTAGGAAGCACTAATCAGTGATCCACTCATTGATAAGTGATACCTGGGTGTATGGAGGGAGGAGTCATCACTGGGTCATATGAAACCCAGCCAGCTTTGCTGTGCAGCCAGAAGAATGAATTTCCCCTGTAACTAGGGCTAATATACCAGCCCCAGTTACAGGAAAAATCAGCGATAAAAAGACTGTATTAACTGAAAATAAAAAAGAACTTTGGGGGGCTTTAAGACCTTATAGTAGGGCTCATTTTGGTGGAGTCGGTATAAAATGGACCGACTCCTAAAATATATAATAAATTCGGTACAGTTGTTCAATGCAGTTTGTGGGGAATATTTTTACATAGGAATTTGGGAAAGTTATGAAATGTCTGTCCTATTCCTGATCTAAGGGTCTAGACTTTTAGCTGAGATGAATCTTTGCTACAGTAAATTTGCCACTTAAACATGAGCCGTGTATGAGGGAGTCGGAGGTTTGGCTTACCGACTCCACAGCTCTGCCTTATAGGGTAGCACAGTGTGTTAAGTGAATGAAAAACACAAAAACCAAGTAAATAAATAAAATAATAAAACAGAACTTAAAATAAACAAAAGAGACACAGCCCGTGTGAACCGCTGTTCAACAAATAAAAATTACTACGCAATATAAAATATTTTTTAGTAATCCTTAGAGGTCAAAAAAATAAAATCTTAATAAAATGTGCAAAGTAGACACAAGTTTCCTATAGACATGTGTTTCTTTATATCCCCCCCACCAATATAAGAGAAGAAAGGGGTCAGACACCAGGAGATGCCGCTGATCAGTAGGTAGACGGGGTCAGACACCATGAGACGCCGCTGATCAGTAGGGGGGACGGGGGTCAGACACCAGGAGACGCCGCTGATCAGTAGGGGGGACGGGGGTCAGACACCAGGAGACACCGCTGATCAGTAAGGGGGACGGGGGGTCACACACCAGGAGACACCGCTGATCAGTAAGGGGGACGGGGGGTCACACACCAGGAGACACCGCTGATCAGTAAGGGGGACGGGGGGTCACACACCAGGAGACACCGCTGATCAGTAAGGGGGACGGGGGTCACACACCAGGAGACACCGCTGATCAGTAAGGGGGACGGGGGTCACACACCAGGAGACACCGCTGATCAGTAAGGGGGACGGGGGTCACACACCAGGAGACACCGCTGATCAGTAAGGGGGACGGGGGTCACACACCAGGAGACACCGCTGATCAGTAAGGGGGACGGGGGTCACACACCAGGAGACACCGCTGATCAGTAAGGGGGACGGGGGTCACACACCAGGAGACACCGCTGATCAGTAAGGGGGACGGGGGTCACACACCAGGAGACACCGCTGATCAGTAAGGGGGACAGGGGTCACACACCAGGAGACACCGCTGATCAGTAAGGGGGACAGGGGTCACACACCAGGAGACACCGCTGATCAGTAAGGGGGACAGGGGTCACACACCAGGAGACACCGCTGATCAGTAAGGGGGACAGGGGTCACACACCAGGAGACACCGCTGATCAGTAGGGGGGAAAGGGGTCACACACCAGGAGACACCGCTGATCAGTTGGGGGGATGGGGTCACACACCAGGAGACACCGCTGATCAGTAAGGGGGACAGGGGTCACACACCAGGAGACACCGCTGATCAGTAAGGGGGACAGGGGTCACACACCAGGAGACACCGCTGATCAGTAAGGGGGACAGGGGTCACACACCAGGAGACACCGCTGATCAGTAGGGGGGAAAGGGGGTCACACACCAGGAGACACCGCTGATCAGTAGGGGGGAAATGGGGTCACACACCAGGAGACACCGCTGATAAACCAGGGATTGAAGCTTGAAGAGGACAATTTGCATATTCCAGGTGCCTTCTGGGAAAAGCGAAGAGTCTCCTTCAGCTAGAAGATCGTTGGGTACAGCCGGGACCAGCTGCTTGGAAAGCATCGCCAAACCAGGGATTGAAGCTTGAAGAGGACAATTTGCATATTCCAGGTGCCTTCTGGGAAAAGCGAAGAGTCTCCTTCAGCTAGAAGATCGTTGGGTACAGCCGGGACCAGCTGCTGGGAAAGCATCGCCAAACCAGGGATTGAAGCTTGAAGAGGACAATTTGCATATTCCAGGTGCCTTCTGGGAAAAGCGAAGAGTCTCCTTCAGCTAGAAGATCGTTGGGTACAGCCGGGACCAGCTGCTGGGAAAGCATCGCCAAACCAGGGATTGAAGCTTGAAGAGGACAATTTGCATATTCCAGGTGCCTTCTGGGAAAAGCGAAGAGTCTCCTTCAGCTAGAAGATCGTTGGGTACAGCCGGGACCAGCTGCTTGGAAAGCATCGCCAAACCGCGCGCCTGAATTTGTTTAATTTGTTTATCCTAGGGTATCGCAAGAAAGAAGACAGACATCAAGTCAGCAGGGACAAGGAGCAGCATGGCAGATGTGACAACCTACATGGTGAGCTGCAACATGTGCTACATGTTCACAGATCGACCAGAAGCTGAAACCAACTTCACCTGCCAGAAGTGTAGACTACTGGCTCTTTTAGAAGAAAAGGTGCGGGGACTGGAAGAAAGAATTGCGACATTAAAACTCATCAAGGAAAATGAAGACTTCCTGGACAGAACAGAAGCGTCACTACTGGTCACGGAAAGTGAAGGAAGCGTCAGAGAACCTCCAGAGGCAGACAAGTGGAGGCAAGTGACCAAAAGAAGCAAGAAGACCATGGAGACACCACCAACCACACAACTGAGAAACAGATTCCAAGGACTTGTGGAGGACGAAGATGGCACACCTAAGGATGAGGAACTACCAGCAAGCAAAAAAGGAAAGAGCACCCAGAAACACCCAGAAGCGACAAGAAAAAGGACAGCCAAGAAGGGAAGAAGAGTGGTGGTGGTGGGAGACTCACTACTGAGAGGAACAGAAGCAGCTATCTGCAGACCGGACATAACTGCAAGAGAAGTATGCTGCCTCCCAGGGGCGAAGATCAAGGATGTTACCGATAGGATACCGAAGCTCATCAGCTCCAAGGATGTCCACCCATTTCTTCTGATACATGTTGGCACCAATGACACGACAAAGAAGGACCTACCAACAATCTGCAAGGACTTTGAAGCATTGGGGAAGAAAGTAAAAGAACTGGATGCGCAGGTAGTTTTTTCTTCTATCCTTCCAGTAAACGGGCATGGCGTCAGGAGATGGAACAGGATCCTTGAGGTGAACAACTGGCTGAGACGATGGTGCAGACAACAAGGATTTGGATTCCTGGACCACGGTGTGAATTACCTCTATGACGGACTCCTTGCCAGAGACGGACTACACCTCAACAAACCCGGGAAACACACATTCGCCAGGAGACTCGCAACACTCATCAGGAGGGTGTTAAACTAGAAGAAGAGGGGATGGGAAGAAAAACGTCAGACACGAACATGCAACCAGAGAACATACTAATGAAAGATATGAAGTGCGACAAAGAAGGTCCAAGACAAGATACTTGGAAGGGAGGTAAGAAAATTTCTAATACAATCCACAGGGAGAAGATTGGAACAAAACAAAATCGTGTAAACTGCGTGCTAGCAAATGCCAGAAGCCTGACAAACAAGATGGATGAACTGGAAGCAGAAATATCTACAGGTAACTATGACATAGTGGGAATAACCGAGACATGGTTAGATGAAAGCTATGACTGGGCAGTTAACTTACAGGGTTACAGTCTGTTTAGAAGGGATCGAAGAAATCGGAAAGGGGGTGGAGTCTGTCTGTATGTAAAGACGTGTCTAAAGCCTACAATACGGGAGGATGTATGGGAGGGAAATGAGGAGGTCGAGTCCTTATGGATGGAGATACATAGGGCAAAAAACAATAATAAAATTATCATAGGAGTCTGTTATAAACCACCAAATATAGCAGAAGCCACGGAAAGTCTATTAATGAGACAAATAGACGAAGTAGCAAAAAATAACGAGGTGATTATTATGGGGGACTTCAACTACCCCGATATAGACTGGGAAACCGAAAGTTGTAGATCTCAGAAAGGAAACAGGTTTCTATCAATAATCAAAGACCATTATTTGTCACAACTTGTGCAGGAACCAACTAGAGGGACGGCCCTTTTAGACTTAATATTAACTAACAGGCCAGACAGAATAACTGAGGTGCAGGTCGGGGGGCACCTGGGAAATAGTGACCACAACATTATACAATTCCACATGTGCTTCAGTAGGTGCCCAGCAAGGGAGTCACAAAAACACTGAACTTCAGGAGGGCAAAGTTTGATCAGCTAAGAGATGCCCTTCACCTTATAGACTGGGATAGTATCTTCAGTAATAGGAGCACGGAGAGAAAATGGGAAATTTTCAAAACAGTCCTACATAGTCACTGTAGAAGGTACATACCTTATGGGAATAAAAGGGCTAGGAATAGGAGGAAGCCAATGTGGCTAAATAAGGAAGTCAAGAGGGCAATGAAAAACAAAAAAAGGGCTTTCGGTAAACTTAAACAAGAAGGCAGCGAGGAAGCGCTAATATCTTATATGGAAAAAAACAAAATCTGTAAGAAACAAATAAGAATAGCAAAAGAGGAGACAGAGAGACTAATTGCCAAGGAAAGTAAAACGAATCCCAAACTGTTCTTTAACTATATAAACAGTAAAAGGATTAAAACTGATGGAGTTGGCCCATTGAAAAATAACCTGGGTAAAATCATAGAGGGCGATGAGGGTAAAGCAAACCTACTCAATAGCTTCTCCTCCACTGTTTTCACAAAAGAAAACAATTTATCGGAGGAAATGCAGAGTGATAAAGTAAACCCTCCGCTAAATATCACCCAACTAACCCAGGAGGAAGTTCAGAAACGCCTAAATAATATCAAAATAGACAAGTCACCAGGCCCAGATGGCATACACCCCCGGGTACTAAAAGAATTAAGTAATGTGATAGACAGGCCGCTGTATCTTATATTCAAGCACTCTTTATGGACAGGGACTGTCCCACTAGACTGGCGCCAAGCAAATGTGGTACCAATATTCAAAAAGGGATCTAAAAGTGACCCTGGGAACTATAGACCAGTCAGCTTAACGTCTGTTGTGGGTAAATTGTTTGTTGGTATATAAAATGAGAATGCTTGGTCTGGGGGATAATGTGTGCAAGTGGGTAAATAGCTGGCTGAGTGATAGAAAGCAGAGGGTGGTTATCAATGGAGTAAGCTCAGGGTGTGTCAGGGTTACTAGCGGGGTGCCTCAAGGGTCTGTCTTGGGCCCTATATTATTTAATATATTTATTAATGATCTAGTGGAAGGGTTGCATAGTAAAATAGCAATATTTGCAGATGATACTAAACTTTGTAAAGTAGTTAATACAGATGAGGACAGGGCACAGCTACAGGAGGATTTGGATAAATTGGGGAGTTGGGCCAAAAAATGGCAAATGGGGTTCAATGCCGATAAATGTAAGGTCATGCACATGGGAAAGAAAAACAGCAGTCACCCATACATATTAAATGGGAAACCGTTGGGGAAATCTGACATGGAGAAGGACCTGGGCGTCTTGGTTAATAGCAAATTAAATTGGAGTGCCCAGTGTCAGGCAGCAGCTGCAAAGGCAAATAGAGTCATGGCATGCATCAGAAGAGGAATAGGGGCATATGATGAGAACATTGTTCTTCCTCTGTATAAAGCGCTGGTAAGGCCGCACTTAGAATATTGTGCACAGTTCTGGGCTCCGGTGCTCAGGAAAGACATATTGGAGCTAGAGAGGGTACAAAGGAGGGCGACTAAGGTAATAAAGGGAATGGAGGGACTAGAATACCCAGAGAGGTTGTCAAAATTAGGCCTATTTACATTGGAAAAGAGAAGGCTTAGGGGAGACCTCATAAACATGTATAAATACATCAGGGGGCAGTACAGAGATCTCTCCCATGACCTGTTTATACCAAGGATGGTGACAAAGACGAGGGGGCACACTATGCGTCTGGAGGAAAGGAGGTTCCTGCACCAGCATAGAAGGGGATTCTTTACGGTCAGAGCCGTGAGACTCTGGAACTCTCTGGGAGAGGAAGTGGTGATGTCCAACTCACTTAACGAGTTCAAGAGAGGCCTGGACGCCTTTCTTGAGAACAATAAAATTACATCTTATGCTTAGTTAATTAATCCAGGGATTTAATCTGACTGCCAGATTGGAGTCGGGAAGTGAATTTTTCCTCAATGATGTAAATTGGCCTATACCGCATGGTATAGGAATAAATCCAAAAGAACAGAAGATAATTGGTGACCAGATATACCTAATTAAGTAAAGAACCTATAAATGTGAATCATGGTCGATATAAAATAGACATTTATTGAAGAAATTCATAAAAACACATAGGGAATAATAATACAAAAGAGGAAAAATGTAATCAGAAAAAATGGGCAACTGAGGGTAGGTAGGAACGTAGACGGACATATAAAATCATGTACAAAAAGCACACAATGACCAAAACCAGCCTAAGTAAGGACATATATTAAAACAGTCATTCAAGTAAAGTGCAAAAAGTGCAACGATAATGTCCCAAATGGGTAAATGCTAAGACTGCTAGAAAAAAGATAAGTGAGTCAAAAGATAAGAAGGCAGCTGTAAAGGTCAGAGGTACTGGAGAAATAACATGAATGAGTCCAATAGACTACCTGAACGTCCCTCAGAGTCCACATAGAGTCCTGGTAAAAGCCTACGGCGAAACGCGCGTCGGACCTGTGTGGACTCTGAGGGACGTTCAGGTAGTCTATTGGACTCATTCATGTTATTTCTCCAGTACCTCTGACCTTTACAGCTGCCTTCTTATCTTTTGACTCACTTATCTTTTTTCTAGCAGTCTTAGCATTTACCCATTTGGGACATTATCGTTGCACTTTTTGCACTTTACTTGAATGACTGTTTTAATATATGTCCTTACTTAGGCTGGTTTTGGTCATTGTGTGCTTTTTGTACATGATTTTATATGTCCGTCTACGTTCCTACCTACCCTCAGTTGCCCATTTTTTCTGATTACATTTTTCCTCTTTTGTATTATTATTCCCTATGTGTTTTTATGAATTTCTTCAATAAATGTCTATTTTATATCGACCATGATTCACATTTATAGGTTCTTTATGGTATAGGAATAGCGGAATAGCTGCAGTGCACAAGAAATAGGCTGAACTGGATGGACGCTTGTCTTTTTTCGGCCTTATAAACTATGTAACTATGATCAGTAGGGGGGGGATGGGGTCAGACACCAGGAGACGCCGCTGATCAGTAGGGGGGGGGGGGGGGGGGGGGCTATGCAGGGGCTATGTGTTACCATGGTTACACACAGGAGGGAATCTCCTACATGTCCCTATTTGTAGCCACTTACTGGAATCTACGTTACAGATCACAGCTGCTGTGTAGTGGGGGGAGGGGGCGCAGAAGGTAACTAGCACAGATGGCATATATCCGGACAGTACACCATCTTCTGCGGTCCCACACGCAGCCCCTGTGATGTGCAGCCGCCATACACACGGCGCTGTGCCGGGGCAGCTCCGCACACAGCCCGGTCACCGGCATACTCACATTAGAAGCCATGGCCGCAACCCCCGCACACTGCCGGTACAGAGCAGATCTCCGGTGTTAGAGCCTCCGACCAGAACGGTTCCGGTACACGGAAAACTCAGTCCCCCGGAAGCAAAGACTAAGCCACTTTGCTTCCGCTGACGTGATAATCTCATAATGCCCTCTAGGAGGCGCTCACGAGCAATGAATGCACATTGGCTCTCTGTAAAACAATGCACATGGGCTCTGCGCCTGCGCAGTAGTCACAGAGGGGGTGGAGGAGAGGGGGTAGCTGTGCGTGCGGGTCGGGAAGACTTTATAGTCTCCTATGTTTATTTATCGTCTTATTTTTACTTAATATTTATATATATTTTTTCTAGTAAGGAACTGAGTCGTTACTGTCAGGATGTTATAGGGCTGCACAGCCTGACCGAGGCGCTCTTCTGCCCATAGCAGTGCACCCATGAGTGGTGTTTGATATACCCTCCCTCTAATAATGTCACTTTCTACCTGTCCTCCATGTGTAGTGCAGGGTCTGTCACTCTCTACCTGTCCTCCATGTGTAGTGTGGGGTCTGTCACTCTCTACCTGTCCTCCATGTGTAGTGTGGGGTCTGTCACTCTCTACCTGTCCTCCATGTGTAGTGTGGGGTCTCTCACTCTCTACCTGTCCTCCATGTGTAGTGTGGGGTCTGTCACTCTCTACCTGTCCTCCATGTGTAGTGTGGGGTCTTTCACTCTCTACCTGTCTCCATGTGTAGTGTGGGGTCTGTTACTCTCTACCTGTCCTCCATGTGTAGTGCGGGGTCTGTCACTCTCTACCTGTCCTCCATGTGTAGTGTGGGGTCTGTCACTCTCTACCTGTCCTCCATGTGTAGTGCAGGGTCTGTCACTCTCTACCTGTCCTCCATGTGTAGTGTGGGGTCTCTCACTCTCTACCTGTCCTCCATGTGTAGTGTGGGGTCTCTCACTCTCTACCTGTCCTCCATGTGTAGTGTGGGGTCTGTCACTCTCTACCTGTCCTCCATGTGTAGTGTGGGGTCTTTCACTCTCTACCTGTCTCCATGTGTAGTGTGGGGTCTTTCACTCTCTACCTGTCTCCCATGTGTAGTATGATTTCTGTCACTCTCTACCTGTCCTCCATGTGTAGTGCGGGGTCTGTCACTCTCTACCTGTCTCCCATGTGTAGTATGATTTCTGTCACTCTCTACCTGTCCTCCATGTGTAGTGCGGGGTCTATCACTCTCTACCTGTCCTCCATGTGTAGTGTGGGGTCTGTCACTCTCTACCTGTCCTCCATGTGTAGTGCGGGGTCTTTCACTCTCTACCTGTCTCCATGTGTAGTGTGGGGTCTGTCACTCTCTACCTGTCTCCCATGTGTAGTATGATTTCTGTCACTCTCTACCTGTCCTCCATGTGTAGTGCGGGGTCTGTCACTCTCTACCTGTCCTCCATGTGTAGTGTGGGGTCTGTCACTCTCTACCTGTCTCCATGTGTAGTGCAGGGTCTGTCACTCTCTACCTGTCCTCCATGTGTAGTGTGGGGTCTGTCACTCTCTACCTGTCCTCCATGTGTAGTGTGGGGTCTGTCACTCTCTACCTGTCTCCATGTGTAGTGTGGGGTCTTTCACTCTCTACCTGTCTCCATGTGTAGTATGGGGTCTGTCACTCTCTATCTGTCCTCCATGTGTAGTGCGGGGTCTGTCACTCTCTACCTGTCCTCCATGTGTAGTGTGGGGTCTGTCACTCTCTACCTGTCCTCCATGTGTAGTGCAGGGTCTGTCACTCTCTACCTGTCTCCATGTGTAGTGTGGGGTCTGTCACTCTCTACCTGTCCTCCATGTGTAGTGTGGGGTCTGTCACTCTCTACCTGTCCTCCATGTGTAGTGTGGGGTCTGTCACTCTCTACCTGTCCTCCATGTGTAGTGTGGGGTCTGTCACGCTCTACCTGTCTCCATGTGTAGTGCAGGGTCTGTCACTCTCTACCTGTCCTCCATGTGTAGTGAGGGGTCTCTCACTCTCTACCTGTCTCCATGTGTAGTGTGGGGTCTGTCACTCTCTACCTGTCCTCCATGTGTAGTGTGGGGTCTCTCACTCTCTACCTGTCTCCATGTGTAGTGTGGGGTCTGTCACTCTCTAACTGTCCTCCATGTGTAGTGTGGGGTCTGTCACTCTCTACCTGTCTCCCATGTGTAGTGCGGGGTCTGTCACACTCTACCTGTCCTCCATGTGTAGTGCAGGGTCTGTCACTCTCCACCTGTCCTCCATGTGTAGTGTGGGGTCTGTCACTCTCTACCTGTCTCCATGTGTAGTGTGGGGTCTGTCACTCTCTACCTGTCTCCCATGTGTAGTGCGGGGTCTGTCACACTCTACCTGTCCTCCATGTGTAGTGCGGGGTCTGTCACTCTCTACCTGTCCTCCATGTGTAGTACTTGGTCTCTCACTCTCTACCTGTCCTCCATGTGTAGTGTGGGGTCTTTCACTCTCTACCTGTCCTCCATGTGTAGTGTGGGGTCTGTCACTCTCTACCTGTCTCCATGTGTAGTGTGGGGTCTGTCACTCTCCACCTGTCCTCCATGTGTAGTGTGGGGTCTCACTCTCTACCTGTCTCCATGTGTAGTGCAAGGTCTGTCACTCTCTACCTGTCCTCCATGTATAGTGTGGGGTCTGTCACTCTCTACCTGTCTCCATGTGTAGTGTGGGGTCTGTCACTCTCTACCTGTCCTCCATGTGTAGTGTGGGGTCTGTCACTCTCTACCTGTCCTCCATGTGTAGTGTGGGGTCTCTCACTCTACCTGTCCTCCATGTGTAGTGAGGGGTCTCTCACTCTCTACCTGTCCTCCATGTGTAGTGAGGGGTCTGTCACTCTCTACCTTTCCTCCATGTGTAGTGCAGGGTCTGTCACTCTCTACCTGTCCTCCATGTGTAGTGTGGGAATTGTCACCCTACCTGTTCTCCATGTGTAGTGTGGGGTCTGTCACTCTCTACCTGTCCTTCATGTGTAGTGCGGGGTCTGTCACTCTCTACCTGCCCTCCATGTGTAGTGTGGGGTCTGTCACTCTCTACCTGTCCTCCATGTGTAGTGCAGGGTCTGTCACTCTACCTGTCCTCCATGTGTAGTGTGGGGTTTGTCATTCTCTAACTTTCCACCATGTGTAGTGTGGGGTCTGTCACTGTCACGGTTGTGTCAGATTTGACAGACAGTCGCTCTGCAGTTGGTTGCAGAAGATCTCTTCGTTTGGCATTACAGACACCTTTTTAGAATCTGTCTCACTCTAGGACCCAGTGGCTACCTCCCTACTGCTCTAATTAACACCCTGGCCTGGGTGTTTAAATACTTTCAGTTTGCTATAGGGAGGCGCCGGTGATATTCACAGGTTTCCCTCTGAAGGCTTGAAGCTATTGCAGTCTGATTATGTCCTCTCTGTTGTTTGGAGGATCTTTTGTGTAATCTCTCTGAAGTCGGCTCAAGCTAAGTTATTTGCCCTCCTCCCCTGTTTGTCTTCTCTTGCTGTCTTTAGTTGTTAGTGGGGACTGACTAGTGCTCATCCCCCCCTGTGTAGGTCCTCCATGTGTAGTGTGGGATCTGTCACTCTCTATCTGTTCTCCATGTGTAGTGCGGAGGAAACAGGCATTCCATGCATCAGCAGCTCCATTCAAAACGTTTACATCTGGTTAGCGCTGGAGCAAAAAACAACTGATCAGTGGGGGCGCCAAGTGTCAGATCTGCTATTGATGGCCTATTCTGTAGATAGTGCATCAATACGATAAGACCGGATAACCATTTAATGTGCCAAATAGAAATATGGGGATAGTGAGGGGTATTACAAACTCAAAGCTTTATTGAAGGACAGACACATCAAGGGGATAGTGGTTAGGAAAGGAGAATTAATCCTCTTTTTTGTCAATATCTGTACCGTGCATGACCGGACTATTCCAGAGTATTTGCTTCTCATCGCTACAAAGAAGTTGGCTAAGATGAATCTGATGCAGCCTTTGGAAGAAGCCAGTTCTTCTCACAGATATTGAGCTGCTGCAGGGAGTATATGCAATAGGAAAAAAAGGATGCAAAGTAACTCTTGTTCCAAATGGAAGAAACTTACAAGTAATTATAAGTTGAATAGACTCCTATACCACCAAACTGGAAAACATCCAACTTCTGCTTGGTCAGCGTATATTGTCAGATTCTCTCTCTCTCTCTCTATATATAGATATTGTAGTAAAGCGACTTGCTTGGCTGTATGCGGAAATAAACAAGCAACACTGTCTCTTTAAATTTTCAGTTGGTATATTTAGCGGCATAAACTAACGCAAAGTTCATGAAGCATAAACATAGCCCATCTGGCATAATGACAACACAAACTGAGAAAGTGTCCAGAAAAGTCCTTGCACCGGCCGGGGTCCGGCCACTCAGCATTAGCAAAAGAGACCCACACGGTTCAGCTTAGCACAAATAAACCAGAGCTTCTCTCTCTCTGGAGCTGGCCTTCAGATACTGAACACCTCCTGAGTCAAAAGGTTGGCTCTTTATAGTCAAAAACCACGCCCTGGAGAGGAGATAGGGTGGATAGCTTCCCTCCCAGCACTTAGTCATCCATCTGTAAAGCATGCCCTTGTAAACATGGCTATTAACCCTCTCTGCACCTACTGTGCAGGAGAAACTTCCATGTTTCACATCACGGACACTAACAGTCTCAGTGACACATGCAGGTGCATCTTACTAAATTAGAATATCATTATTTCAGTTCTTCAATACAAAAGTAAAACTCATATATAGAGTCATTACAAACAGAGTTATTTATTTTAAGTGTTTATTTCTGTTAACCCCTTAAGCCCCGAGGGTGGTTTGCACGTTAATGACCAGGCCAATTTTTACAATTCTGACCACTGTCACTTTATGAGGTAATTACTCTGGAACGCTTCAACGGATCCCCCTGATTCTGAGATTGTTTTTTCATGACATATTGTACTTCATGATTGTGGTAAAATTTCTTCGATATAACTTGCGTTTATTTGTGAAAAAAATGGAAATTTGGCGAAAATTTTGCAATTTTCAAAATTTGAATTTTTATGCCCTTAAATCAGAGAGATATGTCACACAAAAGAGTTAATAAATAACATTTCCCACATGTCTACTTTACATCAGCACAATTTTGGAACCAAAATTTTTTTTTTGTTAGGGAGCTATAAGGGTTAAAAGTTGACAAGTGATTTCTCATTTTTCCAACAAAATTTACAAAACCATTTTTTTAGGGACCACATCACATTTGAAGTCACTTTGAGAGGTCTTTATGACAGAAAATACCCAAAAGTGACGCCATTCTAAAAACTGCACCCCTCAAGGTGCTCAAAACCACATTCAAGAACTTTATTAACCCTTCAGGTGCTTCACAGGAATTTTTTGAATGTGGAAGAAAAAAATGAACGTTTAACTTTTTTCACAAAAATGTTACTTTAGACCCAATTTTTTTTATTTTCACAGGGGTAACAAGAAAAAATGGACCCCAAAATTTGTTGTGCAATTTCCCCTGGGCACGCAGATACCCAATATTTGGGGAAAAAACACTGTTTGGGCGCACGGCAGGGCTCGGAAGGGAAGCAGCGCCATTTGACTTTTTGATTGTAAAATTTGCTTGAATAATTAGCGGACGCCATGTTGAGTTTAGAGGGCCCCTGTGTGCCCAAACATTGGAGCTCCCCCACAAGTGACCCCATTTTGGAAACTAGACCCCCCAAGGAACCTATCTAGATGCATAGTGAGCACTTGGAACCCCCAGGTGCTTCACAAATTGATTCGTAAAAATGAAAAAGTGAAAAAAAAAACACTTTTTCATTTTTATGAATCAATTTGTGAAGCACCTGGGGGTTCCAAGTGCTCACTATGCATCTAGATAGGTGCCTTTGGGGGTCTAGTTTCCAAAATGGGGTCACTTGTGGGGGAGCTCCAATGTTTGGGCACACAGGGACTCTCCAAATGCAACATGGTATCCGCTAACAAATTGAATGGAAAATCGGCTCAAATTGTTAGCGGACACCATGTTGCGTTTGGAAAGCCCCTGTGTGCCCAAACATTGGAGCTCCCCCACAAGTGACCCCATTTTGGAAACTAGACCCCCCAGGGAACCTATCTAGATGCATAGTGAGCACTTGGAACCCCCAGGTGCTTCACAAATTGATTCGTAAAAATGAAAAAGTGAAAAAAAAACAACACTTTTTCATTTTTATGAATCAATTTGTGAAGCACCTGGGGGTTCCAAGTGCTCACTATGCATCTAGATAGGTGTCTTGGGGGTCTAGTTTCCAAAATGGGGTCACTTGTGGGGGAGCTCCAATGTTTGGGCACACAGGGACTCTTCAAATGCAACATGATATCCGCTAACAAATTGTCGGCTCACATTGTTAGCGGACACCATGTTGCGTTTGGAAAGCCCCTGTGTGCCCAAACATTGGAGCTCCCCCACAAGTGACCCCATTTTGGAAACTAGACCCCCAAAGGCACCTATCTAGATGCATAGTGAGCACTTGGAACCCCCTAGGTGCTTCACAAATTGATTCGTAAAACTGAAAAACAGTTTTTTTTTTCATTTTTACGAATCAATTTGTGAAGCACCTGGGGTTCCAAGTGCTCACTATGCATCTAGATAGGTGCCTTGGGGGGTCTAGTTTCCAAAATGGGGTCACTTGTGGGGGAGCTCCAATGTTTGGGCACACAGGGACTCGCCAAATGCAACATGGTGTCCGCTAACAAATTGAATGGAAAATCGGCTCAAATTGTTAGCGGACACCATGTTGCGTTTGGAGAGCCCCTGTGTGCCCAAACTTTGGAGCTCCCCCACAAGTGACCCCATTTTGGAAACTAGTCCCCCCCAAGGCACCTATGTAGATGCATAGTGAGCACTTGGAACCCCCAGGTGCTTCACAAATTGATTCATAAAAATGAAAAAGTGTTTTTTTTTCACTTTTTCATTTTTATGAATCAATTTGTGAAGCACCTGGGGGTTCCAAGTGCTCTCTATGCATCTAGATAGGTGCCTTGGGGGGTCTAGTTTCCAAAATGGGGTCACTTGTGGGGGAGCTCCAATGTTTGGGCACACAGGGGCTCTCCAAACGCAACATGGTGTCCGCTAACAATTTGAGCCGACAATTTGTTAGCGGACACCATGTTGCATTTGAAGAGTCCCTGTGTGCCCAAACATTGAAGATCCCCCACAAGTGACCCCATTTTGGAAACTAGACCCCCCAAGGCACCTATCTAGATGCATAGTGAGCACTTGGAACCCCCAGGTGCTTCACAAATTGATTCATAAAAATGAAAAAGTGAAAAAAAAACACTTTTTCATTTTTATGAATCAATTTGTGAAGCACCTGGGGGTTCCAAGTGCTCACTATGCATCTACATAGGTGCCTTGGGGGGTCTAGTTTCCAAAATGGGGTCACTTGTGGGGGAGCTCCAATGTTTGGGCACACAGGGGCTCTCCAAACGCAACATGGATTCCGCTAACAATTTGAGACGATTTTCCATTCAATTTGTTAGCGGACACCATGTCGCGTTTGGAGAGCCCGTGATGTGCCTAAACAGTGGAGCTCCCCCACAAGTGACCCCATTTTGGAAACTATACCCCCCAAGGATTTTATTAAGGTGTATAGTGAACATTTTGAACCCAGAGGTACGACACAGAATTTGTTTACATTAGGTCATCATATTGAATAAGTTATTAGTCTTGAGCGCAAGTGCTCGCTACTTGAGTTTGCATCGGGTACTCAGGTATGCACCATGTACAGCGTGTGCTCGAGTGACATGCCCGAGTCCCTGCTCCGCATGTTTCACGGTTATTAGACACCCAAAAAAAAACATGTGGGGATCGCTCGTGCATGGCAGGCAATCCCTGTAAAGTTTTTTTGGCCGCGAAGCATAAGGGGCAGAGACTCGAGCATGTCACTCAAATACCCACGATACTCAATGCATACCAGAGCACCCGATGCAAACTCAAGTAGCGAGCACTTGAGCTCAACACTAGTCGCCATATCGTCATCTTTTTTTCTTACTTTTGAAAAAAATCCCAACCCCATCACAACCCCAGCCCTAACCCCAGCCCTAACCCTAGCACAACCCTAACCGTAGCACAACCCTAACCCTAGCACAACCCTAACCCTAGCACAACCCTAACCCTAGCACAACCCTAGCCCAATCCTAACCCAAGAGTTTATTTTTGACGCCGTTCCTTGTGCGGTATAAGTGATTAGACGACTTTATTCTTCGGGTCGGTGTGATTACAGCAATACCAGAATCATATGGGGTTTTTATGACTGACAGCTGTCACACACTAAAAGACGCATTTTTTGTAAAATCTAGTTTTTGCATCGCCATATTTTGAGAGCTATAATTTTTCCAGATTTTGGCAGACAGTCATGTGACGGCTTGTTTTTTGCGGGATGACTTGAAGTTGTTATTGGTGCCATTTTCAGGCACGTGACATTTTTTGATCGCTTTCTATTCCGATTTTTGGGAGGCAGAATAAACAAAAACCAACAATTCAGGAATTGTTTTTTTTTTTTTTTTTTATTCTGTTCCGCGTGTGGTAAAATTGATAAGGCAGTTTTATTCTTCGGGTCTGTAAGTTTACAGCGGTACCACATTTATATCGTTTTTCTATGTTTTGCACTTTTACATAATAAAAGCAATTTTATAAAAAAAAATATTTTTTAGCATCACTTTATTCTGAGAGCTATATCTTTTTTATTTTTCGGATCATGGAGCTGTATGGCGGCTTGTTTTTTGCGGGACGAGATGACGTTTTCAGCGGTACCATTTTTATTTATATTTGTCTTTTTGATCGCGTGTTATTTCATTTTTTGTTTGGCGGTATGGTGATAAAGCATTGTTTTTTGCTTCGTTTTTTTTTTTTTTTTACCGTGTTCACTGAAGGGGTTAACTAATGGGACAGTTTTATAGGTCAGGTTGTTCCGGACGCGGCGATACCAAATATGTGTACTTTTATTGTTTTTTTTGTATAATAATATTTATTGATGGGTACATTATATTTTTATTTTTGGTGGATTATTTTTTTTATTTTTTTTTTATATTTTTGCAATTTTTTTTTTTTCACTTTCTGGAAGCTTATATAGTTTATTACTTTGTCCCACTCTGGGACTTTCACTTTTTTTTCTCTGATCGCCTGCATGGCACAGGAATGCAGCACCATCCCTGTGCCATGCAGGCTGTCAGCGCCGGACAGGGAGAAGATTGTTTGGAGATGCACTGCTCATGTCCAAACAATCTTCCTGCTGTCTGGTGACCCGGATGTTGTCATGACGACATCGGGTCGTCATGGCAACACCCGGGAAGCCTTTGCAGACAGCGCTGGAAGCCGGAAGAGGAGGTGAGTATCTGCGATCACCTCCCCTTGCCCCCGCAATGCTGCGATCGGCTGCGATCGACTTCGATCGCAGCTTCGCGGGGGTTAATGTGCTGGGAGCGGTGCAGGACCGCTCCCTGCACATAGTATCGGGTGTCAGCTGTGACAATCAGCTGACACCCGGCGGCGATCGCGCCCGCACAGCCTGTGTGCGCGCGCGATCGCCATGACGTACTAATACGGGTCTGGCTCTTAAGTCCCAGGGCACAGACGCGTATTAGTACGTCAGATGTTATTTAGGGGTTAATGTTGATGAGTATGGCTTACAGCCAATGAAAACACAAAAGTCATTAACTCAGTAAATTAGAATAATTAACAAAAAACAAAGGCTTCCTACACATTTAAAAATGTCCCTTAAATGAGTGAAAAGATTTTTTTCAGTTCACCTGTCCTCTTTGTGCCAGAATAAACCAATCAGTAGTAAAGAATCCAGCACCAAAAGGTTACACTCCAACAAACTTTATTCCAAAATCTTCATTAAAAGCATAGACAACAGACAGTAGAAAAAATGGCAGAGATAGCAGAGCTCCCATATGCCAGTTTATGCGTTTCAGGGCCAAATATGCCCCTTAGTCATAACCTCTTATGATTATGACTACGGGGCATATTTGACCCCGAAACACGTAAACCGGTGTCTGGGACCTCTGCTATCTCTGCCATTTTTTCTACTGTCGGTTGTCTATGCTTTTAATGAAGACTTTGGAATAAAGTTCGTTGGAGTGTAACCTTTTGGTGCTGGACTCTTTACTCTCGAAAAAGGTCTCTTCGTTTGTCTTGTAGGCTCCACAATCATGTGGAAGACTGCTGACTGGACAGATATCCAGACGGCAGTCATTGACACAAGTATGTAAATGCAAAGTAAATTTTGCATTACATTTGGAAATCAAGATCCCAGAGTCTGGAGGAAGAGTGGAGAGGCCACAATCCAAGCTGCTTGAGGTCTAGTGTGAAGTTTCCACAATCAGTGATGGTTTGGGGAGCCATGTCATCTGCTGGTGTAGGTCCTCTGTGTTTTATCAAGACCAAAGTCAGCGCAGCCGTCTACCAGGAAATTTTAGAGCACTTCATGCTTCCCTCTGCCGACAAGCTTTTTGAAGATGGCAATTTCATTCTCCAGCAGGACTTGGCACCTGTCCACACTGCCAAAAGTACCAATACCTGGTTTACAAACAACAGTATCACTGTGCTTGATTGGACAGAAAACTCACCTGACCTTAACCCCATAGAAAATCTATGGGGTTTTGTCAAGAGGAAGATGAGAGACACCAGACCCAACAATGCAGACGAGCTGAAGGCTGCTATCAAAGCAACTTGGGCTTCCATAACACCTCAGCAGTGCCACAGGCTGATCGCCTCCATGCCTCGCCGCATTGATGCAGTAATTGATGCAAAAGGAGCCCGACCAAGTATTGAGTGCATTTACTGAACATACATTTCAGTAGGCCAATATTTCAGAATTTAAAAACATTTTTCAAGCTGTTGTTATAAAGTATTCTAATTTACTGAGATAATGACTTTTGTGTTTTCATTGGCTGTAAGCAATAATCATCAACATTACCAGAAATAAACTCTTGAAATAGATCACTCTGTGTGTAATGACTCTATATAATATATGAGTTTCACTTTTTGTATTGAAGAATTGAAATAAATTAACTTTTTGATGATATTCTAATTTAGTGAGATGCACCTGTATCTCCCCTCCTGTATTCTGCCAGTGATTCTGTCACAATATATATATTTATATGTATATATATATATATATATATATATAACATATATATATATATGAACATATACAGTACAGACCAAAAGTTTGGACACAGCTTCTCATTTAAAGATTTTTCTGTATTTTCATGACTATGAAAATTGTACATTCACACTGAAGGCATCAAAACTATGAATTAACACATGTGGAATTATATACTTAACAAAAAAGTGTGAAACAACTGAAAATATGTCTTATATTCTAGGTTCTTCAAAGTAGCCACCTTTTGCTTTGATGACTGCTTTGCACACTCTTGGCATTCTCTTGATGAGCTTCAAGAGGTAGTCACCGGAAATGGTTTTCACTTCACAGGTGTGCCCTGTCAGGTTTAATAAGTGGGATTTCTTGCCTTATAAATGGGGTTGGGACCATCAGTTGTGTTGTGCAGAAGTCAGGTGGATACACAGCTGATAGTCCTACTGAATAGACTGTTAGAATTTGTATTATGGCAAGAAAAAAGCAGCTAAGTAAAGAAAAACGAGTGGCCATCATTACTTTAAGAAATGAAGGTCAGTCAGTCCGAAAAATTGGTAAAACTTTGAAAGTGTCCCTAAGTCCAATTGCAAAAACCATCAAGTGCTACAAAGAAACTGGCTCACATGAGGACCGCCCCAGGAAAGGAAGACCAAGAGTCACCTCTGCTTCTGAGGATAAGTTTATCCGAGTCCACCAGCCTCAGAAATCGCAGGTTAACAGCAGCTCAGATTAGAGACCAGGTCAATGCCACACAGAGTTCTAGCAGCAGACACATCTCTTCAACAACTGTTAAGAGGAGACTTTGTGCAGCAGGCCTTCATGGTAAAATAGCTGCTAGGAAACCACTGCTAAGGACAGACAAAGAGCAGAAGAGACTTGTTTGGGCTAAAGAACACAAGGAATGGACATTAGACTAGTGGAAATTTGTGCTTTGGTCTGATGAGTCCAAATTTGAGATCTTTGGTTGCAACCACCGTGTCTTTCTGCGACGCAGAAAAGGTGAACGGATGGACTCTACATGCCTGGTTCCCACCATGAAGCATGGAGGAGGAGGTGTGATGGTGTGGGGGTGCTTTACTGGTGACACTGTTGGGGATTTATTCAAAATTGAAGGCATACTGAACCAGCATGGCTACCACAGCATCTTGCAGCGGCATGCTATTCTATCCGGTTTGCGTTTAGTTGGACCATCATTTATTTTTCAACAGGACAATGACCCCAAACACACCTCCAGGCTGTGTAAGGGCTATTTGACCAAGAGGGAGAGTGATGGGGTGCTACGCCAGATGACCTGGCCTCCATAGTCACCAGACCTGAACCCAATCGAGATGGTTTGGGGTGAGCTGGACCACAGAGTGAAGGCTAAAGGGCCAACAAGTGCTAAGCATCTCTGGAAACTCCTTCAAGATTGTTGGAAGACCATTTCCGGTGGCTACCTCTTGAAGCTCATCAAGAGAATGCCAAGAGTGTGCAAAGCAGTCATCAAAGCAAAAGGTGGCTACTTTGAAGAACCTAGAATATAAGACATATTTTCAGTTGTTTCACACTTTTTTGTTAAGTATATAATTCCACATGTGTTAATTCATAGTTTTGATGCCTTCAGTGTGAATGTACAATTTTTATAGTCATGAAAATACAGAAAAATCTTTAAATGAGAAGGTGTGTCCAAACTTTTGTTCTGTACTGTATATATATATATATATATATATATATATATATATATATATATATATATATATATATACATATATATATATATATATATATATATATATATATATGAATGAATTATATTTTGTTTATTACATATAATCCAAAATGTATACTTAACAGTTTCCACGATTGGTCCATTGTAAGAAAGCCATATTCACAAGTACAAAGCTTATCCCACTGCAGGTCATATATAGGTCCTTGGGTAACACTGATGGGAGTAGATCAGTTTAAAGGATTTAAGGCGTCATTACAATGTAAATCTTAATCCGTGCGTTTGGTCAATATGCTGAACACTGATTTGGAAGGTTTATGACACACCTCAGTTATGTGAACGAAATGCCATTACTTTGCTGTGAATGCCTGAGAGCCTTGGGACAACTTGCAGAAAATGTGAGGGGCATATTAATACCACCTTCCTGCATTCAGTAATACTGAAAAGTAACATGGGGGTAAGGCCTTTCATAGTTTCCAAGAGAAACTCACATAACTTGTAATGGTTGCATTGCAAATTCTCAGGGTGGCAAATATTAAGCAACCGGGACACTCAAAGGTAAGTGTGTTTCTTTTTGTCTTCATGTTATATTTATATCTACTTTATGTACTTGAATGAACACCCCATTGCAATAATAAAGATTAGCTATTAGGTTTTTCACTTGCTCTATGAAGCATCTTTCACCAATAGGAAATATATTGCAGAAAGGTTTTTGGGATGACTTGAGCTTTTATTATAATATGCAGTGTGCCGAGTTTCCTGCAATCTTATCTTTTAGTATTGCGCACACATTTAAGTTGTTTCATCAACTTATATTTTGTTAGTGCTAGAATTTCAATGGTTGATTGCCTTCTGCACAAGAAACATATAAAACATAAGATGTGAGATGCCTGCTCTTTGCTTTGCTTTAAAAGTGAAATTTTAAAACTGTGATCTTCAGAGTATTAAGGAAGTTTTAAAAAATGAAAAATTACATTTCTTCAACTAAAATGTTGCATTAGCCTCAAATTGTTCATGTTAACAATCTGTAATGAAAGAAAATGCACCCCAAAATTAGTTACACAATTTGTAGTGAAGATTGCAATACCTTATGTGTGGTCAGAATCTTCTGTTAGGGCACACGACAGGGCACAAAAGGGAAAGCGCATTATTTGACTTTTGGAGCACAAATTGCACTGGAATGGATTGCGAATGCCATGTTACATTTGCAAAACCCTGCGGGTACATTTTGGAAACTACACCCATGAATTAATTCATCTAGGTTTAGTGATCATTTTGGGCCCACATTTGCTGTACAAAAGTTCATATCAATGGGATGTGAAAATGGAAAATTGAGATTTTTGCACTAAAATGTTGCTCTAACCCCAAATTTTTCATTTTCATAAGGGTTAAAAAGATAAATAGACCCCTCAATGTGTTACCCAATTTCTACCGAGTGTGTTTAGAATCTAGTGTTTGAGCATATGACATGGATCAGAAGCAAAGGTGTGCTATTTTGTAGCACAAATATGACTGGAATAGACTGCGGATGCCATGTCTCATTTGCAGAGTTGAAACTGCAAAATCACCACTCCACTGCTCACATTTTGGAAATTACTCCTCTGAGGGAATTCATCTAGGGTGTACTGACCAGTTTGGACCATCAGGTATGCTTCACAAAGTTTATGCTTCTGGGGCTGTAAAATGAAAAATTCTTTTTTTTCCACTAAAGTCGTTTTAAACCTCAGATTTTTCATTTTCACAAAGGGTAATAAAAGAAGGAACTACGCAAAGCAATTTCTCACAAATATAGAAATTCTATATATGTGGTCGAAAATTGCTATTTAGACACGTGACAGGGCTCGGAAGGGAAAAAAGCTATTCGGCATTTGGCTGGAATAGTTTGCAGGTGTCACTTTATGAGCCCTTGAGGTGCCAGAATAGCAAAAAATAAACTCCTATAGTGATCCCACTTCACCCTGAGGCAATTCATCCAAAGGTGTAATGAGCATTTTCCTAGGGTACTTTTTGGGCACCATTTGCAAAGCCCTAAGGTTCCAAATCAGTATTATGTAGTATTTTTATATTTTTCTATTAAAAATAACTTTTTCCATAAATGCATTTGTTTTGCATCACAAAAGAAATCTATAAAAAATCAAAAAAGCTGTGAGTACTTGTTTTCATTGTACCATTTTGGACTACATAACATTGATTGCTTTTTTTCTGATTTTTGGGTGGCAAAGTGAATAAAAGCCAGTAATTCATGAATTGTTTTTATATTTTTTTTTTTACACCATTCTTCTTGTGGCAAAAATGATAACACAACTTTATTTTTCAGGTCAGTACGATAACAGTGACACCCCATTTCTATATATTTTTTCATGTTTTGCTACTTTAGCACACTTAGGCATTATTAAGACATCTTATTTTTTCCCATACCTAAAGATAAGGACTGTCGTTCATCAGTGTTTTGGATCAGATTATGTTGCGTGTTTGGTCATTGCGTCAATGTCAGTTTTTGCCATCAGTGATTTTCACTGATGAAAAAAACTTAAAAAAAACCTGTAAAGCTTCTAATACTCTTTACACTGTGTTGTTCTTGATTTTTACAGAACTATTGATTTGTATAGGTAATTTTAAACCGTGACATGGACCAAAAATGAATATGTCTTTGTTATTTTTTATGGATACACAGTCTGAAAAAAAAAAAAGATGTGAACAATTCCAAAGACTATAAAGGGTTCACATTCATCTGTGAAAAACACAGGTACAACATGTACATGATTCACAGACTTCTGAATGAGCCTAAAACATATTTTTACAACAAATAATTTGTTTTTGCATCACTATATTCTGATAGCTATAAGTTTTTGATTTTCTTTGCCGACAAAGCCTTTTTTTGCATAACAAGATGATATTTTCAGTGATTCCATTTTTTGTACAACTTTTTGATCACCATTTCATGCATTTTTTTGTGCCAGTAAGAGGAAAAAGCTAATTTTTTTTTTCATGTTTTGCAGTGTTCACAGAACAGGTTAAATAATAAGATCAATTTAAAGATTGTGTTGTTCTGGAAATGCCAATACCAATTATATGTACTTTTTTTTGTTTACTTTTGCTTCTACATAAAAACTAGATTTTTAGTGGTGAAACATTTTTCCTTTATTCGCGCTAGTACTTTATTTATTTTATATTACATTTTATTGGACATTTTTATTCTTACTTTTTTTACTTAGCCCCTCTAAGCAACTTAAACTTTCCCTAGTTTGATCACTGGTATAATACCCTGCATTACATGAATTGCAAGGAATTAGACCTGTCAGCCTAAGGGATCATGCAGATGTCTGTGGCGAGTTTGCCATGACCCTGAGTTGGATTTTGAAGTTACTTGTAGCTGGACCAGAATATTCAGGTTTTTAATTACATTTTGGCTTTACCAACCGGCATTTAGTTTGGTGCTAGACATGTCATAGTTATTTGTAGAAGAGCCGGCAGTATAGGGCCTGATCTTCCCCTATTGTCTACAATATATGATGTGACAATGGAGTCAACACCAACAGGGATACCCGATAATGGAGAACAAATAAGCAGCAGCTGTGGTGCTTGAAACTAAAGTTTTCAGGATCAGTATGGGGCAGGATGAAAATCTTTAGGCAGAATGATGGGCTTTGGATCCTTTCCCATATGCCATACATACGATAGTTGATACTTGTAAAGTAGATCTATCTAATGCTCCAGTATTTAGCGGTATTACTTTGCAGATGCGGAGCATGAAGTTGGGAGGAGATAATAGATCCTATAATCTGATTTAAAGAACGCTTTTTAGTTAAGTACTATTATATATCATGCTGATACATCCTGATGAATGGAGATGGGAATTATGCCAAATTAATTTTGATAACCCATATAATAAAAAGATTTTATGAGTTTTAGACTGTTTAAAGTATTTGTGTTTACAGATATAGATTTGTCTGTTTTAGTTAAACTTTCCTTTGCAAAATTAGCTTATTAGCTTTACTACAACTGAATGTTACTGACCGGATTTGGATAGAGATTGGCCATGTGCACAATGGTGAGCTGTGAGAATGGAGCCCGTTCCAAACACAGAGTCGCTGGGTTCCTTACCATAGAGCTGGAGGCTTTCTTTGTGATGACGTATGTGGCCAAGGTATTGCATGGTTATGAATCCATGAGAAAAACCCTGAAATTAGAGTCATGTGGAGTTAAAGTATGGACACATATATTTCCCTAGGTGACATGTTATGTTTCTGTAGATCTTAGAACTTTAACGGAACCGTATTATGATTGTGTGCATGAGGCCTTAGACTTTAATTGGTTCCAGCAGCAAAAATGTACATCATAGTTAGGTTCTTGCACCTGCTATATAGCTTTTTTGTCATGCTGATCTAATGGGTGCTTTTAGTTTATTACTAGCCCTGCTTCTGCCGCAGCTGCTGAGATCAAGTGCTGAGATTTGAGATAACTCCAATCTTGTCAGTTTAAAGAAGTTGTCCACCTTTTTTTTTATTTAAATGCATGTATTTGAGGCTAAAAATTATTTTTTACAATTGGGTTCTATGAAATATTTTACACAGTTTGGCTCTTACAGGCTCTTTGTTTTCCTCTACATTAAACTTTGATGTGGTCTGTGGTCATAAGTCAGCTGATAAGAGCTTAGAAAAGATAGATAAAAGACTTACAAACTGACCATCACCCTGTCATAATGGGCCAATATTTCTCAGTTAACTCATTCAGCAACAAGCAATAAACAGTGCAACATAGAGGCTATAGATGCAATAACCAAATTACATTCATTTAAGTAAAGTAAATAAATAAATACATCTCTTTCCAAAAGGTGGACAACCCTTTTAAAATTATATATTGTATCTCTGTTATCATACTAACTCACAGAATAGAGTTTGCATGTGAACGCAGTAAAAACAAAATCCACAAATAATGCAGAACTGCTGTGTTTTTCCATTCCCCAGCAAAGAAAAAACAATAATAAAGTTTTTTTCAATACATTAAATACATTCCAAAATGGTAACATTAAAATCTAAAACTTGTCCCCTACATACATGTTTATTTCAGCTTAGGGTTGCAGACATAGAAACTGACAACCACAGCTATACTTATCTTTCTCAGGCCCAGTACTGCCTCTCCACCGCGGCTCAGCGTCTTGGTTGAAAGGCTTCAGCGGTGATGTCATGTCTACAGCACATGTGACTGCTGCAGCCAATCACTTCACCAGTCTTATATCATCCACATAGGTATCACTGCTGGACCCACTGAATGGCAGCAGTGGTCATGTGTCGATGTCAGGGGACTGTTGTCGATCATAGAACTGACTTCAAAGGAGCGGTGACAGTCTGAAAGGGGAGTATTACTTTTATCTTTCACCTACCTTGTCCCATTAATTAATTAATCGACAATCCCATTAATTTACAGATTTTGTTGAAAACCTATCTATTAATTTAGTTTATTTTCACGGCACTTTACAGACATTATCACTGTCCCCATTGGGACTCACAATCTACATTCCCTATCAGTATGTCTTTGGAGTGTGGGAGGAAACCAGAGAACCCAGAGGAAACCCACACAAACACGGGGAGAACATACAAACTGCTTGCAGATGTTCTTTGTGGGATTCGCAACCCTGGACCCCAGCACTGCAAAGCAACAATGCTAACCACTGAGCCACCATTCAGTCAGATTTATGAAAGGTTATGTTCAAAGTATAAAAAACATAAAATATAAATAAAAAAATAGATCAATATAAATTTTTTTTTTTTATAGCTGTTGCATAAATCAGATTTTGAGGTTGCATTTCCCTTTTTAACCCCTTTCAGACGTGAGACATATCCATACATCCCTGTGCCCTGGCACTTATTGACATATGGCTATGTCTTGGGGATTATACAATACAAATATAATTATTAATACAAAATAATAATAAAAATATATACAGGTGCTTCTCACAAAATTAGAATATCGTCAAAAAAGTTAATTTATTTTAGTTCTTCAATACAAAAAATGAAACTCATATTATATAGAGTCGTTATAAACAGTGACCTATTTCAAGTGTTTATTTATGTTAATGTTGATGATTATTGCTTACAGCCAATGAAAACACAGAAGTCATTATCTCAGTAAATTAGAATACTTCATAACAACAGCTTGAAAAATGTTTTTAAAATCCGAAATGTTGTCCTACTGAAATGTATGTTCAGTAAATGCCCTCAATACTTGGTCGGGGCTCCTTTTGCATCAATTACTGCATCAATGCGGCGTGGCATGGAGGCGATCAGCCTGTGGCACTGCTGAGGTGCTATGGAAGCCCAGGTTGCTTTGATAGCAGCCTTCAGCTCGTCTGCATTGTTGGGTCTGGTGTCTCTCATCTTCCTCTTGACAATACCCCATAGATTCTCTATGGGGTTAAGGTCAGGTGAGTTTTCTGGCCAATCATGCACAGTGATACTGTTGTTTTTAAACCAGGTATTGGTACTTTTGGCAGTGTGGACAGGGGCCAAGTCCTGCTGGAGAATGAAATTACCTTCTCCAAAAAGCTTGTCGGCAGAGGGAAGCATGAAGAGCTCTAAAATGTCCTGGTAGACGGCTGCGCTGACTTTGGTCTTGATAAAACACAGTGGACCTACACCAGCAGATGACATGGCTCCTCAAACCATCACTGATTGTGGAAACTTCACACTAGACCTCAAGCAGCTTGGATTGTGGCCTCTCCACTCTTCCTCCAGACTCTGGCACCTTGATTTCCAAATGTAATGCAAAATTTACTTTCATCTGACAACAACACCTTGGACCCCTGAGCAACAGTCCAGGTCGTTTTCTCCTTGGCCCAGGTATGACGCTTCTGGCATTGTCTATTGGTCATGAGTGGCTTGAAACAAGGAATGCGACACTTGTAGCCCATGTCCTGGATACATCTGTGTGTGGTGGTTCTTGAAGAAATGACTCCAGCAGCAGTCCATTCTTTGTGAATCTCCCCCAAATTTTTGAATGGCCTTTTCTTAAACAATCCTTTCAAGGCTGCGATTATCCTGGTTGCTTGTGCACCATTTTCTACCACACTTTTTCTTTCCACTCAACTTTCCATTAATATGTTTGGATACAGCACTCTGTGAACAGCCAGCTTCTTTAGCAATGACCTTTTGTGGCTTATCCTCCTGGTGGAGTGTGTCAATGGCTGCCTTCTGGACATCTGTCAAGTCAGCAGTCTTTCCCATGATTGTGGAGCCTGCTGAAACAGACTAAGGGACCTTTGTAAATGCTTAGAAAGCAGGAAGCCTTTGCAGGTGTTTTTTGTTAATTATTCTAATTTACTGAGATAATGACTTTTGTGTTTTCACTGGCTGTAAGCCATAATCATCAACATTAACAGAAATAAACACTTGAAATAGATCACTCTGTTTGTAATGACTCTATATAATATATGAGTTTCACTTTTTGTATTAAAAAACTGAAATGAACTAACTTTTTGATGATATTCTAAATTTGTGAGAAGCACCTGTATATATACAGTATTGTAGTCATACATAAATATTATTATGAAAAAAAACAAAACAATAAAAGTACACATATTTGGCATCGCCGCGTCCGGAACGACCTGAACTATAAAATTGTCCCACTAGTTAACCCCTTTACTGAACACGGTAAAAATAAATAAAAAACAAAGCAAAAAATGGTGCTTTATCATCATACCGCCGATCAAAAAATGGGCTGAAACACTATCAAAAAGACGAATGTAAATAAAAATGGTACCGCTGGAAATGTCATCTTGTCCCTCAAAAAACAAGCTGCCATGCACCTCCTCGGAATAAAGTGATGCAAAAAAAATAATTTTTTCTATAAAATACTTTTTATTGTGTAAAAGCGCAAAAACATAAAAAAAACTATATAAATGTAGTATCGCTGTAAATGCACTGACCCGAAGAATAAAGCTGCCTTATCAATTTTACCACATGCGGAATGGCATAAAAAAAAACAAAAAAACAATGCCTGAATTGTTGGCTTTTGTTTATTCTGCCTCCCAAAAATTGGAATAGAAAGCGATCAAAAAATCCTTACATGACTCTGTTGGCCGAAATATAAAAAAACTATAGCTCTCAAAATATAGCAATGCAAAAACTAGTTTTTGCAAAAAAAAAGTGTTTTTTAGTATGTGACAGCTGGTTAACATAAAAACCCGATATAAATCTGGTATCGCTGTAATCGCACAGACCCAAAGAATAGAGTCGTCTAATCATTATACTGCACGAGGAATGGTGTAAAAAATAAATAAAACCAATTCTTTACCTGCTGCTGATTTGTTCATTCTGCCTCCCAAAGATGGCAGTATGGCTTGGCTCACATTTATCCTGCGCTCTGCGCTTACACCGGGGTTTCCGTGTAAATCTCTGAAATACGTGATTCAGACGAAACCCACGGCAGAAGATTCCCTGTAATGAGGCAGATGGAGGCACCGTAGATGCCGTCTGGCCTGTGATCCCACGGTGTCTGTCTTTTTATTAGGCGTGCATAAAAGTGCCGTCAGCCACAGTTTTGTGAACCTCTGAAAAAAAGGACACTGCTAAACAGGCCAGACAGAGTCCAGGGTAACTCTGCTGACTCATTATAGTGAATAGATCCCTCAGGGTTTCATCTGAATTATGTCACTCAGAGATATAAATGGAAACGCTGATTTCAGTGCTCAGCATAGAGTACAGGATAAATGGGAACATTTTACATAATATTTTGGATCACAATAAAAGCTTCCACTCAATACACAAAAAAAGCAAGTCCCCACTCAGGTCCGTCTTCTGTTAACGGAAATATAGGCGGCTTCCATGTTACTAGTAGCACAAAGGCTCTGGAAAACCCCTTGCCCCCCCAAAAGAAATTCAGCAAATTCTGTGCTTTCAAATACAAATGCCCTCCTCCATTTTGAGCCCCACAGTGTGTCTACACCGCAGTTAGAGTCCACATGTTTGGCATTTCTGTAGCGATGAGAGCCCGCCTAATTTAGGGGTGCATGTCTCCAGAAGCACGGACTGGGCATAACATACTGGTCACTACAACGTACTAGTCACTACAACGTACTGGCCACTACAGCGTCAGTTTGCAATTTTCACTCAGCAACATCCATTGTTGTTTGTTTCTGGAAAAGTCCTCATCACACCTGTAGATAAATTCCCAAAGGGGTATAATTTCCAAAATGGGGTCACTTGAGGGGGGATTCTGCTCTTCTAGCACTTAGGATCTCTGTATATGGAGTCTGCATACTATTCTAGGAAATTCTACGCTCCAGGAGGCAAATAGTGCTCCATCCCTCCCAAGTCTCGCCGTGTGGCTAAGCAACACTGTATAGCCACATATGGAGTATTTCTACATTCAGCAAAAATTGTGTGACAAATTTTGGACCCATTTTTACCCACTTCCCAGTGTGAAAATGTAAAATCTGGAGCTAAAACTTAGGTTGTAAAAATGTAATTATTCTTTATCACCGCCCAATGGTGTAAAATTCTGTGAGGCACATGTGGTGTCAACATGCTCACTGCACCCTTAGATGAATTCATTGAGTTTTGTAGTTTCTAAAATGGGCTCTTATGGGGAGTTCTGCTGTTCTGGCACCTTATGGGCTCTGCCAATGTGACATGGCATAGTCAAACCAGCCCAGCAAAATATGAACTCCAATATGGCGCTTCTTCCCCTCTGAGCTTTGCACTGTGCCTCAAAAGTAGTTTTCGACCACATATGGGGTATCGGCGTATATAGGAGAAATTGCACAACAAATTTTGGGGTCCATTTTCTCCTGCTATCCTTGTGAAAATGAAAATATTAGGGGCCAAAACAACATTTTTGTGGGAAAAGTATATATTTTTTCATTTTTACAGATCCACGTTGTAAAATTCTGTGAAGAACCTGTGGGTTCAAGGTGCTCACCACATATCTAGATAAGTTCCCTGATGGGTTTAGTTTCCAAAATGGTGTCATTTGTGGGGGGTTTCCACAGTTTAGGCATATCAGAGGCTCCCCAAACGCAACATGGAGTCCGCTAATTATTCAAGCAAATTTAACATTCATAAAGTCAAATGGCGCTCCTACCCTTCCAAGCCCTGCCGTATGCATAAACAGTGGTTTTTGTGACATGCAGAAGTAGCGCTGTTGCTTCAAAAGCATCCAGCAACTAGAGGGGTTAACACAGTCACAGATGACAGGGAGGGTTTTAGCAGAGCCCCAGGGAGATTGGGAAGTTGTTTACTGTCTAGCTGGAGCCGAAGAGAAAGATGGTGTGTGTTCTGTATCTCACATAAGCGCACCTGCAAGTGAAAAGGATTCAAGTCAGGAGTGAAGCTAAGCACAGGTCAGGTAGAGTTCCTGAACTAGCAGTGCAGAGTACTGTTAGGCAGAAAGATAAGGACTGGAAGAAATGGTGTAACAGGGAACATCTCCCTCAGCAAACCCTCCCCCCTCCTCCATCTCACTGTGCTGTAAAGAATGCTGTGTTCATTAATGCGCCTTCGAATTAGAACTGTGCTGTCCTGTACTACTGGGAAGACTGTGAACTGCTGTGCTGCTAAGGAAACTGTACTGTTTGTCACTGGAGCCTGTTGCTAATAAGACTTAACTTGCACTGGCTGTGCGGCTTCTTATTAAATGCTACTGTTCTACCATTTATGAGGACTCTTGTCAAGTGTGTCTGGTCAGCAAGAGAAATAACCTACGTGTCTGTGCCTGAGGGTCAATACCCCTGTGTGCCTGAGAGAAGCTGCAGCACATGGTCTATGGTCACCCTGAGTAACGGTTCCCCCAGGATTCCAAAGAATTCATGTAACCTATCTCGCCCCTATCTGAACCTAGCGGCATGCGTGTAACATTGGTGGCCCATACGGGGAGTCCTGAGTGGGAATTAGCGTGCAGAGGGAGAAGAGGAAAAGTGTCTAGAAAAACACAGCAGCACAGCACCTCAACTCAACTCTGCTACACCAGTTAAAGGGGACCAGCCTTAAAGAAAACTCAATAGCAGCAATGGATGTGGAAATACAACTGGACAAAATTAGTGAGCTGCTTCTTCAGTTAACCTGTGAAGAATTGAGAACTGTAGCAGAACATATAAAGATGTCAGAAGAACAGATTTCTAAAGCACACAGCCGCAGGCAATTGTTAGCTGCCAATAATGCAAAAATTAATGAGCTGGGGGAGAAAGAAGCTGAAGACATCATGGGAACATTCCTCCAGGAACTAACACAGTTTCTAACCAGGTTGAAGTTGGAGGATGGAGGGGCGGCACCAATTACCAAAAGCAGGAATCTCCGTCCACAGACTGAACTACAGGAATTGAAAGAACAATTCAAAGCCCTAACAACAGCCCTGCAGGAATTGACCAAAACCTCTGAATGGGTGATAGCCTCAAACAGGACCTTTAACCTGCTCGGGTTAGATAAATCAGTGTGACAGTCCTCTCTAATACCACAAATGACCATAAGGATAGAATTCAAGATCCTGGGACAGATTGGAGAGTGTGAACAGAAAGAGAGACTGTCTTATAGGAACTTGTTGCACCAGATCGATGCAGTCTTACAGAAAGGCTACCAGCCAGATGAGATCGTTGAGGGGGTGGTGAAAGCGATCAGCCCAGGACTGAACCCCCGTAGTATGCTAGAAATGAAGAGTCAATTGACCTTGCAACAGCTGAAGATGATTTTAAAAAGGCACTATAAAGAGAGTACTTCAGAATTGTTCTACCAACTTACCTCTCACAGAAAAATAATGAATCACCCCAAAGTTTCTTGTTCAGAGCAATTGAACTGAAGGATAGACTGTTGTTTGCACCCAGAGATGTAGAAGCGGAAGAGAAGTTTGATGCTGGAATAGTTCTTGAGATCATTGGGGATGGGGTTAATCAGCAAAGACATCAAGTTGTAGCTGAAACAGTACCTAGAAGGTCCTGGCATTCTGGACAAAGTCCTAATTGAAAAAATAAATGAGGCCGCTGATTTGGAGTCAGAAAGCGAACAGAAGTTAAAGAAAGGCTCTGTTCCTAAAATCACCAAAATGAGTCAGCTGACGTTGGAGACCTCCGGTGGCCAGTCCGAAGATCATCAAAGAGACCCTCCAGTGCCACCTCTGAGAGGGAAGCTTAAATCACCAACCAAAGAGAGGACCACCAGCGCTGACTGGGAGGAAGTAATAGGAGAACTGCGAGCCAAGTTGATTGAGGTGAAAAAGTTGATTCGTTCCAGGCCAGAACCGGTATCCCTCAGACCCAGGAGTGGGTTCCAACAGAGAAGATACCCGGCTTGTGAAGCGTGCTGTTCATCAAATCAGAGTACGGTGTGTGTCCACTGTCTAAGATACGGTGAGGAAGGACATTATGCCAAGTAATGCCAATGGTCAAGGTCGTTTGGGTTAAAAGACAGGAGGTTACCAGTGCGGGGCGACTGGTAACTGTAACACGGAGTGGGCCCCAGAAACAAATCCAAATCTTACCAAACCCCAGAACGGCACATGAGGTAAAACGGTTGCGTCAGTACTATCCCCAAGTGTGTTCCCATCTACAACAGCTGCAAGGGAGACAAGGGCATAAGTTACTTAATGCCCAGTTCGGAGGTCAAACGATGTACTCCTGGGAGGAGGATTCCTCGGTCAGTAAAGATAGCCTCATCAGCCTAATCGGTGAAAGGTGCTTTATACAGTGCCAGCTAGATGGACTCCTAGTAAAAGCGCTGTGGGACACAGTAGCCCAAGCGAGCCTTTTAAATTAAGAATGGAGAAGGCACTACCAGCCACACACTTGCCTTTGGTCACTAAAATAACTCTTTGGACGAGTGGAACTCCACGGCAAAGCTGTCAACCAGACCGAAATCCCTTTCATAGACTGGATGTAATGACTTTCCAACTCAAGGCCATGAAGAACAGCAACACCATCGAGCTTTTGGTACCTTTTCTCATGACCAGTGATCAGAACATGGCAGAGGATCCTATCCTGGGTTATAATGTAATCAGTGAGGTCATCACGAAATACAAGGCAGGGGCGCTGGTGGTGATGCAATCGCCACATTGCTTGCCATACCCAACGCCGTGGCTGAAAATGTAATTCATAAAGTAAAAAATGCACAAAATACAATGGACCTAAAAGAAGTCAAGGTAGGCTGGTGCCCAACCATCATCCCTGCAAACCAAAGGTGGGGGTGAGGTGTGGAGTCCGGGTAGAACCGGGAAGAAAAGTCCAGAAAAGACTGTTTGTGCCAAAAGACTCATCAGAACTTCCAGAAGGCCTAGTTCAAAGTGAGACTGTGCTTACTATTCCTACTGGTGGGTTTGCTCGAGTGACAGTACCGGTGATGAATACTACAAGACACGAAATTAGACTGGATCCAAAGACTTTGTTAGGTAACATTGAAACCGTTAAAACGGTATATCCAGCCAGTGTGAGACCCGCCCAGGGATCTACAGTGAATTCAGTCTCCCCACCAAGGAACAGGAGTTGCCCAGGGGAAGAAATTGCATGACCCACCTCAGGGTCCTGGGATCCCCCAGTACCCCTGGAACACTTGTATGCTGAAGTTCGAGCGGTAGGAAAACAGATGCTGAGAGAAGAGTGTCATGCATTCTCCAAAGATGACTCTGATATAGGCTGTATCCCATCATTGCAGTTGAAAATCAATTTGAAAGACACGACCCCAGTAACCAGAAGTTACATGTCTGTGCCAAAACCATTACACCATGAAGTGAAAGAGTATTTACAAGACCTAATCAACAGAGGTTGGGTCCAAAAGTCGAAGTCGTCTTATTCCTCTCCTATTGTTTGTGTTAGAAAGAAGGACTGTACGTTGAGACTCTGCTGTGATTACCCGGAACTAAACTGAAAGTCAGTACCTGATCGGCACCCGATACCAAAGATCCAAGGTATGCTGGATAGCCTATCAGGAAATACCTGGTTCTCTGTCCTCAATCAGGGTAAAGCATACCATCAGGGGTTTGTTGAAAAGTCCAGTAGACCTTTGACAGCATTCATCACACTGTGGGGATTATATGAGTGGATCCGCATACCTTTTGGGCTCAGTTGAGCTCCAACAGAATTCCAGATGAGCATGAAGACATGTTTAGAAGGATTGAAGGACGATATCTGCCAGCCATGCTTGGATGACAATGTGGTACACAGCAAAACCTTCCGGGAGCATGTTGAACACGTGAGGACCGTATTACAACATAGTTAAGTTGACACCAAAGAAGTGTGAACTGTTCAAAAGACAAGTCCGATTTCTAGGGAAAATTTTGTCCGGAGAAGGATATACCATGAACCCAGCAAAAATCGCTCCGGCACTCCATTCTCTGGACAGCAGACCACCAGGCGGTATTGGAAGAACTAGTAGACTACCTGGTAAAACTACCCATCTTGGGATATCCTCATTTCAATTTACCATTTGTTCTTCATTGTGACGCTCCTCTAGTTGGTCTGGGAGCTGCCCTGTATCAGCATTAAGATGGAAAATTGAGGGTCTTCGGTTACGTTTCTAGAATGTTGACAGATGCCGAGAAAAATTACCATCTACATTCCGGAAAATTGGAGTTACTGGCATTGAAATGGGCTATCTGTGAACGATTTAGAGATTATCTCTACTACAGAAAAGAGTTTGAGGTATACACTGACAACAACCCTTTGATTTATGTCCTTACTACAGCCAAACTGAATGCAACGGGTCAGAGATGAGGCGCTGAACTAGCTGACTTCAATTTCAGCATCACGTACAGGCCAGGAAAATGCAATGCGGATGCTGACAGATTGTCAAGAATGCCACTAGAGCCTGAGGAGTTCATGCAAGAATGCTCCAAGGAAGTCAGTCTGGAAGCAATTGAGAGCACTACCCAAGCAGTACAAGCTTATCAGGAGGAAGACACACCATTGTGGGGTCCGTTGATGGTGGAAACCACCATTATTACGCTTGCGCCCGGACTGACTGGCGTGAGCGTGATTAGTGATCCCACTGTACCATGAACCGAGGAGTGCCTGGAGGGGCATAACTAAGTATCAACCCGATCCGACCAAGGTCGCACTGCGGCTTAGTCGACTCCGTGGACCAAGGAAGAACCGAGCAGAGGGACCAGGTGCGACTCCAGGTCAGACGCCAGTCACAGTTGTTGACCTACACCGGGGAATGCAGGAACAGGCAGGTTAGACTGGCATACAGGCAGGTGGGTATAGGCAAGTACGGCTGGTATGCAGACAGGTGGGTACTGGCAAGTACGGCTGGTATACAGACAGGTGGGCAGTGGCAAGCACGGCTGGTATGCAGACAGGTGGGCACTGACAAGCACGGCTGGTATGCAGACAGGTGGGCACTGGCAAGCACGGCTGGTATGCAGACAGGGAGATACTGGCAAGCACGGCTGGAGTGCAGACAGGGAGGTACTAGCAGGTTGGAGCACAGGCTGGATAGGGTCCAGTACAGACTGGGAGACAGGTACAGAGACGCAGATGCGGTAGACAAGCAGAGTAAAGCGAAACCGCTGGAGCGGAGGACAAGGCAGAGCAGAGAGGAGCTGCTGGTGTGGTGAGCAAGCAGAGCGGAGCGAAAACCGCAGGTGTGGTGGGCAAGGCAGAGCAGAGCGGAACCTCCGGAGCGGTGGACAAGGCAGAGCAGAGAGAAACCGCAGGTGCGGTGGACAAGGCAGAGCAGAGCGGAACCGCCAGAGCGGTGGACAAGGCAGAGCAGAGAGAAACCGCAGGTGCGGTGGACAAGGCAGAGCAGAGCGGAACCGCCAGAGCGGTGGGCAAGGTAGAGCAGAGAGAAGCCGCCGGAGCGGTGGACAAGGCAGAGCAGAGAGAAACCGCAGGTGCGGTGGACAAGGCAGAGCAGAGCGGAACCGCCGGAGCGGTGGGCAAGGCAGAGCAGAGAGAAGCCGCCGGAGTGGTGGGCAAGGCAGAGCAGAGAGAAGCCGCCGGAGCGGTGGGTAAGTCAGAGCAGAGAGAAACCGCTGGTGTGGTGAGCAAGGCAGAGCAGAGAGAAGCCGCCGGAGCGGTGGGCAAGTCAGAGCAGAGAGAAACCGCCGGAGTGGTGGGCAAGCAGAGCCAAACAGGGCTGAAGGTGCAGGCAGAGAGGAAAGGGCTCTGTTCACATGGAACAGACTGGAAAATACAGGAGGATGGCTAGAACACAGGAGGAAGATACGGAGGAAGGGAAAAGGGACAAGCAGAACCAGATACACACAAGGTACTTCCAATGAAGTAGCAAGTGGACACAAAACTCACAAACAGAAGTACAGAGACAATGAGTTAGAGTTAGGTGCAGGTTCAGATACTGCAGGAAAAGGGAAGGTACGGACATAGAGACAAACAGGTAACAGGCTAGGATACAGTTCAGACAGGAACTGCTACTGCAATGAGATACAAGAACGAGCCTGGGTATACAGCCCCCCCAGAGGCGGAAACAGACTAGAAGTCACAGGTAACAGGCCTGGGTATACAGCCCCCAGAGTGGCGGAAACAGACTAGAAGTCACAGGTAACAGGCCAGGGTATACAGCCCCCAGAGTGGCAGAAACCGACTAGAAGTCACAGGTAACAGGTCTGGGTATGCAGCCCCCAGAGTGGCGGAAACAGACTAGAAACAGGACAGGACCTGGCAATTCAGCAGCAAGGACTAACTGAGTGAAGGTGTTGCTCAGGCACCTCCTTCTGGGTGGAGGGGGTTTAAATATCCAGTGACTCACAGCAATAGGCTGGAGACGCATTAGGGGTGTGCCCACAGCAGCTATAAGAATCAGGAAGTAACCAGGCCGCCGCCCTAAGCAGTCAGTCAAGAGACATGCACACAGCATGAACTGGAGCAAGGTTTGTAGGCTGGACTGATAGGTAAGATTTCAGTCTTGCATAGTGGGAGGTGGTGCACTATGCAAGCACGCCGCCAGGGATGTTACAACCATAAAAGCAAGAGAACAAGATCACCCCCGGTCTTTTCAACAACTACCAAAAGAGAAAATCCGTAGAGCATAACGGGAAGATCAGATAATTGGTAGAATACTACTTTATGTGGACCAAAATTGGTTTCCAAGTAAACGAGATAGAGACAATAAGTCACCAGCAGTATCTGTATAAAGTAAAGAATGGACGAAGCTCTACCTCAGTGAAGACGGTATCCTGTATCGTAAAGGAGGACAAAACCGGCAGTTGGTACTACCCAGAGTATTCCGTAGGTTGGTCTTCAAAGAACTCCATGAAAACATGGGACACCTGGGAGTGGAAAGGACAACCAACTTGATCCGTGAACGTTTCTTCTGGCCATACATGCAGATAGATATTGAGAGGTACGTGACCAGGGAGTGTGGGTGTCTGAAAGATAAACGTCACAGCACATCAACCCGGGCATCTATGGGCAACATCCAAACTACGTATCGGTTTGAGATGGTCTCAATGGACTTTCTACATCTCGAGACGTGCAAGGGTGGTTATGAATACATCTTGGTGGTGATGGACCATTTCACTCAATTTGCTCAAGCATATGCCACCACCAATAAATTGGGTCAAACAGCGGCAGAGAAGATCTTCAATGATTTTGCTTTGAGGTTTGGGTTCCCTACGAGGTTACACCACGACCAAGGAAGAGAATTTGAGAACCAGCTCTTTGCCAAGCTATAAGAGTACTGTAGAATTCAGAGATCCCACACAACGCCCTAACACCCAGAGAGTAATGGACAAGTGGAATGTTTTAACCGGACATTATTGTCGATGTTGCGCACTTTAACAGCTGATGAGAAGAAAGACTGGAAGAGTTCCCTGTCAAAAGTGGTACATGCCTATAACTGTACAAAGAGCGATGCAACTGGTTACTTACCCTTTTTCCTATTGTATGGACAATCGCCAAGACTGCCAATCGACATCATATTCGATACTCCGGTGTCAGAGATTAACAGAACGTTCGGAAATGGAAGGAACGGATGGCAGAGGCATACAACATAGCGTCCAAAGTGGTTACGCAAGGACAGAGCAAGAGTAAGGAGTACTATGATCGAAAATGTTATGGAGCAGAATTGGCACCGGGAAGCTGGGTGCTAGTCAAGAACGTACGTGAGAAAGGCGGTCCAGGAAAACTTCGTTCTTACTGGGAAAACAAGGTGTAATGTGATCGTAAGGAGGAAAGCTGATGACAGCCCAGTGTATGAGATCCGATTTGAAACGGTAGACAAGAAAACCAGAATAGTCCATCGAAATTTACTACTACCCTGTGATTATCTCCCACCACAACAAGACTTTCCAAAAGTAGACCAACATCGTCCGAGATCGACTAAGGGACCACCACAGACTGAAGCTCCAGAAGTGGATAGTGACCTAGAAAGTTCAGATGGAGAAGAACACACTGTTGTATTTTTCGGACCAGCAAGGAGAGGGATGTACCATACTCAGGAGAGTGAACTAAGTCCTGAGGCTCCAGAGTTCATACCAAGGAGTACAGATGAAGTCCAATTCAGATCTGATGATCGAACACCGGCCAGTGAAGAGACCGATCGACACTCAGGAGGAGCGGATTTACTAGACCGTGCGGAAACAAGCGACTCAGGAGAAGTACAGGAATGAATTACACCCCAGAGTACTGAAGGAGATCGTAGAAGAAATTTTAGAACCACTCTCCATAATCTTTGAAAATTCTTGGAGAACAGGAGAAGTCCCAGAAGACTGGAGAAGAGCAAATGTTGTTCCTATGTTCAAAAAGGGGAAGAAGGTGGACCCAGGGAACTATAGGTCATCTTTATCAATGATTTAGATGAAGGAATTGAGGGTAAACTGATTAAATTTGCTGATGACACAAAGCTAGGAGGGATAGCTAATACTAGAGAAGAGAGAGAGAGGATTCAAAAAGACCTAAATAAATTGGAGCAGTGGGCAGCAACCAACAGAATGGTTTTTAACAGGGAAAAATGCAAATTACTACATCTGGGCAATAAAAATGAAAAAAGCATATACAGAATGGGAGGAATAGAGCTAAGCAACAGTACATGTGAAAAAGACTTAGGTATACTAATAGATCATAGACTGAACATGAGTCAACAGTGTGATGCAGCAGCAAAAAAGGCAAATACAATTCTGGGATGTATTAACAGAAGCATACAGTCTAGATCACGTGAAGTCATTATCGGTCTTTACTCCTCTTTGGTCAGACCTCATCTGGAATACTGTGTACAGTTTTGGGCACCACATTTTAAAAAAGACGTAGACAAACTGGAGCAAGTTCAGAGAAGAGCGACCAGAATGGTGACTGGTCTGCAAACCATGTCCTATGAGGAACGGTTGCAGGATTTGGGAATGTTTAGCTTGCAAAAAAGAAGACTGAGAGGAGACTTAATAGCTGTCTACAAATATGTCAAGGGCTGTCACATTGTAGAAGGATCATCTTTATTCTCATTTTCACAAGGAAAGACTAGAAGCAATGGGATGAAACTAAATGGGAGGAGACACAGATTAGATATTAGAAAAAACTTTTTGACAGTTAGGGTGATTAATGAGTGGAACAGGCTGCCACGAGAGGTGGTGAGTTCCCCTTCAATGGACGTCTTCAAACAGAGGCTGGACAGACATCTGTCTGAGATGATCTAGTGAATCCTGCTTTGAGCAGGGGGTTGGACCAGATGACCCAGGAGGTCCCTTCCAACTCTACCATTCTATGATTCTATGATTCTATGAACTTACAGAGGCAGCTCCAAGAGCATCTGAAGAAGCAAGGGAAATGAGCGCGGCAGAAGAAACTTCTGTGACCGAAGAACATGTGGTCTCTGAGGAACAACCCACCAGGAGGATGTCGACTCGAAAAGTGAGGAGGCCCGTGATGCTGACGTATGAGACACTTGGTGAACCAAGTCAAGTGCCAATGACTGTCGACTGGAAACAGGTATCTCTGCTTGTGGACCAGGTAAGCACACTTGAGTCGTATTCACCACTGAGAGGCAGTATGGAAGATATTCCCTGGTTGAAATACTTGTTTTCATGCTTTGATTTTCGTTAAAAGACTTTGTAGAAACAAAGAACTGTTAAAGTCTAGAGAGAGAGCTGGTTGAAGATGTACGAAAGGCTCCAGTTGAAGAGATGCTGATTGTTTTAATTGTGTCAATTGTTTATTTCTTACACGTGTCCTACAAGAAAAAGGTCGTAAGAATAGGTTGTTATCAATGTTTATAATTTTTATGCCAATTTGACAATGTCCATTTGTATATAAAGCTACTCAACTTTCACCACTGTCTCAGAATTGGTCAGATTGACTAATTAAAGCGAATGTCGAGGATGACATTCAAAAAGGAGGGAAGAGTGTGACATGCAGAAGTAGCGCTGTTGCTTTAAAAGCATCCAGCAACTAGAGGGGTTAACACAGTCACAGGAGACAGGGAGGGTTTTAACAGAGCCCCAGGGGGATTGTGGGGAAGTTACTGTCTGGCTGGAGCCGAAGAGAAAGGTGGTGTGTGTGTTCTGTATCTCACAGAAGAGCCCCTGCAAGTGAAAAGGATTCAAGTCAGGAATGAAGCTAAGCACAGGTCAGGTACAGTTCCTGAACTAGCAGTGCAGAGTATTGTCAGGCAGAAAGATAAGGACTGGAATAAATGGTGTCACAGGGATCATCTCCCTCAGCAAACCCTCCCCCCTCCTCCATCTCACTGTGTTGTAAAGAATGCTGTGTTCATTAATGTGCTTTTGCATTAGAACTGTGCTGTCCTGTACTACTGGGAAGACTGTGAACTGCTGTGCTACTTAGGAAATTGTACTGTTTGTCACTGGAGCCTGTTGCTAATAAGACTTAACTTGCACTGGCTGTGCAGCTTATTAAATGCTACTGTTCTACCATTTATGAGGACTCTTGTCAAGTGTATCTGGACAGCTAGTGAAACAACCTACGTATCTGTGCCTGAGGGTCAATACCCCTGTGTGCCTGAGAGAAGCTGCAGCACATGGTCTGTGGTCGCCCTGAGTGACGGTTCCCCCAGGATTCCAAAGAATTCATGTAACCTGTCTCGCCCCTATCTGAACCTAGTGGCGTGCGTGTAACATTTTCCCCCACATATGGGGTATCAGCTTACTCAGGAGAAATTGCACAACAAATAGTTTGGTGCAATTTCTCTTGTTACCCTTATGAAAACGCAAAATTTGGGGTCGAAAAACATTTTTGTGGGAAAAATGTGAAAATTGTATTTTTACGGCTTAATGTTATAAACTCCTGTAAAGCACCTGGAGGTTCAAGGTGCTCATCACACATCTAGATAAGTTCCCCCAGGGGTCTAGTTTCCAAAATGGTGTCACTTATGTTTTTTTTTCACTGTTTAGGCACATCAGAGGCTCCCCAAACGCAACATGGCGTTAATTATTCAAGCAAATTTTACATTCATTAAGTCAAATGGCGCTCCTTCCCTTCTGAGCCCTGCCGTGCTCCCAAGCAGTGTTTTTCCCCCACTTATGGGGTATCAGCTTACTCAGGAGAAATTGCACAACAAATAGTTTGGTGCAATTTCTCCTGTTAGGCCACGGCCCCACTATCAGTATTTGGTCAGTATTCGGTCAGTTTTTCTCAGGAGTGGGAGCCAAAACCAGGTGAGGAACATTCAGAGAAAAGGTATAATAGAAACAAGTGCACCAGTTCTGCATTTATCACCCACTCTTGGTTTTGGCACCCACTCCTGAGAAAAAAAACTGACCGAATACTGACCAAATACTGATAGTGGGGCCATGGCCTTACCCTTATGAAAACGCAAAATTTGGGGCTGAAAAACATTTTCGTGGGAAAAATGTGAAAATGTTATTTTTACGGCTCAATGTTATAAACTTCTGTAAAGCACCTGGGGGTTCAAGGTGCTCACCACACATCTAGATTCCCTCAGGGTTTCCAAAATGTGGTCACTTGTGGGGGGTTTCCATTGTTTAGGCACATCAGGAGCTCCCCCAAACGCAACATGGCATCCGCTAATTATTCAAGCAAATTTTACATTCAAAAATTTAAATGGTGCTCCTTCCCTTCCAAACCCTGCAGTGCGTCCAAACAGTGGTTTTCCTCACATATGGGGTATCGCCATGCTCAGGATAAATTGCACAACAAATTTTTCAGTCCATTTTTTCCTGTTACCCTTGCAAAAATAAAAAATTTTGGGTCTAAAGTTAAATTTTTGTGAAAAAAAGTTAAATGTTCATTGTTTTCTTCCACATTCCAAAAATTCCTGTGAAGCACCTAAAGGGTTAATAAACTTCTTGAATGTGGTTTTGAGCACCTTGAGGGGTGCAGTTTTTAGATTGGTGTCACTTTTGGGTATTTTTTTAAAGGCCCCTCAAAGTCACTTCAAATGTGATGTGGTCCTTAAAAAAATGGTTTTGTAAATTTTGTTGGAAAAATTAGAAATCGCTGGTCAAATTTTAACCCTTATAACTCCTAACAAAAAAATATTTTGGTTCCAAAATTGTGCTTATGTAAAGTAGACATGTGGGAAATGTTATTTATTAACTATTTTGTGTGACATATCTCTCTGATTTAAGGGCATGAAAATTCAAAGTTTGAAAATTGCAACATTTTCAAAATATTTGCCAAATTTTGGATTTTTTCACAAATAAACGCCAGTCGTATCAAATAAATTTTACCACTATCATGAAGTACAATATGTCACGAAAAAACTTTCTCAGAAACAGTTGGATCCATTGAAGCGTTCCAGAGTTATTACCTCATAAAGTGGGCAGAATTGTAAAAATTGACTTGCTAATTAACGTGCAAACAGCCTTCGGAGGTAAAGGGGTTATTCCCGAGATGTGTGCACTGGCAGAAATGTGATAAGGCTTTGCTAAACATTATAAAATCTCCTAAATTTGGAAAGTGTATAGTGTCAGTTCTGCGCTGTGCCATGGGCTCCGCGAGCATTCCTCTGGCACAACATCCTTGTGCTGAGTCTGGAGAACGTGACCATGTTCTGCATTTGAAAACGCACAACAGGGTCCCAGTAGTGTTTCTGCATTAACAAAGTGAGAGCCAGAAATCTTCAGCATTTCCCCGGAGATCAAGGAGGTGACATAAAATAAAAAGAATCGTTAGATATAGATCTTTTACTGTGGGTTGGTTAGGATTAATAAAACATGAAGCATAGATATCACAAACTATCACAGTCAACCCCTTTGGTGTGTTCATGTCCCTAGTAGCAGCGCCTGGCTATGCCGCACATGAGGATGGGCACACCCTTATCTAATAAAACCTTTCAATGGTTGATGTTTCATGATGATGAATATTATTCAGCTTTTCAATTTTTATTCATCATATTTCTTACCTATTTGAAGAGAGCTGTTGCCCAAAGCTTCCTCTAAGCTCTAAAAATCATTTATTCAGCTCCTTGCAACAATAAATCCGTAAATAATGTCGCCCTAAATGCTGGTTCCTTATTATTTTTTGTCGCTATTATCCAAAGTGACAGAGCACAACTAAGACGAGAACATACAATGGGATTAGGCATGATTAGATCTGACGGTTCATGATAGCCTCAGCTTTAACAGCAAGGGGAACTAAAATAGACAATGCAAAGCATCCCGGGTAATATCTCCCCATCCTCCCTCCTGAATGGAAATAATTGCAAAACTTTGTCCTTGCTTTTACTGTTTTTCTCTGCTTACATCAATGTTCAATTGAATATTATTAATAGACAGCAGTCACAGCCTTGAAGTGCACTCGCTCCTTCTTGTGTTTTGATGGCCTATGACTCATATGACATCAGTGAAACAATATATCACATTCAAGAGAAAACCACCCGAGGCTCAAAAACAGAAAAAATGAGTGATTTTCAATCTTAAAGAGGATCCGTCACTTTATACACAAAAGTTATTTAAATATTTTGTAAAAGTCCATGAGCTCACCTGATTCTGCTTCTATTTTCCATTTTGCGCTGCGTCACTCCATTGCAGAGATATTCACAGTTTTTTGTTCTAGAGTGCAGTATGTGAAATCTCCGTTTGTATTTCAGCTGGGTGTTTCTTCAGAGTGTTCTCGGGGGTGTGCGCTTTCACCCCTCCCAATCAGATGCTGGCAATCGCAGCTTGGCAGTATCTGAGACTGCTAGATCAGCTTCCCAGCTGTGACTGGCAGTATCTGGGAGAGATGAGTGAAAGCGCACACCCTAGAGAAGACTCTGAAGAAACGCCCAGTTGGACTGCAAGAAGAGATTTCACATACTGCGCTCCAAAAGCAACAAATGCGAATATCTTTGCGATGGAGCAAAGCAGCATAAAATGGAAAAAGCAGCAGACTCAGAAGAGCTCAGGGACTTTTACAAAACATTTTGGTTATCTTTACACGGCATCTTTTTCAGGCAGTTATTGCTCGAAATCGATCTGAAAAAGTGCCGCAAAAGCGCCCCATATAATTAACAGAGTGCACAGCAATGTCAAAACAACATTTTGCACATGTGTCATCTTATATCACTTCTTTTAACTGCTTTAAGGTTCGGAAAACATGAAGCCGTAAAAATACATGACATGCTCATTGTTAACAGTATAGAGTGAAAGCTGTCACCCATGGATTTGCTGCAAGAATGATTGCAAAACCACCTCTGAAGCACTCACATTGGCGACTTCTAGAAGCGGCTTTGCATGGGAAAACTCCCAGATGCCATGTGAACATACCTTTAGATTATGTACTGTGACAAAGTCACTGGCAGAATACTAGAGGGGAGATATGTTTCACTGAGGCTATTAGCTTCAGTGATGTGAAACGTGGAAGTCTTCTGCTGCATGGTAGGTGCAGAGCGGGTTAATCAGCCATTTTTAAACGGTCATATTTTGTTGAGCGGGAGGTTGTTCTCCATATCTCCACCTCAGGGTGTGATCTGGCCTTTTGACTCAGGTGTGGTTTAGTATCTGGAAAGACTTGCTCCAGAGAGGAGCTTGCATGTGTTGTGCTGAACCGTGTGTGGCTAACGGTGAGTGGCCATACCCCCAGCCGATTTATGGACTGTGCTGCATCTTTGTATTTTGTTTTGCTATTATGCCAAATGGGCTGTGTTTACTTTACGAACTCTAGGTTGGCTTATGACGTTTTAATAAACCAAACTGAAACTTAAAGAGACAGTGTTCTGTGTTTACCTCTGTGTACAGCCGAGCAAGCCGCTTTACCACAGTATACACAGAGTTTTTCAAAGAGTTTTTGGAGCAGAAACTGATGAGAATCTAAGCAGAAACTCTCCAAATGTTCCTCCAAATCTCAAAAACGGCTATGTGCACATTCAGTTTTTCTGCTGTGTTTCTGAAGCAGAAACTGAGCAGTACCTCCAAATTTTTGAGGAGTTTTGAGATTTGGAGGGGAATTTGGAGAGTATCCGCTCAGTTTCTGCTTAGTTTCAGCTCCAAACTTCTAGAAAAACTTTGCCAGTTGCTCAAAAACTTCGAGTTTCTGCTCCGAAATTTCTTCAAAAAGACTCCATGTGCACATAGCCTCAGGGCATGTACACATGACCTCTTTAAGATGGTGGTAGACTTGCCAAGGTTTTAGGTGACAGCACTTCAGGAAAATGCTGACACTCTTTTCTTGAAGTGGCTTCGCTGGCCGCTTTGCCGTTGTTTTTGTGGTGTCTTTTTTCTATAATTTAAACTATAGCTAGCGTTTCCGAACCCTGAAGCCATTAAAGAGTAACAAAATACTGAATATGTGCGCAGCAATATAGTGTTTACATTGCTGTGCATTAGGTTCATTTTTTGCGTTGGTTTTGTGGCGTTTTATAAGGAAGATTCCAGGTGGAATCTGCCTGAAAAAGATGTGTGCAGATACCCGGAGGCTTTTTTGATTTTGATTTACTATGGAAGAGATTCAGGGTGCATTTACACTCCCTGATTTTGTGCCGTTAAACATCTGCCAATCAACAAATATTTACCAATCAGCGGTGATTTAATAGAATGTCACAAGGGCAGACTGCATTGCCGATGTTCACTTAATGTTTTGTAAGAGTATGTGCACACAGTCGATATTGGCAGCTCTTTGAACGCAGCATACTTTATGCTGCGTCCAAAGCGCTGCACGCAGGTGAATCCGCATGTGTTCATTGAACCATGCGGCTTCACCGCATCCTACACATTGCACTATATATAATTTCTCTTGCGGAGATTAGCGTCTCCGCAAGGGAAATTCACATGCTGCGGTCTGTAAAGATGAGCCGCATGTCGGTCTCCGCAGGAGCACGGACATGCATAGTGGGCATGGGATTTCTTGAAATCCCATCCACTATGCTGTAACATCTGGCCGCTGCGGATTGTACGCTGCGCCCAATCCGCAGCAATTACTGATCGTGTGCACGTACCCTAAGGGTATGTGCACTCGGTCCGATTTGCTGCGGTTTTGACGCGGTTTTGCCCCATCTCAATAGCCTTTATTAAGAACTGACATGAAGACATGAAAAACGCATGTATAAAAAAAAACTGCATGCGGCAAAACCGCATGTAAAAAATGCACCAAAAAATGCAATTAACCTAATTTGCATATTAGGTGTGGAAATGGTGCAGAAATTCTGCTGCGTCAAAACCGCAGCAAATCTGGACCATGTGCACATACCCTGAGGAAGATTTGAAGGATTTCCTCTCAGTTTATCCAAATCCTCCTAAAAACTGTGTGCTCATAATCAGTGATTGGAAATAGGGATGAGCGGACGCGTGGATGCTCAGGTTTGTCGGGTTCAGCCGAACTTTAGTACAAAGTTCGGTTCGGGTACCAGAACCTGACCCAAACTTGACCCAAAACACAAACCCCATAAAAGCCAATGGGGACCTGAACTGTGGTGCTGTAAAATGGCTATAAAATGGTCATAGTAAGTGCTATGGGGCTGCAAAAGGAAGCAAAATGGGGGTAAGAGCAGGACAATTGCCCTGAAAACAAATGTGGATAGGGAAATTACTTAAAATAACATAGAATAAAAAAATATAAAAAATAATAATCTTCAAACAGGAGGCTGAGGTCCAAGTGGAGCAGTGCCTTGCATGTGTAGTTTACTGTACATGTTAATAAATAAATAAATGAAAAAAACTGTGTGGGGTCCCCCCTATTTTTATAACCAGCCAAGGGAGAGCAGACAGCTGGGGGCTGATATTAATAGGTTGGGAAGGTCCATGGATATTGACCCCTTCCCAGCCTAATAAGACCAGCCCTCAGCCACCCCAGAAATGGTGCATCCATTAGATGCACCAGTTCTGGCACTTAGCCTCAGCTCTTCCCGATTGCCCTGGTGCATTGGCAATCGGGGTAATAGTTTTTGGGGTTGATGTCAGCTGTGTAATGTCAGCTGGCATAAAGCTCAGGGACTAATAAAGGAGAGGTGTCTATCAGACACCCCCATTACTAACCCCATATTTAAAAATAAAAGACACACACACACAGGAAAAAAAAAGTTTATTTGAATAAAGATTTCCCCACACATTCCCTGGTTAACCCATTTATTATTAAAAAATAATCCCAGCAGCTCCGTTCTAATCCATTGAGGTTCCCACGACATCCAGCAATTCTCTCCTGCAACCTATGGAGTGTCGTTCTGAGAACGAGGCTCCATGGGTCACTCCAGGTTATGTCTCATGGGCGATGACGTTACTGATGTCATCGCTCATGAGACATGACCGCGAGTAACCTGCTCCATAGGTTGCAGGAGAGAATCACTGGATGTCATGGGAATCACAAAGGATTACATTAGAGCTGCAGGGATTATAGACGCCTCTCAGTTACTAACCCCTGGGCTTGATGCCAGCTGACATTATACAGTTGACATCAACCCCAAAAACTATTACCCTGATTGCCACCAGAGGCTAAGCTCCAAAATTGGCGCGTCTAATGGACGCTCCATTTTTGGGGCGGCTGAGGGATGGTCTTTGGCTGGGAAGGGGCCAACATCCATGGGGGGGATCCCACGTCATTTTTTTAGGGTCTCTCCATTTTTAATAACCAGCAAATGGCAAACAAACGGCTGTGAGCTGATATTAATAGGCTGGGAAGGTCCATGGATATTGGCCTTTTCCCAGCATAATAAGACAAGCTCACAGCCGTCTGCTTTCTCTTGGCTGGTTATTAAAAATAGGGGGGACCCCCTCATAGTTTTTTTCAATTATTTATTTCTTTTACACAGTTCTAACACTAGTCAGAGCACAATGGAGTCACCGTATCCTGGCCTGTATAACCAAAAGAGCATGAGTGTCGCCGGCCAATCACAGCCATGCCAATTCTTGGCATGGATGTGATGGCTCTGGAAGTGCCCACAGCCTTAAAGCTTGTTAATTGGCTGCACTGCAGCCTTGCAACAAACTTTATTTGGCACCAAACCCGAACAGTAAAATGGACTTCTGGAAAAAAGTCCATGTTCGGAGTTCGGCCCTGGACACCAGGTGTCTGGTACGAACCCTGAACTTTACAGTTCGGGTTCACTAATTGGAAACTCAAAATTGTAAAGAAGTTTTGAGATTTGGAGCAGGATTTTGAGATTTTCTGCTGATTTTGTGCTCCAAAAAAGCCTCAAAAAACTCTGTGTACACATAGCTTTATAAGCCCCATACTATATGACTATGTTCAGAGTTATCAAGCGGAAAGTGCTTCAGGATCTTCCCCATTATGTCATTGTTTTCCTCAGGCTTCTCCACTGCACTTGAAATCTTCATGAAAAACTCATGTTAAAAAATGCTATATAAAATGCTAAAAATTCATGTTTTTTTAGTGTGCATTTAAAAGTGCTGGAAAAAAGTGTAGAGAGGGAAATGGGGCTTGAGGATTGTGATTCTTCTCAAGCTGATTTATTTTTGTGGGCCAAATTGTATCAATGGGGCTATACTTGAGGCTAAACTGCATTGCTGTTGGAAAAGAGAAGCACTGTTTATGGAAAAAAAACTTTTTTTTCAATACTCAACGTACCTGTTTAAGAAAATTTTATTTAATTTAGGGTTTTTTGACTCTTGAAAAATAAACAGCAAATGCTATAAAATAATAAAAAATGCAATACTTACCCTTTCAATCCTCTGCTGATCCAGCACAGGTATTTTGCGCCTGTTAAACTGACCAAGCTGCCAGCACATTACTGCTGCTGTCAGTAAGAAAATCATATATGGCACTCCAGGAAAAGGTTAGTGAGGTGCCAGAGTAGGGTTCAAATCCGTCAATAATAGTCATTGGTGGATTATAATGAGGGCAATCTGGGCTACCGCCCGGGGCCCCAGGGCTCTGGGAGGCCCGGGGCTCCGGAGGGTCCATGGCCAGATTGCCCTCATTGTAATATGTGCGGCGCCGCGGCACATACCGGCAGTCAGAGGCGGGGGGGCCCCAGACCGCTCCCCCAGCAGTGGCACACGGCCGCTACTTCTTCTTCGGACGGGCCAGCACTGCACCTGTTAACTTCCCTGTGTGCTGGCCTGGCCGTGTCACTGCTAGGAGACACAGCCCTGTGCGCGGCCGTGTCTGCTAGTGTGACGTCGCGCAGTGCGCGGTGCACTGCTGCACCGGAGAGGAGCTGGAGGACTGGAGCCGGGGGATGGTGAGTATGTGTGCGTGTGCAGGCAGATATCATTGTGTGATGTCTGTTTATATATATTTTTGTGTTTCAAATGTGTTTATGTGTGTATGTATATGTCTGTATATGTTTCTGTGTGTGCATGACTGCGTGCGCCCTCCCGCTGTGTATAGATGGTGCCGTGCGGCCTCCTGCTGTGTATAGATGGCGCCGTGCGGCCCCCTGCTGTGTATAGATGGCTACGTGCGGCCTCCTGCTGTGTATAGATGGTGCCGTGCCGCCTCCTGCTGTGTATAGATGACGCCGTGCGGCCTCCTGCTGTGTATAGATGGCTACGTGCGGCCTCCTGCTGTGTATAGATGGCTTCGTGCGGCCCCCTGCTGTGTACAGATGGCTACGTGCGGCCTCCTGCTGTGTATAGATGGCTACGTGCGGCCTCCTGCTGTGTATAGATGGTTACGTGCGGCCTCCTGCTGTATATAGATGGCTACATGCAGCCTCCTGCTGTGTATGGATGGCTACGTGCAGCCTCCTGCTGTGTATAGATGGCTACCTGCGACCTCCTGCTGTGTATAGATGGCTACGTGCGGCCTCCTGCTGTGTATAGATGGCTACGTGCGGCCCCCTGCTGTGCTTAGATGGCTACGTGCGGCCTCCTGCTGTGTATAGATGGTGCCATGTGGCCTCCTGCTGTGTATAGATGGCTACGTGCGGCCTCCTGCTGTGTATAGATGGTTACGTGCGGCCTCCTGCTGTATATAGATGGCTACATGCAGCCTCCTGCTGTGTATGGATGGCTACGTGCAGCCTCCTGCTGTGTATAGATGGCTACGTGCGGCCTCCTGCTGTGTATAGATGGCTACGTGCGGCCTCCTGCTGTGTATAGATGGCACCATGCGGCCTCCTGCTGTGTATAGATGGCATCGTGCAGCCTCCTTCTGTGTATAGATGGCTACGTGCGGCCTCCTGCTGTGTATAGATGGCTACGTGCGTCCCCCTGCTGTGTATAGATGGCTACGTGCGGCGTCCTGCTGTGTATAGATGGCTACGTGCGACCTCCTGCTGTGTATAGATGGCTACGTGCAGCCTCCTGCTGTGTATAGATGGCTACGTGCGGCCCCCTGCTGTGTTTAGATGGCTACGTGCGGCCTCCTGCTGTGTATAGATGGTGCCATGTGGCCTCCTGCTGTGTATAGATGGCGCCGTGTGGCCTCCTGCTGTGTATAGATGGCTACGTGCGGCCTCCTGCTGTGTATAGATGGCTACGTGCGGCCTCCTGCTGTGTATAGATGGCTACGTGCGGCCTCCTGCTGTGTATAGATGGCTACGTGCGGTCTCCTGCTGTGTATAGATGGCTTCGTGCGGCCCCCTGCTGTGTATAGATGGCTACGTGCAGCCTCCTGCTGTGTATAGATGGCTACGTGCGGCCTCCTGCTGTGTATAGATGGCTACGTGCAGCCTCCTGCTGTGTATAGATGGCTACGTGCGGCCCCCTGCTGTGTTTAGATGGCTACGTGCGGCCTCCTGCTGTGTATAGATGGTGCCATGTGGCCTCCTGCTGTGTATAGATGGCTACGTGCGGCCTCCTGCTGTGTATAGATGGTTACGTGCGGCCTCCTGCTGTATATAGATGGCTACATGCAGCCTCCTGCTGTGTATGGATGGCTACGTGCAGCCTCCTGCTGTGTATAGATGGCTACGTGCGGCCTCCTGCTGTGTATAGATGGCTACGTGCGGCCTCCTGCTGTGTATAGATGGCACCATGCGGCCTCCTGCTGTGTATAGATGGCATAGTGTGGCCTCCTTCTGTGTATAGATGGCTACGTGCGGCCTCCTGCTGTGTATAGATGGCTACATGCGGCCTCCTGCTGTGTATAGATGGCTACGTGCAGCCTCCTGCTGTGTATAGATGGCTACGTGCGGCCTCCTGCTGTGTATAGATGGCTATGTGCAGCCTCCTGCTGGGTATAGATAGCTACGTGCGACCTCCTGCTGGGTATAGATGGCTACATGCGGCCTCCTGCTGGGTATAGATGGCTACGTGCGGCCTCCTACTGTGTATAGATGGCTACGTGTGCTCAATATTAAGCCATACAATTAATGTAAGGCTATGTGCCCACGATGCAGAAATGCTCCGGATTTTTTTTGAGCGTTTCTGCTCTCCCTGGCAGAAAAAACGCATGTGGATTGTACATGCGTTTTTCCTGCCAGGGACAAGCGGAAGTGAAACGTTCTTCACATGCATTTCCGTATGCGGGTTGTCAAGCTCTTTCCAATCGATTTTAGCATCCTTGGAAAAGTACTTGACAACTTGGTCACACTATATAAATCCATGCAACCGGCATTTATATAGTGTGACTGTAAAAGAATGGTAAAAAATAGAAAATAAATATATACTTACCTTCTGATGGCCTGCCGACGTCAGTGGTCGCGTGACCCGTCACATGACTAAATGACGTCACCACAGATCCTTGAGTCCACCACGAGCTGCCGGCAAGCCAGGACGCATCGGATAAAGACACCGGGGGCCATCAGAAGGTATAATATTTATTTTTAATTTCATTCTTTTTTTTACAGGTTCTATGGTACCCGGGTCCGGACGAGAGTCTCCTCTTCTCCAGACCCGGGTACCATCCGCACATTGAAACGCATGGAATCCGCATGTACAGATGCAGTGATGCGGATTCCATGCGTTCCAATGCAAGTCAATGGCAGCGAAAACGCAGCGCTTCCGCAAAATAATTGGTAGTGCTGCGGATTTTTCCGCAATGATAATCTGCAGCGGAAAATTCCGCAGCATGTGCACAGCACATGCGGATTATCATTGGGGAACATGGCAGACCTTCTACCAAGCGTTTTTTTAAGCATTTCTGCAGCGGAATTGCCGCTGCGGAAACGCTTAAAAAACGCATAGTGGGTACACAGCCTTAAAAAAAATTAATATATTAATATTGTGCCAAATTAATTTCACGTGAACTATCACATGATCTATCTCAGGGGATCATGTGACATGTGATACATCAGGTGTGTGTGTGTGTGGGGGGGGGGCCGTGCCTTCTAAACTGCCCTGGGCCCTTGCTAGTTTTAATCCACCTCTGATAATACTAATAGTAAAACTCGGCACTCAGAAGGTTGCATGGCAATAGATATGAATATTATTTACAATTGGATCAGTGCCGAGAAACAGCTAATCACATTTCGGTCCTACACGAACCTTCATCAGATAATTGTCGTATAAGACAATTGTACAAAAAGCAAGAAGATTATTATTTTTCAACTTGAAAATATATATAAATATTCAACATTTAAATATACAAAGTAATAGTAATAGGCAACAATTGTCGGATTAAGGTGATCTGCACGGATAATCTGTGAAGTATAACGGAATGGCGGAAATAGAGAGCCGTACCCTGTAAAGAAAAAATGGATTGGTCAATATGATATCCAATTCTATAAATCCCAATTATGGATTAAAAAAAAGAGAAGATGAAATCTATAGTGGACAGATGCATCAATCTTGACTGTGGCTACTGCCGCAATGGTGGACGGAAGCTTCCGCATCAGTCCTGACTGTGGCCACTGCCCCAATGGTGGATGGATGCTTCCGCATCAGTCCTGACTGTGGCCACTGCCCCAATGGTGGACGGAAGCTACCGCATCAGTCCTGACTGTGGCCACTGCCCCAATGGTGGATGGATGCCTCCGCATCAGTTCTGACTGTGGCTACTACCCAATAGTGGACAGATGCCTCCGCATCTGTCCTGACTGTGGCCACTGCCCCTATGGTGGACAAATGCCTTGGCATCAATCCTGACTGTGGCCACTGCCCCAATGGTGGACGGAAGCTTCCGCATCAGTCTTGACTGTGGCCACTGCCCCAATGGTGGATGGAAGCTTCCGCATCAGTCCTGACTGTGGCCACTGCCCCAATGGTGGATGGATGCCTCCGCATCAGTTCTGACTGTGGCCACTACCCAATAGTGGACAGATGCCTCCACATCAGTCCTGACTGTGGTCACTGCCCCAATGGTGGATGGATGTTTCTGCATCAGTCCTGACTGTGGCCACTGCCCCAATGGTGGACGGAAGATTCTGCATCAGTCCTGACTGTGGCCACTGCCCCAATGGTGGATGGATGCCTCCGCATCAGTTCTGACTGTGGCCACTACCCAATAGTGGACAGATGCCTCCGCATCAGTCCTGACTGTGGCCACTGCCCCTATGGTGGACAAATGCCTTGGCATCAATCCTGACTGTGGCCACTGCCCCAATGGTGGACGGAAGCTTCCGCATCAGTCCTGACTGTGGCCACTGCTCCAATGGTGGACAGATGCCTCCGCATCAATCCTGACTGTGGCCATTGCCCCAATGGTGGACGGAAGCTTCTGCATCAGTCCTGACTGTGGCCACTGCCCCAATGGTGGACAGATGCCTTGGCATCAATCCTGACTGTGGCCACTGCCCCAATGGTGGACGGATGCCTCCACATCAGTTCTGACTGTGGCTACAGCCCCAGTGGTGGACAGATGCCTCCGCATCAGTCCTGACTGTGGCCACTGCCCCAATGGTGGACGGAAGCTTCTGCATCAGTCCTGACTGTGGCCACTGCTCCAATGGTGGACGGATGCCTCCACATCAGTCCTGACTGTGGCTACTGCCTCAGTGGTGGACAGATGCCTCCGCATCAGTCCTGACTGTGGCCACTGCCCCAATGGTGGACGGAAGCTTCTGCATCAGTCCTGACTGTGGCTACTGCCCCAATGGTGGACAGATGCCTCCGCATCAGTCCTGACTGTGGCCACTGCCCCAATGGTGGACGGAAGCTTCTGCATCAGTCCTGACTGTGGCCACTGCTCCAATGGTGGACGGATGCCTCCACATCAGTCCTGACTGTGGCTACTGCCCCAGTGGTGGACAGATGCCTCCGCATCAGTCCTGACTGTGGCCACTGCCCCAATGGTGGACGGAAGCTTCTGCATCAGTCCTGACTGTGGCTACTGCCTCAATGGTGGACAGATGCCTCCGCATCAGTGTTGACTGTGGCCACTGCCCCAATGGTGGACGGAAGCTTCTGCATCAGTCCAGACTGTGGCCACTGCCCCAATGGTGGACAGATGCCTCCGCATCAGTCCTGACTGTGGCCACTGCCCCAATGGTGGATGGAAGCTTCCGCATCAATCCTGACTGTGGCCACTGCCTCAATGGTGGATGGAAGCTTCCGCATCAGTCCTGACTGTGGCCACTCCCTCAATGGTGGATGGAAGCTTCCGCATCAGTCCTGACTGTGACCACTGCCCCAATGGTGGATGGATGCTTCCTCAGTCCTGATTGTGGCCACTGCCCCAATGGTGGACGGATGCCTCCACATCAATCCTGGCTGTGGCCACTGCTCCAATGGTGGACGGATGCCTCCGCATCAATCCTGACTGTGGCCAATGTTGGGTACGTACCCCTTAATCGTATGTACCAGCGAGTGGACTGAAACTCAATATGCACTTAGAATTAGTATTACAGTATTTTTTTTAGCCATTTTATGACTTTTTTGTGCAAGGAGTTGAAAAACTTCTCTTTGCATTAAAAATATAACACCACCTAGTTTTCTGGCATATGTTTATTTGTACTTTTTACCGTTGTATTTGGTGACTATTGTTCAAGACAAAGAATGTAATTAACAACTCCATCATTTCTAATAAAAATTAAGACCACTTATTCATTTTCAATGTAATTTTTTAACAATGTTATTTCAAACACAATTCACCCGAATAACTGATTGATGCTCATCCCTTAATGAGTTTACATGTAAACTGTTGCAATTAATTTGTTTACTACGATGATTGGATGTTTTTAGGATGATCAGATTAAATACACTGAAAGCTTTGATTCCTGTGTTGTATATTCAATATCGCAAACCAAAAATGCATTAGAGCTTCAGTGACCCGGAGGCCTGAGGTTTCATGTTTGTGTACTATACACATTTACATTTTAATGGAATAATTCTGACTTTAATGAATAGAATTCTAGTGTAGACCAAGAAGTCATTGATGGAGAGTGACAGAAAGAGGTAAGACATGAAACAAGGGCCTACAGGCCTGGGAGAATTACAGCAGGTTACAGGCATTGAGGCATAATAGGTAATATTTAATCTGGTTGCTCATATTAGCAGGGCAGCAATAACATATTGAGAGTTTGTAAATTGTATAAAAATGGAGATGTGAAAACTTCTGTTCAGACAATCGTGTTAGTGAATCATTCAGGAGGGTAAATTTATGCTGCATTGTTGGTGCTTGACGTCCATTTATTTCACAGCAGACTCAGTAAATGGGATAATATTTATTTTCCTAAGATGTATACCATGTCCTTTAAAATATTTGCTCTCACTTTATTAGTCACTACCATGAACCTAATGTATTTACATTGGGGACTTATTTTGCTGTGAATAATTTCAGCCACTGGACTTTATTTTAACTCCTTAAAGGCATACTTTCAGGTTCTGAAATAAGTTATATTACAAAGTGCTTGCAAAAACAAGCAACTTTGCAAATTAACTTCCTATAAAAATCCTCTCAAGGCCATATTTAGACTATATGCTGCCCTAGGCACTTGTAAGCTGTGTTACTGCTACATTATAGTATTGCTATTGAAAAAAAAATTGCACTGTGGCTTAAATATGGCTTTAGTGCTCAATTTTAACGTTGAGTAGTCAGGTATGGATACTGTTGTATCAAAATGGTGTACAGAACCGTTGACTTTCCATTGAGCTCATGTATTACTTTGTGTGCACACTCAGACAGAAGCTTCTAGCTTGGACCTCCAGAGTCCAGAGCAGCTTTTTTGAGCTATTGGTAAGGGATTCTCTTTGACTATTGCAGTAGGTGTTATACAAGTATTTCATGAGATTACAGGATCTTCACAGATAACACAGCCCTCCAAGGTAGAATTCCCATTTTTCTGCTGTCCTCCAAATACAAAGATTTAATGTTCCTAACAAAATACAGATGTAGTAATCCTTTACTTGTTAGAATGCAGAACCATAATCATAATTATTACAGGAATACAGCACCAGAACAATCATCAGTGCATAAATGTAGCACCAGAATAATCATTAGTGCAGGCATACAGCACCAAAACCATCATCAGTACATGAATACAGCACCAGAACTACCATCAGAACATGAATACAACAGCAGAACCACCATAAGTACAGAAGTACAACACCAGAACCACCATTAGTAAATGAATACTGCACCAGAACCATCATCAGTAAATGAATACAGCACTAAATCATCAGTACATGACTACAGCACAAGAGCCACCCTTAATATAGAAGTATAATGTAACATACCTGGCGGCATCCTTGCATAGTGGTCCACCTCCCACTGTGCAAGAGCGCGCACTTGATTTCCAGTCCAGACTGCCACTCTGGTTTCTTTCCATACTGTCTGCTCTGCTCTGGCTGCTTAGGGCGACGCCCACCAAAACTTCCTGTTTTTTGTAGCTGCTGCAGACTCAACCCTAATGCGTCATCAGCCTATTGCTGTCTGTCACCTGGTATTTAAACCAGCTCCTCCTTGGAATCCTTGCCTGAGCATCTTGTTCTGTCAGTTGGCTTCTTGTCACTGATGTGCCAGGTCCTGTCTATGTTTCCTGCCTTGCGGTATCAGTTCCTGTGTCTGAACTGTGTCCTGTCTGTGTACTCTAGCCAGCTGTCTTTCTGCCTTTCCTGGAGGCTGTATTTCCAGGCCCGTGTGAACACGCTCTTAGCCTGTTCCTTCTGCCCTCTAGGGGCCGCATACCTAGATCTGTTGTCTGTGTCTTTTCCCAGTGTCTGTTCCTGCCCTATCTATCTTCCAGCCTGTTTCCCGTCTCTCTCTACGCCCATATTTTCCCTTTTTCTGCAGAGTCTGAACTCGTACCTAACTCCTGCTCGTTGTCACTGTACTTCCGTTTGTGAGTTTGTGGTCCACTCGCTACTTCACTGCAAGTACCCTGTGGTTATCCGGTTCTGCCTTTCCCTTCCTGTCTGTTCCGTGTGAACAGAGCCCTGTCCTCTCTGCCCTGCTCCGGCGGTTTCTGCCTGCTCTGCCTTGCTCACCGCTCCGGCGGTTCTTGCCTGCTCTGCCTTGCTCACCGCTCCGGCGGTTCTTGCCTGCTCTGCCTTGCTCACCGCTCCGGCGGTTCTTGTCTGCTCTGCCTTGCTCACCGCTCCGGCGGCTCTTGCCTGCTCTGCCTTTGCTCACCACTGCAGATGGTCTCGCTCTGCTCTGCCTTTGCTCACCGCTCCAGGTGTAGCGCCCCGAGGGTTCGGCCGCTACAGGGGTATTGCACCTCTGCCAGAGGTGTGATATTCCACTCCCGGGTAAGGATGGAGTATGGACCAGGGCTCAGTTAGCTGCATGCATCACACACACCCCATTTCCGGGGGACAGCTCAATGGTGCTCCCATTTATACAGTAATGCAGGCACGACAGACCATGTCCCTGGCTGGAGTGGGGAGGGGGGAGGAAAACCCAGTGATGTAGGAGCAGAAGGGGACGGTTTCTGTAGCATTGGAAGGAGCTCATTGGGTGCTGGTCACCTGAGCTCATACTCAGGGGAGGTATAAAAGGTGGGCACCATCTTAGGACAGGAGTCAAGTCAGACAGTGAGGGAGAGGAGAAGACAGGGAGCGGAGGCTCTGTAGGAGCTCTGCTCAAAGGCAGGCCTAGGGTGAAGGCCAGGGCCTGGCAGGAGAAGTAGGCCTGGAGAAGAGGCCGAGGGAAGGAGGAGAAGAAGGAACAGGAAAGGAGGAGAAGTGACAGAGAAACAGAAGGGCTCAGAAACAAGGAGGCAGAAGGGACCCTAAGGACCAATGTGAAATCGGGTGACGGGTCAGGCAAGAAAAGTGTACCAGATCCCAAATTGGTGGAGGTAAATTATGCCTCAGCCAAGAACCGGAGGTCGTGATCATCACTTGGTGCGACCCCCTGCTAAACCTTGCTAGGAAGGCACCATATAGGATGGCGGGAAACGGGGCCCACGTTTACCCGCATAGATTCGCGGCAGCTGGACAAAAGCTTGGTCACTGGTGGGGCACGAGCCAGAGGAAGGATAGAAGGGAGTCCTGTGCCATGCTCCTGAATTGCCTGGGGGTTGACCGAGCCCCTCACCTGGTGGACGCAGCACGGCTCGGGCAGTCATTACCGGCGGAAGTGACTTGGAGTATACGAACTGTGAGTAAAAGACCCTGGACTGCAACACATTGTCTTTGCATTTCTTGCCGCGCCAGCACTACCGGTGCTGGGACGCCCTGCACTTCAATCCCCACCATTTGCGCTCACTGCCCTGAGGCTACACTCTTCCCGTGGGGAGTTATACTACCTCAGCTGCACACACCATCAGCCTCAGTGGACTACCTTGCAGCGGCGGTTCATAATAGCCGCAATCCACGGGTGGCGTAGTCGGACATTACCTAAAACATATAAAAGGCTGCCACTGGTCTGACCACCCTGAGCCACGGGACCGGGTCGCCACTACTACTCCCAGCATTACCCTGAAGCCCGGTCCCGAGTGCCCCACAGCCCAGGGGGCGAGTCACAGGCGTTCTCGCTCTGCTCTGACCCTTTGCTCACTACTCCGGCAGTCTCGCTCTGCTCTGACCCTTTGCTCACTGCTCCGGCAGTCTCGCTCTGCTCTGACCCTTTGCTCACTGCTCCGGCAGTCTCGCTCTGCTCTGACCCTTTGCTCACTGCTCCGGCAGTCTCGCTCTGCTCTGACCCTTTGCTCACTGCTCCGACAGCCTCGCTCTGCTCTGACCCTTTGCTCACTGCTCCGGCAGCCTCGCTCTGCTCTGACCCTTTGCTCACTGCTCCAGAAGCCTCGCTCTGCTCTGACCCTTTGCTCACTGCTCCGACAGCCTCGCTCTGCTCTGACCCTTTGCTCACTGCTCCGGCAGCCTCACTCTGCTCTGACCCTTTGCTCACTGCTCCGGCAGCCTCGCTCTGCTCTGACCCTTTGCTCACTGCTCCGGCAGCCTCGCTCTGCTCTGACCCTTTGCTCACTGCTCCGGCAGCCTCGCTCTGCTCTGACCCTTTGCTCACTGCTCCGGCAGCCTCGCTCTGCTCTGACCCTTTGCTCACTGCTCCGGCAGTCTCGCTCTGCTCTGACTCTTGCTCACTGCTCCGGCAGTCTCGTCCTGCTCCACTCTTGCTCACCGTTCCAGGCGGCCTCGTCCTGCTCTACTCTTTCTCTCCGCTCCAGGCGGTCTTGTCTTGCTCTGCTCTTGCTCGCTGCTCCGGGCTGCCTCACTCTGCTGTGTTTGTTCACCGCATCTGCGGTTCTGTTCCTGAGTCCCAGTCTGTACTGGGACCTATGAACTCTGTGCTCCAACCTGTTGTACCTGCCTGCATACCGGCCGTACCTGTCAGTACCTCCCTGTTTGCATACCAGTCGTGCTTGCCAGCATCCACCCGTCTGCATACCTGCCGTGTCTGCCTGTACCCACCAGTCTGTGTGCCAGCCTAACCTGCCTGTTCCTGTATTCCCCGGTGTTGGTCAACAACCGTGTCCGGGGTCTGACCTGGAGTAGCACCTGGTCCCTCTGCTTGGTTCCTCCTTGGTGCACTGGCGTCGTATGCCATCGTGCGACCTTGGTCGGATCGGGTGGATACTTAGTTACGTCCCTCCAGGCATTCACTCTCCGGTACGGTCCAGTGGAATCACTACATATACACGCACACGCCAGTCAGTCCGGGCGTGTGCATTACATATAACACCAGAACCACCATTAGGACATGAATACAGCACTAGTACCACAATCATTATATCAATACAACACTAGAACCATGATTAGTACCCAAGTACAACACCAGAACCACCATTAGCATATGAATACTGCACCAGAACCATTATCAGTAAATTAATACAGCACAAGAACTATCATCAGTACATGAATACAGCCCCAAGTTTAGTACTGTGATCAATTGCAATGTTATGTTGGCCCCTGCCATTTACAACTGTATCACATTAACCTGCAACTCCCAGTATGTCCTTAACAATTGTTGTTGTTACCAGCCATTGTCAGACTGCAGACCATCCAGGACCCACAATACTGATTAGACCCAGGCAGTAGCACTATTAAATATTAAAAGAGTAACTTAACTTTTTGGAGATATTTTACATATTTTATTCCTTTTATTCTGAGCAGATCGGATCTGTGGACCCAGACCCCTGCTGATCGTTCAAAAGACCTCATAGAAGTACATCTCAGGAGATGGGAGTGCAAAAAATCCTTTGACTTTATACTTTATCCGTTCCCCGCTGTGTGTGCGCTCAAAACTCCTAAGCTGCACACTTCTAAGAGGACTTTTGAGCTATTAGTCTCAGGACCTGTACTCCTACCGATCTGATCAGAATCAATGGGCTTATTTACTCTTTAAAAGGGTTATCTGGGACTTTGGTTATTTTTTTCGTATGGGGCTAATAACTTACTGGCAGGTAGTTGCTAAATACCTACCTGTTCTGCTCTGCAACAATCTCAGCCAGCTCAGGCGATGACTCTACTGCTTCCTTTGACCTCACATCAATACCGCAGCTCTTTTTCGTCGTGCCTGCTGTGTCCACGGTGCGGCACTGCTGACTTCATGCTGGCCAACAGCTGACTCTATGTTACTAAAAGGCGGGCTGGTTGGCACTCTGTATGGTTCTTGTGGTGCAAATGGAGGAAATGCACATCAAACCAAGCTGCCCGTCATTGCTCAAGCGCGGCTTCCCGATTGACACTGTGTGGGATTTTTCAAAGCGGATTTTAGCGACGTTGTCGCAACCCGGGGACATCATTCAAATTGTGTGGGCAGCGACAAGCGTGACTGAATGAAATGAAGCACACCCCTATGACTAAATGAGCAGGTACAATCTAACTATATAAAGTGCTTTTTGCACATGATTAGACCACCGTTTATAATGAAAAAAACGTGTTAGTGATATGCATCTCTAACAAGGGACTGCGGACAGTTTACATGCTAAAAAGCACATGACAGGTTCCCTTTAAAGTGCATTTACAATGGTCTATAATAGAGGACTGGTATCGGCATATCTCAACAGTCTGCCAGTCACCCAATGCATGAGCAAAACATTCATTTACCAGGTAAAATGATCTTTAAGCCTGTTTAAATATTATTATTCTCGGCAGGACATCTTCATTTTGGTTTTGCATCAGCATCGATGGAGAAGAGCATTCAGTGATCCAGCCAGCTTCGGAAATCTGCAAGCAGGCTCTTAAAGACGTTGTCCACTACTTTTCATAATGGCCCCAATGTATTTACCCTGTGCCGATAAGGGTTTTTGTAAATACAATACCTTTAGTTGTCTTTATTGCCTGTAAGCGGCGTTATCGCTGGTCGCTCACAGGCATCACGTGACCCCCTGGCTGCAGCCAGCTCTTGCTTCCGCTGATGTCACGTCAAGTGAGGCGTGACTCAGTGACGCGCTCCCCGTGGTGGATGCTGGGCTGTGGGTGGGGTTTCCCCATGCGTCACAGCCCAACATCCCAGCATCCACCACGCGGTTTCCCTCTCCTGCATTCATTGGGAAAGTGTGCAGTGAATGCTAAGCTGTGACCCGCGGGATAACCCCACCCACAGCCCAGCATCCACCGCCGGGAGCACGTCACTGAGTCACGCCCGGCTGCAGCCGGAACTTGACGTGACATCAGCGGATGCCAGAGCCGGCTGCAGCTGGGGTCACGTGATGCCTTTGAGGGGCCAGTGATAGCGCCGCTCAGAGGCAGTAAAGACCAATAAAGGTATTTACAAAAACACTTATCGGCAAAGGTTAAATACATTGGGGGCATGCTCTATAGTAGTGGACAACCCCTTTAAGCATAGAGTCTGCTAGCTACATGTACTCCCTCAGTTCCCCGGAGAATCACCCATGTTGCAGAGGCAAAGCTGCCTATGTTAGCAGAACATTAGAACAACTTTTTAAAGCTTTGTACTCACACAACTGTATATTATCTAGGTCCAAAATGTAGCAGGCAGATTTTGCCTTATAAAATACAAAACATAAAATTGATACATAACACAAAAAATGCTGTAAAATATCCCAAGGACAGTCATATAAGGATAATTACATATACACAGATCATTTTCCATTCCATGAATATAGATGTAAAACAATGTCTAGGGCAGATAGTTGCTCAGGTGAAAATCTATGCAGATGGTAAATCCAGATGTATTTATTCAAGAGCATCCTAGATTATTAACAAACTTCTGTTCTGAGCCCGTTGGGGGCGCTCTTGTCACCCAATTTCTATTCATTCCTTTGCCTGCTATTACACATCTTGCATAGATTGACAACTAATGTTTAAACACTTTGATAAGACAATACACATTCTTATGTTTTCTAACAAATTTGACTTAATCTAAAAAGAAAACTAAGTAGCACGGAAAAGAGGCTTTACATTTATGTATTTACTAATATAAACAGAAATGTAATCCCTCGACATGACATGAGTGCCTCGGCAGCTAGTGTTTGCAGATTTTGGCAGCGGTAACTTCATTCAAGCATTTGATTCAATTCTCTTAGTTTTATATTCACTGGGAGGTGTTTACTCACTTCTGTCAATTGAATGATGTTTGATTTTATTATTTTGTATGCGGCCGTCTTCCCGACCCAACGCCGCGTTTCCACTGTAGATTACGGCCATTTCATCGTCATGCATTTATTTCTTCAAGCAAATGTTTTTTCCTTTCTTGTACTCCATAAATTTAAGTTTGTCAATAATTTTAACTCACACAAGTTCATTATTGAGTCCAATGCTATGACCTGTTATTTATCATTCTGCTGTTTTAATTTACAAACTGATACTGAATTTCTTTAAATAAATAGTTAAGCTGCCCATTAGTTAATATTAGTTATCTATAGCTTTTATTTTTATTTTAATCTCATATTCTGCCATAAGGCTGTAGTCATATGAACAGTGATAGGGTATATGCACATGGCATCATTTAGACGCTGGTACAGCTGCTGAGTTTTACCTGACAATGCCGCTTCAACAAAACGCTCCGGTCGTTCTCTTGAGGCGGCTTCTCCACCGGCATCTTTCACCCTGTACTGGGAAGTATAGAGAGCTGGTGGTTTCCAAGTGGAAGCTGATCAACAATGAGCATGTCTTGTCATGTCATGTCTTTTAACCGAAGGTTGAACTCTAAGGCAGATAAAAGAAGTGAATGTGTGCACAGCAATATCGTTTTGCCATTACTGTGCACTACGTTCATTTCATGGGGTGAATTTATAGTGCTTTTTCAGGCAGATTTCAGGAAAAAAATGTTGTGTGCACATAACCCTAAAATTTGTGTGCGTCAGTAGTAAAAAAAAAGCCTTTTTTGTCTGAGTACATCCCTTTTCCATGGACTCATTGACTATAAATGAGGAAGACTTGTTGGGGGAGTGCATGCCCCATTTTTCTTTGCACAGACCAATGGTCTCTGTGTAAAACCGCACTTGTGAATCTGATCACTGACTGCAACGGGTGATTGTTCATTCTGAGTGCACTTCCACTTGAACATTGTGTGAATAAACCAGTCCCCCTGCCAGAGGCGGACATGCTATGGGTGACTAAGTAACCTGTGCAGCCTCACAAGGGCCCCAAGAGAAAAGAGGGCCACTACACATACAAAGGATTTTGCAATATGATGAGCTATTGGACTGCAAAGTGCCCATATATTGTTCTTGCACGGGGGTCTCTTCTGTGTCCGCTCCTGCCTTATGCCCTGTGCACCTACATGTTGGGGCTGTCAGATGGAGCAAGTTCCTGGAGGGAGCAGGTATTATAAAACTACTGAAACTTTACCACTTAAATGTTGTGCTTATTTATTATGGCAAGCTGTTACTTTATTACATTGAATAAGGATTAATGTATTGTAACAATATTTGCTAGTGGTATTACTAGTTTCTCTGATGAGACTAAAGTGTTTTTTTGAATTTCTAATACTTGCTTTTTTTGTCGGCAGGTATTCACTGGATATGCAGTCATAACCATTTTATGACCTTTGGAAAGTGAAGGTGGACTTGTCTCTTTATTGGCTAGAACACATTCATGCAGTAGTGCAATGCTACAAGAGCCCTGTTTTTTTCAGAGCACTGTATTAAAATGTACCAGGTATCCAAAATGGACAGAAAGTGAATATCTTACATTTTCAACTTTTCCATCCAAGATTCTACTCTGTTGGACAATTTTGGTTATTGTCTGTTTCCCACAGCTAGTGAACTCTCTTCCGTATAAAGTGGGTGTTGTCGGACCTTGGACCTGTGACCCATTGTTTTCCAAAGCCCTTCCACATGTTGCTGCCAAGTTAGCCATTGAACGCATCAACAAAGATGTTACTTTAGATTTGGGACTGTCTTTTACCTACGTGATACTTGACGAAGATTGCCAAACTTCAAAAGCTCTTTCAACTTTTCTTACATACTCTTTGGTTGCATCAGGGTTTATCGGCCCTTCTAATCCAGGATATTGTGACGCTGCTACTCTTTTAGGGAAAAATTGGAATAAAGCCGTATTTTCTTGGGCCTGCATCAACTATGATCTGGACAATGTTAAAAGTTACCCCACCTTTGCCAGGACGCTACCTTCTCCCACCAGGGTTCTTTTTAATGTAATGAAGTATTTCCAGTGGGCACATGTCGGGGTCATTTCGTCCAGTGAAGACATTTGGAAGGACACTGGCAGGAAAGTGGCAAGTGCTCTTCGCAGTAATGGATTGCCAGTGGGAATAGTTGTGTCTATGGGAGAGGATGGTAGGAGTACTCGGCAAATTTTGGAGAAAGTACGGAAGGTAGACAACCTACGCTGTAAGTTGGCAGTCATTCATCATTTTTTAATTTTTTTGGGGGGAAGGCCATATAAAGTGTTTATGGTTTCATTTGTGAGTTGCAATTTAGTATAATAATTATGCTCAATAAGGATCATTAATGCTGAAGCTGTTCAGGTTGCTATGATTCACATAATGGGCTTAAAGAGGACCTGTCTCTGGAAGAAAAGTGGCCAGTTTTTGCTATTATTTTATTCCCGTTGCTTTTGTGAGTATTTATTTTTTTAACAAATCAGAATATTATTTAGTACTGAACCTGTGCCTTTTTTATTTGTTGTAATTTTTAGTGTCTTTCCAAGGGGTCGTGGCTAACAGATTCTATAGGGGCGTGTCTTTAGGTTGCATAATTACACAGTGAGCACCGCCCCCTTGTAAAGACCATAAAAATTAGTACTAAATAAAAAGCACAAAGAGAATATTCATGCTCTTTAGTAGTGGACACAAGTGATTGCTGAGCCACGGCAGGAGCCGCTTCTGCGACTAACAGTGTGTCTGCTATTAAGGAGAATGAATATTCAGTGCTCCCCACTCCCATGGGCAGTGAATATTCATTTTTTTTTAGCAGCGGGCACAGCGTTGGCTGCATCCCATGCTGACTCCTGTGCCCCGATCCTCTGCCGCTGCCGCTCCTCCCTCTCATCCACAGCCACAGCAATAAGGTACATTTGGATTATAAGACGCACCCAGGGTCGAACTGGTGTGGCAGGTACCAGTAAAATTCCCGGTGGGCCCCGGCCCCTGCCGCCCCAGAGACAAAGAGTTAAAAAAATAAATAAATACATTTTTTAGGGACATGGGCCCTTTAAAAGCGAGGGAGGCAGGGGCGCGCGCACGCATGCACGCGGACCTGAACCCCCACGATGCCCATGGCCTGTGGCCGGGTCACCACCCAGCGCACCCAGGTAAGTGCTGGGGCCCCAGGGGGAAGGCGCGCTATTGAGTCGGGGGAGGGAGAGCCCCTCTCTAGGAGGGAGAGCCACCACCCCTCCTTCTTAAATACATACCTCTCCTTGTTTCCCCACTACTGCTCTCTGCTCTGAGCACTGCAGAATCAGAAGACGCTGAGTATACCGCACGTGCAGGGAGCAGGAGATGTGAGGATTAGTGATGGGCGAGCACTAAAATGCTTGGGTGCTTATTGCTTGGGTCGAGCAAATTAGAATTCTTGGGTGCTCGGTCCGAGCAATGAGCCCAATGTAAGTCTATGGGAAACGTGAGCATTTTTCCTGCGACTCCCCCCGGCGGTCTGCAGAGGGCCTAAAAATTGCCCAAATCGATGGGAACAGTGCTCAAATGACATGGGAACAGCATGGGGAAGACCCCTGGAAACATTTCTGACTCCCAAGTCAATGCTGTCAACAACGTTGTCAGAGCTAGTACGCCACTTTTACGGACTCACAATAAAACATACAAAAACAAAAACAAAATGGATTTTCCTGGGAAATATGTTAAGGAACATCCTTTCCAGGGTAATGACTTGTATATAAGAAAAAATAAATAGCCAAAAACAAACATGCTCTTCCACACCTTGGGCTATGTTCACATGTAGCGTTTTTGATACGTTTGTGCACTTTTGCATTGCTTTCTGTAACATACCTGGCAGCGTACTTGCATAGTGCACCATCTCCCACTATGCAAGATCGCAGTCTTTGCCTTCAGTCCAGTTTGTAAGCCGTGCTCCTGTTTATACTGTGTGCATGCTCTGGTCTGACTGCTTAGGGCGGCGGCCCGGTTACTTCCTGTTTCTTATAGCTGCTGTGGGCACACTCCTAATGCGTCCCCAGCCTATTGCTGTGAGTCACTGGATATTTAAACCCACTCCACCCTGTAGGAGATGCCTGAGCAACTCTTACCTTCAGAGGGCTCCTTGCCTCTGATGTGCCAGGTCCCATCCCGTTCTGTTTCATGCCTGCCGCCAACCTGGGGGCTGTATTCCCAGGCCTGTCTGAATTATCTCTTAGCCTGTTTGTCCGCCTCTCTGGGGGCCATATACCCAGATTCGCTCCTGTATCTTGTTGCAGTGTCAGTTCCTGTCTGAACACTCTCCTAGCCTGTTTGTCCGCCTCTCTAGGGGCCGTATACCCAGACTCGCTCCTGTATCTTGCTGCAGTGTCAGTTCCTGTCTGAGCACTCTCCTAGCCTGTTTGTCTCTGTGTCCGTACCTTCCCTTTTCCTGCAGTCTCTGAACCTGCACCTAACTCCTACTCGTTGTCTCTGTACTTCTGTTGTGAGTTTAGAGTCCACTCGCTACTTCATTGCAAGTACCTTGTGTGTATCTGGTTCTGCTTGTCCCTTCCAGTCTGTTCAGTGCTCTGCCTTGTTCACCGCTCCGGCAGTTTCGCTCTGCCTTGCTCACCACTCCGGTGGTTCCTCTCTGCTCTGCCTTGCTCACCGCTCCGGCGGTTCCTCTCTGCTCTGCCTTGTTCACCGCTCCGGCGGTTTCGCTCTGCTCTGCCTTGCTCACCGCTCCAGCGGTTCCTTCCTGCTCTGCCTTGCTCACCGCTCCGGCAGTTCCTCTCTGCTCTGCCTTGCTCACCGCTGCGGCGGTTCCTCTCTGCTCTGCCTTGCTCACCGCTCCGGCGGTTCCTCTCTGCTCTGCCTTGCTCACCGCTCCGGCGGTTCCTCTCTGCTCTGCCTTGCTCACCGCTCCGGCGGTTCCTCTCTGCTCTGCCTTGTCCACCTCTCCGGCGGTTTTGCCCTGCTCTGCCTTGCTCATCGCTCCGGCGGTTCCTCCTGCTCTGCCTTGCTCACCGCTCCGGCGGTTTCTCCCTGCTCTGCCTTGCTCACCGCTCCAGCGGTATCTCTCTGCTCTGCTTTACCCACCGCTCCGGCGGTTCCTCTCTGCTCTGCTTGTCTTCCACATCTGCGGTTCTTTTCCTGAATCCCAGTCTGTACTGGACCCTATCCAGCCTGCGCTCCAACCTGCTAGTGCCTCCCTGTCAGCACTCCAGCCGTGCTTGCCAGTACCCCCCTGTCTACATACCAGCCGTGCTTGCCAGTATCCTCCTGTCTGCACTCCAGCCGTGCCTGCCAATACCCACCTGTCTGTGTGCCAGCCTAACCTGTCTGTTCCTGTATTCCCCGGTGTGGGTCAACAGCCGAGTCCGGGGTCTGACCTGGAGTAGCACCTGGTCCCTCTGCCCGGTTCCTCCTTGGTGCACGGAGTCGATTGAGCCGCTGTGCGGCCTTGGTCGGATCGGGTTGATACTTAGTTACGCCCCTCCAGGCACTTCTCGGTTCATGGTAGAGTGGGATCACTAATCACGCACACGCCAGTCAGCCCGGGCGTGTGCATAACACTTTCAACCAAGACAAATGCATTCACTGGGAAATGTCATTTTAACATTTTACAACCTTATCTGGACATGTGGTGTGTGACACATCATCAGACACATCCTGTTTCATTTATGATGGAGGGACTCTGAAAGTCACAAAGCCTATTTTTATAGGGCCATCAGGTGGCCCTTACTATTCTTAAAGGGCCAGCAGTCGGTTTTCCTATTGCTAGAGAGCCATCAGCTGGCTATGCTTTGTTGTTCCCATTATTAACGAATGGGTCTCCTATACTGTTATTGCATATGCAAGGCCTGCAAGGGCTGCCAAAAATTTAGAGGAACTCCAATACCCCTTACAAGAGACGTAGAGGACAGAGAGCCTCTTAAAAACAATGTTCCCATTATTAGGAAGTGGGTCTCCCATAGTGTTTGCCTATGTTGTGAATGCAAAAGCTGCCAAAAATTTGGAGGCACTCCAATGCCCCTTGGAAGAGACGTAGAGGGCCTCATGAAAAAATGTTCCCATTATTAGAAAGTGGGTCTCCCATAGTGTTTGCCTATGCAGTGAATGCAAAAGCTGCCAAAAATTTAGAGGAACTCCAAAGCCCCTTGCAAGACACGTAGAAGAGGTGATATGGTAGATATGGTGGTGAATTATATGATGATGGAGGATTAGGAGATGGAGGGGGACAAGAGCAAATAGACAAAATAAGGAATTTGTGAAGAGGTGCATGGGAATAGACCTCCCAAAAAGACACTGGATTTGAGTTTATGTTATGCTGCTATCATTCGGTGGTGTTGAGAAGTCTGGCAAAATCCAGCCCTTGTTCATTTTTATAAGAGTCATCCCGTCAACATTTTCAGTTGACAGGCGGATGCGCTTATCAGTTATAATTATACCAGCGGCACTAAAAACCTGCTCTGACAAAACGCTAGCGGCAGGGCAGGCCAGAACCTCCAAGGTGTAGAGAGCCAGTTCTTGCCACGTGTCCAGCTTGGATACCCAATAATTATTAGGCACAGAGGAATCACGGAGGACGTTGGTGCAGTTGGCAAGGTACTCCCTCACTATCTTCCCAAACTTTGCACTCCTTGTGAGAGTACCCCGTGCCTCAGGGCCTGTAAGATGGGAGGGAGGGTCTGAGAAAACTGTCCCAGAACTTTGACAGTGTTCCCCTGCCTCTGCTGGATTGGAGTTGTGTCTCTCTCGCCTGTACTCCTTGGTTGTCCAGCGAACTGTGACCTCTGCCGCCAGCGTTTTCAGATGGGAATTTTTTTAATAATTCCGCAACAAGGGCCTTCTGGTACTGCCCTATTTTAGTAGACCTGTCCACCTCGGGAATTAGAGATAGAAAGTTCTCCTTGTAGAGTGGGTCTAGAAGTGTCACCAACCAGTAATGACTGTCATCCAAAATTTGGAGAACGCGAGGGTCACGGGAAAGGCAGCGTAACATAAACTCAGCCATACACGCCAGACTGATAACAGGCCATGTCCTCACCAAGAGGATGACTGACCATGCTCTCCTCCTCCTCCCTATCTTCAGGCCATCCACGCTGGACAGACGGTATGACAGTTGTGCACGTAGTACCGTCTATAGCGTATGAAACTAGCTCCTCCTCCTCCTCATTGTTACCCAACCCACGTTGGGATGAGATGAGGCTGGGCTGTGTGTAATCATCCTGTATGGTTCCTTGCTCCATCTCATCGTGCTCCACCTGCAGTGCATCCTATTTGATTGTGAGCAGAGAGCGTTTCAGAAGACAGAGAAGTGGGATGGTGACGCTAATTATGGCGTCATCGCCACTCACCATTTTGGTGGAGTCCTCAAAGTTTTGGAGGATGGTACATATGTCTGACATCCATGTCCACTCCTGAGGTCTAATGTGTGGAGTCTGAACTGAACACCGACGGCCTTGTTGATGCTGGTACTCAACAACTGCCCTCTTCTGCTCACAAATCCTTCCCAACATCTGCAGTGTAGAGTTCCAACGCGTGGGGACATCACACACCAGTCTGTGAGCCGGAAGCTGCAAACGCTGCTGAAACACTGCAAGGGTGGCGGAAGCTGTAGGTGACTTTCTAAAATGGGCACACAGGTGGTGTACTTTAGCAAGCAGATCAAGCAGCTCTGGTAGATTTTGGGAAACCGCTGAACCACGAGGTTAAGCACATGGGCCAGGCATGGTACGTGTGTGAGCTTGCCTTGCCTCAGAGCCGCCACCAGGTTCCGGCCATTGTCACACACGACCATGCCTGACTGTAGGTTCAGCGGTGTCAGCCACAGATCTGCCTGCTCTTTCAGAGCTGTCCTCAACTCTTCAGCATTGTGCAGTTTGTCACCTAAGCATATTAGCTTCAGCACAGCCTGTTGCCGCTTGGCCAAGGCAGTGCTGCAGTGCTTCCAGATTGCGACTGATGTGGTCATTTCGGAGATGGATGCTGAAGAGGAGGAAGAGGAGGAAGTGCAGGAGCTGTAGAATGTGGGGGCAACCCTGACTGACTCAGGGTCCGCAAACCTCGGCGTCGGGAGGATGTGCTCCGTCCCAAGGTCCGACTGGGTCCCGGCTTCCACTATGTTACAGTGTGCCGTCAGCGAGATGTACCGTCCCTGCCCACAAGCACTTGTCCACGTGTCCGTGGTTAGGTGGACTTTCCCGGTAACTGCGTTGTTGATGGCACGGCTAATGTTGTGGGACACGTGCTCGTGTAATGCGGGGATGGCACACCGGTAGAAAGAGTGGTGGCTGGGGACTGAGTACCACGGGACTACCACTGCCATCAGGTTGCGGAAAGCTTCCGTCTCCATGAACCTAAAAGGCAAGATTTCGAGCGCAAGCAGTCGCGAAATGTGTGAATTTAGTAGTGTGGCCTGTGGGGCGTTAGCTGCTTCTTTGCGCTTGCGTTCCAAGGACTGGGGTAGGGACAACTGAACGCTGCGCTGGGACAAGGAAGTGGACGTGCTTGCTGATGGTGCTAGTTGAGAGTGTGCAATGACAGGTGCAGAGCAGCAGGCATCTTCGCATGCGCCATGGACAGGGGATCGGCTTGCATGCACAACATCAGAAGAAGCAGTGGTGCCACCTACAGACACTGTTCCTGGACCCTGGGGTTCAGCCCACTTAGTCGGGTGCTTTGCTGCCATGTGCTTGATCATGCTGGTGGTGGTCAGGCTGCTGGTTTTGTTACCCATGCTGATGCTGGCCTGGCAGGTGGTGCAATTGGCCTTTTTGGGGTTATTGGCAGAGTCCTTAAAAAAAAACAGACTCTGGAAAACCTAACAGTTGTACTGGCAACTTCCGTCGTGTTGGTGTTACGGGGAACGGTTGCCCGCCTTCTGTCTGCGGCCACCACACTGTTTCTTCCTGCCTGTTGTGGTGCTACACCTCCTCCCCCCTGTGTGCTGCTGTCCTCCCTCTGCATGTCCTCCTGCCAGGTTGGGTCAGTTACTATATCATCCACCACCTCGTCTTCCACTTCCACTTCCACACCCTGGTCATCCTCCTAACTTTCTGGCAATTGTGTCTCATCATCGTCCACCTCTTATGACAGTTTCCCTCCGTCGTCTTCATGTGACCGTGGCTGCTCAAATATTTGGGCATCACTACATGCGATCTCCTCTTGACCCGCTTCAAGTGGACCGGACGAGAGGCCCGAATCTATAAATGGAAAAGTGAACAGCTCTTCGGAGTGTCCAAGTGTGGGATCAGTTGTCTCCAGGCACTTGGCATGGTGGGAGGAAGGAGGATCAGGATGAGGAATATCCCTCAGCCAAAGACCGGAGGTCGTGATCATCTATTGGTGCGGCCCCCTGCTACACCCACTAGGAAGGCACAACATAGGGTCAGGGAAACCGGCGACAGGTTTCACCAAGAGAAGGCCCGAGGCAGCTGGACAGAAGTGTGGTCACTGGTGGGGCACGAGAGGCCAGAGAAAGGATAAAAGGGGGTCCTGTGCCATACTCCTGAATTGCCTGGGGGTTGACCGAGCTCCTCACCTGGTGGACGCAGCACGGCTCGGGCAGTCATTGCCGGCAGAAGTGACTCGGATAACAACTGTGAGTAAAAGACCCTGGACTGCATCACTGACTCTGTGTGATTTATGCTGCACCCTGCACCATCACCCCCAGCATCCTATTACACTGCCCTGAGGCTACACTCTTCCCGTGGGGAGTTATCCTATCCCTGTGCTGCATATCTACATCAGCCTCAGCAGTCTGCCTTGCAGCGGCGGTCCTCCCTGACCGCAATCCACGGGTGGCGTAGTCGAACATTCTAAAACACTGATAAATAGACTGCCGCCATTTGGTCTGACCACCCTGAGCCACGGGATCGGGTTGCCACTACTACCCCCATCAGCACAGTACACCAGAAAGCCCAGTTCCGGGTGCCCCACGGCCCAGGGGGCGAGTCAGCTTTGGCGTAGTCGGCAGGATTGTGACCAACCCGCCACAAACGGGTATTGCGTGCCTGAAAAGAGACTGTTTCACTGTATTAAAAATGGCGCCCGCCCCAGAAGAACGGACGCCATAATGTGCGCGCCAAAAGACAACAGGAAGCCACCTCCCATCGTGGGCCAGGTCCCAGAATGGCGCCAAAGAAGGAGCCCACCCCCAACAGCCATGAGTGCGGCTGTAGAGATGTCCATCAAGATGGGGGCCTGCCCCTGAGAGTGATTGTCAGCAGATTGCCCCAGGACCACCCCCAACAGGGGTGGAAAGAGAAGAAAATCGCGGGGCAGGGTGTGGTTTGGATCAGTCTCGCCAGACCACACCCGGAGATGGACAGGAGCGTCAACTCCAGCACCCTGGCAAGCGGCCTGCTGCAGGCCGAGGCGGCCCCATACAGCCTCACGGAGCTGATGGCTCAGCTCCCCGCAGAAGACCCTGAGTTCCTGCGGACTGCGCTGGAGGAGCTGGACCGGAGGATGGTCCGAGCGCAGAGGGACGTTGCCGCCAGGTGGAAAGAGGAGATGGCCCGGCGGGTCGCGGCCCGGCAGCAAGAGACACTGCCAGCACCCGGCAGCGTGCCTGCCCCCGAGGACGGAGATAGAAGATCGGAGGCCGAGGATGACGCTGCAGAAGAGGCAAGTAAGGCGGACGCCCCTGCCCTGGGTCCTGACACCATCGTAGCCTTACCGCTGGATCCCGTCGCGGAGCCAGAAGTCCTGGGAGTTGCTGCGGCTTCCACGCTCCCGCCGCAAACACCTAGGCCGCAAGCCACGAGCACCGCCGCTGAACCATGCCCCCCGTCGTGCCCTCTGACCCCAAGCGCGGAAAGAAGCGGCCCGCTACAGGCCCGGTCGCAAGGCCTGACCACTCCAGGTGCTTCCCGACCGCGTGCGACCCCGGTCCCAAAACCACCACCCCTGGGTGCGGACCTGTATGCCCAACTGTCCAGTCTGGATGGAGAGCCAGTTCCTCCACCACCTGGGTGGATCCACCCTAATCTCCGGAAAAGCCTTCCCGCGGAGACCGGAGACCCTCTGCTACCACGCCCGCCAGACCCACGGCCTGTTGAAGTTCCCCAGCTCCCGGTCGAGGAGGTCCAGTATGAGTGGGACCCGACAGGAGAAGACCTTATGGGGTTCTCACAGGAGATGCGGGCGGCCGCAGCCCGCAGGCGGGTGTTCTGTGACCGACAGGTGGCGCAGTTTGAACGGGAGAGGCGGGCGCGACGACAGAGGCAGGAGCGGCTGCACGCCCGGAGCGCGGAGCAGAAGATGCGCGCCCGGCAAGACCCCCAGGCTGCGAGAGGTCCCAGAATCATCGGGACCGTCGTCAAGTTCCAGCAGGAGCAAGGATGGGGTTTCATCCGAGACCCGACCATGGACACGGATGTGTTCGTTACCCAGAGAGATGTAGAGAGCCACCTGCCAGAGGGCCATCCGGAACGGGATCTGTTTCCAGGAGACTTGGTGTCCTACACCCGACACCGAGGCCTAAAGGGATGGTATGCCCTTCATGTCCAGCGGATAAAAGAGGAGCAGCACCCTGAATCAGAACCCGAATACCAAGAGGACCCGGACGGGTCTGAAGATCAATATGAGGAAGGAGCATCAGGAGGATACCGCTACTAGTGAGTGGCAGAGTACCTGTGTACATAGTTGCCCGTCAGGGTAAAAGGAACTGTTTGTCTGATGCAAAGTTGATCTTGATTGAACTGTCACCTGGCTGAGGACTGAGAGCAGCCATCCCTCTTCCCTACCTGGCTGAGGACTGGGAACGGCCAATTCCCTGAAAATAGTTGCGCTTCTTAAAGTGCCCCCTACTGGTTTTATACAAGTACAGCAACGTCTACCTCTGGACAAAGTGTCCCACATGTTTGAAAGGTTGCTGAAGTTTTGCACTTAATAGAAAAATGGACACCTGGTCGCAAGTTGCACAGTGGCCAGTGAAGAAGAGAATCTACTAAAAGAATGTTTTACTTGAAAAGTTTATATGCTGCTAAAAGAGTTTTATGGTGTTTTATATGTGTGAAGAAAGTCTTGTAATACTTGTTAAAAGAGAAAAATGAGCTAGTAACGTTAAAAAAAAAAGAAAAGTGCCTCCCATAAAGGGATGGGTTAACTGGTTATAGTCTTATATGTGAATGCATTTTAAAAATTTGCATGTTTTTGAATTGTCTTTTGCTCTTTTTCAGCCCGAGGACGTGCTGTGGTTTACCAGGGGGGAATGTAGCACCACGAGGGTTCAGTTGCTACAGGGGTATTGCACCTCAACCAGAGGTGTGATATTCCACTCCCAGGTAAGGATGGAGTGTGGACCAGGGCTCAGTTAGCTGCTCACACATATACACACACTCCTCATTTCCGGGGGACAGTTCGACGGTGCTCCCATTTATATATATGCAGGCACAACTGACCATGTCCTTGGCTGGAGTGGGGAGGGGGGAGAGAACCCAGTGATGTAGGAGCAGAAGGGGACGGTTTCTGGAGCATAGGAAGGAGCTCATTGGTTGCAGGTCACCTGAGCTCAGACACAGTAAAGTACAGTTATATGAAAAAGTTTGGGCACCCCTATTAATCTTAAGCTTAATGTTTTATAAAAAATTGGTGTTTTTGCAACAGCTATTTCAGTTTGATATATGTAATAACTGTTGGACACAGTAATGTTTTTGCCTTGAAATGAGGTTTATTGTACTAACAGAAAATGTGCAATCTGCATTCAAACAAAATTTGACAGGTGCATAAGTATGGGCACCCTTATCATTTTCTTGTTTTAAATACTCCTACCTACTTTTTACTGACTTACTGAAGCACTTTTTTTGGTTTTGTGACCTCATTGAGCTTTGAACTTCATAGCCAGGTGTATGCAATCATGAGAAAAGCTACTTAAAGTGGCCACTTGCAAGTTGTTCTCCTGTTTGAATCTCCTCTGAAGAGTGGCATCATGGGTTCCTCAAAACAACTGTCAAATGATCTGAAAGCAAAGATTATTCAACATAGTTGTTCAGGGGAAGGATACAAAAAGCTGTCTCAGAGATTTAACCTGTCAGTTTCCACTGTGAGGAACATAGTAAGGAAATGGAAGAACACAGGGACAGTTCTTGTTAAGGCCAGAAGTGGCAGGCCAAGAAAAACATCAGAAAGGCAGAGAAGAAAAATGGTGAGATCAGTCAAGGACAATCCTCAGACCACCTCCAGAGAGCTGCAGCATCAACTTGCTGCAGATGGTGTCACTGTGCATCGGTCAACTATACAACGCACTTTGCACAAGGAGAAGCTGTATGGGAGAGTGATGCAAAAGAAGCCGTTTCTGCAAGCACTCCACAAACAGAGTTGGCTGAGGTATGCAAAAGCACATTTGGAGAAGCCAATTTCTTTTTGGAAGAAGGTCCTGTGGACTGATGAAACCAAGATTGAGTTGTTTGGTCATACAAAAAGGCGTTATGCATGGCGGCAAAAAAACACAGCATTCCAAGAAAAACACTTGCTACCCACAGTAAAATTTGGTGGAGGTTCCATCATGCTTTGGGGCTGTGTGGCCAATGCCGGCACCAGGAATCTTGTTAAAGTTGAGGGACGCATGGATTCCACTCAGTATCAGCAGATTATTGACAATAATGTTCAAGAATCAGTGATAAAGTTGAAGTTACGCAGGGGATGGATCTTTCAGCAAGACAATGATCCAAAACACCGCTCCAAATCTACTCAGGCATTCATGCAGAGGAACAATTACAATGTTCTGGAATGGCCATCCCAGTCCCCAGACCTGAATATCATTGAACATCTGTGGGATCATTTAAAGAGGGCTGTCCATGCTCGGCGATCATCCAGGATCCAGGAAATCATTAAAAGCTACAGGAAGCGACTAGAGGGTGTTATTTTTGCAAAAGGAGGATCTACTAAATATTAATGTCACTTTTCTGGTGAGGTGCCCATACTTATGCACCTGTCAAATTTTGTTTGAATGCAGATTGCACATTTTCTGTTAGTACAATAAACCTCATTTCAAGGCAGAAACATTACTGTGTCTAACAGTTATTACATATATCAAACTAAAATAGCTGTTGCAAAAACACCAATTTTTATAAAACAATAAGCTTAAGATTAATAGGGGTGCCCAAACTTTTTCATATGACTGTAGATAAAAGGTGGGAGTCATCTTTAGTGAGGGGTCAGTCATTCAGAGAAGAAGTTCAGCCAGAGAGGGCTGACAGGGAGCTGAGGCTCAGTCTGAGCTCAGCTCCCTGAGGCAGGCCTAGGGTGGAGGCCGGAGCCAGAAGGGAGAAGAGGAGAAGGAGAAGGAAGGAAGAAAGGTGGAGAGAAAGAGGAGTAGAGAGTGTGATGAACCTGTAGCCGCCATCTTGGTAATGATAAATCATATCCAGGGATGGCCACACTTCAGCAGCCCCCACCCTTGGGACCTTCTGTTAAAACGTCAACTAGATAGTTTCCCCCCATCCAGGCTCCTGTAAGATAAGAAGCCTACTTAACACTTGAATGCTAGGAGCTTCAAAGACTTCGAGAGGAAACACAGCCAGCAGGGGGGGGTGCTTCGTCTATCTGTACCTGACCATTTGTCCCATAGGACTAGTTTCTTTGTCTGTCACAAGCATGGAGGCATAAGATATAGAAACATGAATAGTACACGCATGTTGCGTGGGATGGGCCAATAAAAAAATATCACGGCGTCCCGGAGCCATTGCGCACACAAGCCTCCGCGGTAGACGTTTGTACGTGCTCTGGAAGCCAAGATATAGCGCGGAGCCATTCCTGAGGACCGTATGGTATCATAATTGATATCAAAAGGTCGGTTACGGCGGCCCGAATCCATGGGAACCCCTGGGGGTATCATGAGACCATCCCAGAAGAAGTTATTGGGTTCCTTAGAATTTGGGCTTCTGATCGAAGTTAGACCTGAGGGTGGAGACTGAGCCAGCTGACCTCACCAGCAGTGGGCGGGACGGGGCAGGTAAGATAGCAGGACAGACAAGAGACAAGTCAGTTTTTGACCCAAGAGTGGTGTGCTGAACATCTGAGCACCAGCTGAGGCCACCAAGGGGAGGAGCAGTTTGACCATGCGGTGGTAGGCCTCAGCCTGTAACAAAGAACCGTGCCTGCGACCGCAGAATCCTCTCCCTGCGTCACAAGAAAATCAAGAAACCGGTAACTGATATGCTGTGGTGATTCTGTGTGTTGTATTCCATTGTTGTATAGTTTAGCCTGACCTTATACCTGTGTATATTTAGTTGTATATCGTGTATCTAGTGTATTATTATAATCAATTACCTCAAGTAATTGTGGGCCTGCCTTTTATTCTGCATAACGAACGCACGTCCGTGTGAGCTCGGCTCAAGCCAAAAACGCTACCCAGGGTTGGTTCCTGACCCGATATAGGCCCATTCACGGACTGGGCGTATATCTAAAATAGGGACTGGTGGCAGCATACCAACTGGGGATTGGGGAAGGCTGGTAGTGACGGTCGGAGGTTCAGATATATATATTCCTGGCGCGGCCAAGGAAGATATATATACCGCCCTCACTACAGAGGGCCCCGATACCCAGTAGGTTACAGGACAGTCTCCCTGGCGACCGCTTATCCTAGGTGCAGTTCCTTGACTGACCTGAGGCTAAGAGGGCGCTAGCGAGTTGTGCTGTGTAGTGACGTTACGGTTTAGTGACGTTGAAGGGATAACACACTACCGTGTTCCCTGCGCTGGTTGCAGCTACCTGGCACTACTTTCTCTAGGTGCAGTACCTTGACTGACCTGAGAGGTAAGGGGGCGCCAGAGAGCTGCACCCACCGGCCGGCTTTCATCACATTGGTGGCAGAGCGGTGGGATTGCAGAATAATAGTGTTGTGGGACCCCTACTCCCAGGCACTAAAGACTGCCAGTGGTAACTTCCACTGCTGGAGTCTTAAGGTCAGCCCAACGTTAGACGGTCAGGCTAAAAGTATAACAAGGTGTGTGCAAACTCAGGGTTGCAGCGGTGTCGGTTACCAAGATGGCAGACGGCACCAGGAGCAAGACCCTGCAGGAGGCTAATGCTACGGTCCGTGTGGCAGGAGGGGAGGACATTGTTACTCATGGCGAGGAGGAGTCCAGCCCGGGCACCTCAGGGAGCCAGTCCCCAGTATACGGTCCCGCAGTGGGCTGCCCACCACCTACCCAGCCCAGCCTGTCCAGATCACAAGCCCTTTTACAAGCGGCTATGGCAAGTCTCCAGTCTCATGGCGATGCCGTCTACAAAACCCTCCTGGCAGCATCAGAGAAGGCAGCGGAGGAGGAGCGCGAAGCTGCAGAGCGCCGGGAGGCTGCGGAGCGTGAAGCTGCAGAGCGCCGGGAGGCTGCGGAGCGTGCAGAGCGAGCTGCGGAGCGCCAGCACCAACTGGACCTGGCCCAGCGGGGGCTTCCGCTAGAGCAACCAACCCATCAGGAGACCAAGTCGTCCAAAGTCCGGGCTGAGGACTTCCCTCTACTGGAGAAGGATGGGGACCTGGACTCCTTTCTGGTGGCATTTGAACGGACCTGTCTTCAGCACCATCTGGCCCGGGATCAGTGGGCCAGATACCTGACCCCCCGTTTGAGGGGTAAGTCCCTGGATGCCTTGGGGGACTTACCTGCCGGGGAGGTACAGAACTACGACTGCATCAAGCGGGCCCTGATCCGGCAGTACAACCTCACTCCCGAGTCGTACCGCCAGAAGTTCCGGAGCCTGCTGCGTGGCCCCAAGGACACCTGGACCGATCATATGCGGGCGCTGTTGAGAGCCGCAGAGCACTGGACCTCGGGTCTAGCGCTTACTACCCGCCAGGAGGTCCAGGAACTGTTCGTCACGGAGCAGTTCTTGTGGAACTGCCCAGAGGACCTCCGACAGTTCCTCCGTGACCGAAAACCAACAGGGGCTTCTGCTACAGCCGCCCTGGCAGACGAGTATGCCAATAACAGGGCGCCTGAGCTGAAGAAGTCTGCCAGCAGCACCTGGAGAGGGGGTAAGCCCAGTCATGCCCCTGTTTCCCCGGCCCCTAGAACACAAGGGGTGTATCCCCCTGTTGCCCTCTCCAGGCAAGGACCAGACGTAAGACGTTGTCATCTATGCAACAAACCAGGACACTTTAGGGCTGAGTGTCCCCAGCGCCAAAAGACCCCATCCCAGTCCCAGAGAGCGCCCAATGTTTTGTGTGTGGGAGGGGGTGGTGGTAGGTCCCTGGACAACATCCAACCCGTCACCATAGGCCGTTCTGCGGTCATGGGACTGCGGGACACGGGCGCTGAACGAACACTGGTACGGCCTGAGGTGGTGTCCCCCCAGGACTTGGTACCAGGAAAGACTCTTTCCGTCTCCGGGGTTGGAGGCGTGGAGCCGGCACTTCCCGTTGCCATGGTGTATTTGGACTGGGGTGCCGGGAGGGGGATGCGGGAGGTGGGAGTAACGCCAAATATTCCCGCAAATGTTTTATTAGGGACCGACTTGGGGCGTCTAGTATCGCAGTATGTACCCTCTGAACCCCCAAGTTCGGCCCCCCAAGAGTGTATTGATTTGTCTGCTGCTAATGCCAACCATGTTGTATGTAGTGTGCGTCCTGCTGAGGAGGAGGGAGTGAAACCTGAGGGTAACACCTGCACAGACACAACACAAACAGGGTTAGTGAAAGCAGGTGGGGAGTGTGGGGATGCCCGCAGAGGTGCTCAGCCGGCGTGCCGTGACCTCTTGTCCTCCGGTGAGGGAGGGGGCGGGCAGGATTCTGTAGAGGGAAGCTCAGGGATGGAGAGGGGGGCAGCTACCGGCAGTGTAGGGCTCCCAGGGGTATCCAGGCTGCTGAGTATAGGCCCACTGCAGGGGGAGGAACAGGCCATGGGAGGTGGGGGTGTCCCAAGAGAGGAGCCGCCAGGTAAGACCCCAGGGCAGGAGTTCCCCACATCCGAGATGTCCAAAGGCCTAGGAAGCCTGCCTGATCGGGCGGCTTGGTCAGAAACAGAGGGGAAGCAGGCACTACCCACGGTCACAGCGGTCATAGCCGCTGTCACCAGGAGTGGGAGCGCCGGAGCCCAAGGAGCCTTGCAGAGGTCCGACGGCTTCCCCACTTCTGACCAAGTGTCTGCCGGGTCAGACAGCGGCCAGGTGACATGCCCGGAGGGGCTGACGGAGGATGTGGCAGTTTCGTCGATTCTGGCCACATCAAGTCAGGAATTTCAGGCTGCGTTGGAAGCAGACGACAGCCTGAAAGCTCTCAAGGAACAGGCGGCACAGCCTCCCATGGAGTCAGACTGCGAGCGGGTGGTCTGGGACCAGGGACGGCTGTACCGGGTAACGGTCCAGCAGGGTTCACCGGAGGCGTGGCCCAGGGACCGACAGTTAGTGGTACCCTATCCGTTCAGGGCGGAATTGTTGCGGATCGCACACGAGATTCCGATGGCCGGACCCCTAGGGATCGCTAAAACCAAGGCCAGGATAGCTCAGCATTTCTACTGGCCTGGGATGGGAGCCGCGGTGGGTGCCTACTGCCGTTCGTGTGACACCTGTCAGAGGGTGGGGAAGGCGGGGCCGCGCCCCAAAGCCCCACTGGTAACTCTGCCAATCATCGAAGAGCCTTTCTCGAGGGTCGCTGTGGATCTTATTGGACCTCTGTCCACTCCCAGCCACTCCGGGAAATGCTTCATACTCACGGTAGTGGACTATGCCACCCGGTACCCGGAAGCGGTAGCTTTGTCGTCCATTCGGGCCGACAAGGTGGCTACCGCCTTACTGGAGATCTTCTCCAGAGTGGGTTTCCCCCAGGAAATGCTCACCGACCGAGGGACCCAGTTCATGTCGCGGCTGATGGAGTCCCTCTGTAAGCAAATGCAGGTGCAACATCTGGTGGCCAGCCCGTATCACCCACAGACTAATGGCCTGTGTGAGCGGTTCAATGGCACCTTAAAGCAGATGCTTAAGATGTTGGTCGACTCCCACGGGAGAGACTGGGAGCGTTACCTCCCACACCTCCTATTTGCTTACCGGGAGGTTCCGCAGGCCTCAACGGGGTTCTCCCCCTTTGAGCTCCTGTACGGGCGACGGGTACGGGGCCCCCTGGCTCTGGTGAAGGAAGCATGGGAAGGGGATTTGGCCACCCCCGAGGTGTCGGTCATCGAGTATGTCGTGCGCCACCGGGACAGGATGATGGCCTTGGCAAAGCTGGTGCAGGACAATATGGCCCAGGCCCAGGCCGACCAGAAGCGGTGGTACGACCAGAATGCTTGTGAGAGGACCTACCAGGTGGGTCAAAAGGTGTGGGTACTGGTCCCCGTACCACAGAACAAGCTTCAGGCAGCCTGGGAAGGTCCCTACTTCGTGCACCAGAAACTCAATGCCGTCACCTATCTGGTCACCCTGGATCACGCCCGTGGAAGGAGGAAGGCCTTCCACGTGAACATGATGAAGGCTCATCATGAGCGGGAAGCGACTGCCCACCCAGTGTGCAACCTTCCCGAGGAAGGAGAGGTAGAAACCCTCCTGGATCTGCTCACCCAAGCCAAGGCGGGTGGGTCCATCGAGGATGTGGGGGTTGGCCACCAGCTCACGGAGGACCAACGGTCCCAGCTGGGGACCACCCTGCACCCCTTCCGGGGGCTGTTCAGCAGCCTGCCCGGAAGGACTGAGATGGCTGTCCACGACGTGGACACTGGCGATCACCCGCCGATCCGGCGTTCAGCATATCGGGTCTCTTTCGAGGTGCAGGGAAACATGCGCCAAGAGATAGACGAGATGCTGAAGCTGGGGGTGATCCAGGCATCCAGCAGCGCGTGGGCCTCGCCTGTAGTCCTCGTACCAAAGAAGGACCGAACTACACGGTTCTGCGTGGACTACCGGGGGCTCAACGCTGTAACGGCCACCGATGCGTTCCCCATACCACGCATCGATGACCTGCTCGATCGGATGGCCGGGGCTAAGTACCTGACCATCATGGATCTGAGCCGGGGGTACTGGCAGATTCCTCTGACCCCCGCGGCAAGGGAACGCTCTGCCTTTATCACCCCTTTTGGACTGTACGAGTCCACAGTGATGCCATTCGGCATGAAGAATGCCCCTGCCACTTTTCAGCGGATGGTCAATACGCTGCTTGAGGGACTTGAAGGGTACGCGGCTGCGTACTTGGACGATATTGCAGTCTTCAGTCCCACTTGGGAGGATCACCTAGAGCACCTGCGGCAGGTGCTCGGTCGGATCCACCGGGCAGGCTTGACCATCAAGCCGGAAAAGTGCCAGCTGGGCATGAGTGAGGTCCTCTACCTGGGTCACCGGGTAGGCGGGGGGGTTCTGAAGCCAGAACCGGGGAAAGTGGATGCCATCGCATCCTGGCCCACTCCTAGGACCAAAAAGCAGGTGATGTCCTTCTTGGGGACCGCCGGGTACTATAGGAGGTTCGTCCCACACTATAGCACCCTGGCCAAGCCCCTGACGGACCTCACCAAGAAGAAGCTGCCCGTCGCAGTCGACTGGACAGTCGCCTGCGAGACAGCTTTCGGGGCACTCAAGGCCGCCCTAAGTAGCTCCCCTGTACTGCAAGCTGCCGACTTCGACCGGCCGTTTGTGGTACAGACCGACGCCAGTGACTTTGGCCTCGGTGCTGTGCTAAGTCAGGTCAACACGACAGGCCAGGAACATCCTGTCTTGTACCTGAGCAGGAAGCTACTGCCCCGGGAGGTGGCTTACTCCACGGTGGAAAAAGAATGCCTGGCAATTGTATGGGCCCTGCAGCGTCTGCAGCCCTACTTGTACGGGAGCCATTTCACCGTGGAGACGGACCACAACCCCCTCAGCTGGTTACACACGGTCTCTGGGTCGAATGGCAGGTTGCTACGCTGGAGCCTCGCTCTCCAGCAGTACCACTTCTCCATTCGCCACAGAAGAGGCCGTGACCACGGTAACGCTGACGGGTTATCCCGGCAAGGGGAGGGTGCAGAAGGACGCACGGGGGAACACAGGAATGTGCTACCCCCTCGCGCCCTCGTATAGGGGGAGGTGTGATGAACCTGTAGCCGCCATCTTGGTAATGATAAATCATATCCAGGGATGGCCACACTTCAGCAGCCCCCACCCTTGGGACCTTCTGTTAAAACGTCAACTAGATAGTTTCCCCCCATCCAGGCTCCTGTAAGATAAGAAGCCTACTTAACACTTGAATGCTAGGAGCTTCAAAGACTTCGAGAGGAAACACAGCCAGCAGGGGGGGGTGCTTCGTCTATCTGTACCTGACCATTTGTCCCATAGGACTAGTTTCTTTGTCTGTCACAAGCATGGAGGCATAAGATATAGAAACATGAATAGTACACGCATGTTGCGTGGGATGGGCCAATAAAAAAATATCACGGCGTCCCGGAGCCATTGCGCACACAAGCCTCCGCGGTAGACGTTTGTACGTGCTCTGGAAGCCAAGATATAGCGCGGAGCCATTCCTGAGGACCGTATGGTATCATAATTGATATCAAAAGGTCGGTTACGGCGGCCCGAATCCATGGGAACCCCTGGGGGTATCATGAGACCATCCCAGAAGAAGTTATTGGGTTCCTTAGAATTTGGGCTTCTGATCGAAGTTAGACCTGAGGGTGGAGACTGAGCCAGCTGACCTCACCAGCAGTGGGCGGGACGGGGCAGGTAAGATAGCAGGACAGACAAGAGACAAGTCAGTTTTTGACCCAAGAGTGGTGTGCTGAACATCTGAGCACCAGCTGAGGCCACCAAGGGGAGGAGCAGTTTGACCATGCGGTGGTAGGCCTCAGCCTGTAACAAAGAACCGTGCCTGCGACCGCAGAATCCTCTCCCTGCGTCACAAGAAAATCAAGAAACCGGTAACTGATATGCTGTGGTGATTCTGTGTGTTGTATTCCATTGTTGTATAGTTTAGCCTGACCTTATACCTGTGTATATTTAGTTGTATATCGTGTATCTAGTGTATTATTATAATCAATTACCTCAAGTAATTGTGGGCCTGCCTTTTATTCTGCATAACGAACGCACGTCCGTGTGAGCTCGGCTCAAGCCAAAAACGCTACCCAGGGTTGGTTCCTGACCCGATATAGGCCCATTCACGGACTGGGCGTATATCTAAAATAGGGACTGGTGGCAGCATACCAACTGGGGATTGGGGAAGGCTGGTAGTGACGGTCGGAGGTTCAGATATATATATTCCTGGCGCGGCCAAGGAAGATATATATACCGCCCTCACTACAGAGGGCCCCGATACCCAGTAGGTTACAGGACAGTCTCCCTGGCGACCGCTTATCCTAGGTGCAGTTCCTTGACTGACCTGAGGCTAAGAGGGCGCTAGCGAGTTGTGCTGTGTAGTGACGTTACGGTTTAGTGACGTTGAAGGGATAACACACTACCGTGTTCCCTGCGCTGGTTGCAGCTACCTGGCACTACTTTCTCTAGGTGCAGTACCTTGACTGACCTGAGAGGTAAGGGGGCGCCAGAGAGCTGCACCCACCGGCCGGCTTTCATCACAGAGAGGCTCCAGAAACAAGAAGGCAGAAGGGACCCTAAGAACCCACGAGATATCGGGTGAAGGGTCAGGCAGAATAAGGGTACCGGATTCCCAAGTTGGTGGAGGTAAATTATCCCTCAGCCAAAGACCGGAGGTCGTGATCATCTATTGGTGCGGCCCCCTGCTACACCCACTAGGAAGGCACCACATAGGGTGAGGGAAACAGGCGACAGGTTTCACCAAGAGAAGGCCCGAGGCAGCTGGACAGAAGTGTGGTCACTGATGGGGCATCAGAGGCCAGAGAAAGGATAAAAGGGGGTCCTGTGCCATACTCCTGAATTGCCTGGGGGTTGACCGAGCTCCTCACCTGGTGGACGCAGCACAGCTCGGGCAGTCATTGCCGGCAGAAGTGACTCGGATAACAACTGTGAGTAAAAGACCCTGGACTGCATCACTGACACTGTGTGATTTATGCTGCACCCTGCACCATCACCCCTAGCATCCTATTACACAGCCCTGAGGCTACACTCTTCCCGTGGGGAGTTATCCTGTCCCTGTGCTGCATATCTACATCAGCCTCAGCGGTCTGCCTTGCAGCGGCGGTCCTCCCTGACCGCAATCCACGGGTGGCGTAGTCGGACATTCTAAAACACTGATAAATAGACTGCCGCCATTTGGTCTGACCACCCTGAGCCACGGGATCGGGTTGCCACTACTACCCCCATCAGCACCGTACACCAGAAAGCCCGGTTCCGGGTGCCCCACGGCCCAGGGGGCGAGTCAATTACACAGTAGCAAATATGCACTTACAGGCGTTCTATGGTGAAAACAAGTAATCACCTATTCTAAAGCCGCATTCACACATTCGGTATTTGGTCAGTATTTTACATCAGTATTTGTAAGACAAAATCAGGAGTGGGTGAAAAATACAGAAGTGGTGACGTGTTTCTATTATACTTTTCCTCTGATTGTTCCACTCCTGGTTTTGGCTTACAAATACTGATGTAAAATACTGACCAAATACTGTACGTGTGAACGAGGCCAAATAATAAGTGATAAGTTATTGATTGGTGGGGGGTCTGACTGCTGGGACCTGCACCGATCTGCAGAATGTGGAGCTTTTATCCTCATTAGTATAGAGCAGCATGTGCGACTCGACCACTGATCCATTCATTCCCTAAGGGACTGCACTTGGCTTTTTCTTGAAGACCCCAAAGAGGATGAATGGACCTGCGGTCAGACATCTCAACTGACGCTCCATTTTAAAATGGGGATAAAATTTCCCCATTCTTCCGATCGGTGCGGTTTCCAGTGCTCGGATTCCACCGATCAATAAGTTATCACCTAACTAATCTGTGGATCAGTGATGAGCAAACTACCGTAATTCTGTGTACATCCCAGTTATAGTGATGCACAATAGATGTGCATGAGCTGCCCGTGTTTTACAGTCGATGCTCCACTATGATGGGAATAATGGCTAACAGGTATGTGCATATAGCTGTAAGTTGTGTGCCCTCGATGCATTTTTTAAGCGTTTCCGCAGCGGCAAAAACGCTGCAGAAACGCTTAAAAAATGCATGGTAGAAGGCCTGCCATGTCCCCCAATGATAATCCACATGTGCTGTGCACATGCTGCGGAAATTTCCGCTGCGGATTATCATTGCGGAAAAAAACGCAGCACTACCAATTATTTTGCGGAAGCGCTGCGTTTTCGCCGCCATTGACTTGCATTAGAATGCGCCAATTCCGCAAGACTGCATCTGTACTTGCGTAATTGGTGCGTTCTAATGTGCGGATGGTACCCGGGTATGGAGGAGAGGAGAGTACCATTAAAAAATCTGTGAAAAAAGAATAAAATAAAAAATAAATACATATTTACCTTCTGGCGGCCCGCAGTGCGCTCCTCCTTGCTTCCCGGCACTTCGCGATGGAATGAAGGACCTGCGCTGACGTCAGAGTCATGTGACGGGTCATGCGACGCTGACGTCGGCAGGTCATTCAATCCACCGCTGCCAGCAAGGGAGAACGGAGTGTAAAGCTGGACACCGGGGGCCATCGGAGGGTAAGTATACATTTATTTTTTTATTTTTAACCATTCTTTGGGGTCATACTATATAAATCCATGCTATTTGCATGGATTTATATAGTGTTACCAAGTTGACAAGCACTAAAATCGCTAAAATTGCCAAGCTAAAATCGCTTGGAAAGCGCTTGTCAACCCGCATGCGGAAATGCATGTGAAGAACTCTTCATTTCCGCATGTCCCTGGTAGGAAAACGCATGTACAATCCACATGTACAATCCGCATGTACAATCCGCATGCGTTTTTTTCTGCCAGGGAGATGCAGAAACGCTCAGGAAAAAATCCTGAGCATTTCTGCATCGTGGGCACATAGCCGTAGGGTGGGCCCCCAGAGTCAATTTTCCCTGTGGGCCCCAGACACCCCAGTCCGACCCTCTACGCACCCCCCACATTCCTCCAAAATTTTGGAGGAAAAAAGTGTGTCTTATACTTCCCAAAATAAGGTAGTTAGCAGCTACCTGCCTGTTTGTTCTTTGACTCATAGTAAAAAAATAATTTAGTTCTGGATAAACCCTTTAAGCAAAAAATGCAAATGATCGTGTTCTGCATAATACATCTGAATATGAGAAACTTGTTGATCATGATTTATAAAATCCATCCTGAGAAATGTATCGGATGAGATTACTTTTATAGAAACAGAAAATCCAGTATCCAGAGAGTTCTCAATAAAAGTATTCAGCTTTTCATTGCAGACAAGTTAAAATCTACAAGCAGAGCCTGTGTATCTAATCCAGCGTACCTTTGTGCTGACCTACTTTCCATTGACCATTTCATTTTCTTAATATAGTGAGAAACTAAAATATCTTGGTGAGACATCCATCTGAGTTCATTGTACATACTCGAAGAGAGACAGGAGAAGAGCAAGCAGGAATCAGACAGTGCCTGTCATTCTCATTCTGTTCATGTTCATCTTCTGGTCACAACAACTTGTTTAAATGGAAATAGGGCTGTTATCTAAATAAACAGAATAGAGCATTGATGGTAACATTATCCAGCGTAAATAAGGATTAATTATTCAAATGTCTGTCTGCTGAAATCCTATTTGCCCATGTTCTTTTTGAAGAGTAGAGCAGGCTTATGTGCATGATATACTTTATGTAATGTGGACTCATAAAGTATCAGCATGTGCATCGTGTAATTACAGAGTATCAGTATGTAGCAATGGAATATTATACCTGAACACTGTATAGTGTTCATACATGCTGGAAGTGAAAAAATAAATACACAGTTACTTTTATGCCAGAAACATAATTAAATGCCCAAATCCTATTTTAAAAAACTGGGCAAATGCATTAGTTTACGGATTTTGCTTACATCACTTCTTTTTCTCCTAACCATGTCTCCCCCGAGTCTTTCTGCTTGAGATAGGCTAACAGAAAGAGAAGGGACACGGACATTTATTGAGCTCTGTGACCCCTCCATTCTTCTCTGTGTTGAATCTCAGTTTTTAGCACTTTATTTTAGTATATTCTTAGGCTATGTACACCCTGAGTTTTCTTCAGGTGTTTTTGGAAAAGAAACTGGCTACGTGCACAAAACATCTTTTACAGATGGATTCCGCTGTGGAAACTGGCTCAAAAACTTATCAAAAAAAGTTCAAAATAATGAACATATTTATTTTATCTCCATGTAAAAACTTACTGTTGATATGTTCAGGCTTTTGATAGTCTTTAAACCATTTTAGGTTTCTAAAATCATCAAGCGGTTAAGCAAAGTGACCTGATCATTCTTATGGCTCTTCCTACACAGAAAACGCTGTGTACTTTACAATACAAGGCAATGGAAAGCTCAAAAGATGACCAGACATTTTTTTGAGTATTTTTCCATAATTTTTTGCTTAAAAAAAATGCTAGTGGCGAAAATCACTCAGGAAACGACTGAAAAAATTACACAAAAGACACTTCAGGAAAAATAACTCCAGGGTTTCATAAGTGTCTTCTGCTTTAAAAACTTGTTGGGTTCACCTGAGTTTAAATGATGTGTGCACATAGACACTGAGCGGAACCTCCAAGTATTTGAGGAGTTTTTCATTTTTTGAGGAGGATTTGAAGAATTTTGTCTCCAGAAACGCCACAAAAAACATAGCCACTTTCCAATCCAAAAACTCAGCAAAAATACTGTGTGCAAATTCCTTTAAGTCAGGGCATGTGAACACGGTGCATTTAAGATGCGGTGATCGTTTTCCTGAATCCTCTTTGCTTCTGTTCAGTTGTTTTCGCGGTTGCACCGCTCTCGGCACCTTTGCTCTATGCTTTCGAGTATATGAAACAGAATGAACATACATTATATACTGTAATGTTGTTTTTACATTGCTTTGAATTCTATTCTTATTTTGAGGAATAAAGAGAAGACTAATCTATAGAAATAAATCAGATTACTTTTTCATTTCTATTGCTGTCCTGAAAAAAAATAAGTTGAAATGTAATTGATTGACACGATAAAAATGAAACAATTTATTTTATGAACGCTGATGGCTTACATGGATTGATACCATGGCTTCTCTGCTCTATTATTGGATGATGCCCCTCATAAAGGAAGGGCATACAATTATAGATTTCTATAAATTCCCTATTATACAGACAGTAAGTTAAATTTGCTTCATATTATAGAAAATGATACCTTCATTTGTGTGATATAAAATGGGAACACTTTATTATATTAAGGGGAACCCCTAAATATTGTTTCTGCTGCTTTGAATCTCCAAAATTTTTATTTTTTGAAATGTATGGGACAGCAGTGTCACAGGTTGTCTTGACTTGTGCCCAGGCTCAGATTGGCCCACGGGAGGACAGGAGAATCCTCTGGTGGGCCCCCATGTAGGAATGGGCTCTCCACTCCACCTATATGAGAAGTAGTTGGCACAATACATTTGTTTCACTATGTTCAGACAAGGGCATCATATGATCATTCATTTAACAAATGACCCCATTTATTATTATATACAAACCTAGGCAAATATGTGTAATGTGATATTTGCATGTAGCTGAACACTGGACCATCAGAGTCAATGTTACTGGTGGGCCCTCGGCACCCCAGACCGGCACTGCTTGCGCCCTCCGGACTATGACACCCTTCTCACCAAATCATCTATTTTACAGAATGTCCATGTTGTATGTGAAATCAATGTCTGCAGTGTTGTAGTGAGGTGCTTGATGTGGGCTAATATTTACAATTTAGGAGACAAAGACTGAGACAGGGAAGGAGTGATAGAGGGAGAGATTGAAGCCAACAACATCTAGAATACTGTGTTCAGTTCTGAATACCTCGCCTAGAAAAAGATATTGACAGAACAAAGAACAAGTTCAAAGATAAGAAACAGAAGTTATCTGAGCGAAACTTATCAGGGGAAATTTAAGAAGTTTGGGTGTAATTATTTACTGCATTTTGCGTTTTTTTTGTGTGTAGATTTTTCTGTTTTAGGCTAGGTCTACATGGCAGCGTGTTATGTGACTCTGAAATTGTAGTATCACATGGCAACATCACATCTAATTATTTGTTTTGGTGTTTGCATTGTGAGTTGCGACCTCATGCAACTGCGACCTAGGGTTGCAAATGTTTCCAATCGAGTTGGATTTTCTGTCGCTGGTCACAAGTCACCCTAGACACACTTGCCATAGACTTCAAGTCACATGAAACTTCGACCTGTGTACTGGCTATTTTTCCCAGTAAAATCTCAGTTCTAAAATTTTTGCAGGACAGTAAGTTGCAGGCAAGTTGCACAGATATTTTAGATTGTGCATATTATCTGAAAATTGCTTTTGGGTGACTGTGTAGCCCTTGCCTTAGCTGTTTTTTGGTTTTGTGACAATTTCTATTTTTAAGTTGCACCTACTTTGAAGTCGATTTTCTACTTGTTTTGATCTCTGTTCACTATTGTGGACATGGTTTTTGTAAACCAGATGTTTGCGACTGATTAATTATATGTGACTTTTTATATATTTTTTTATACTGTATGCCATAGATTTTTGTGCAAATGTTAACATTGTTTGTGTTATTTTATCAGATCACACGACTTTTTGCTCTAAGAAGGCACAAAAATAGAAAAAAGGCAAAGATAAAGAGCATTTTTTTTATTATGTGCAAAATTCATTCATGAATTCTCTGGTATCATTTTGAAGGATGGCAATGAATGCCAGCAGCCAAAACAGAAAAGAGCTTTAAAAACCTGCAAATGATGAATTGGACCCATAGGGCTCGCTCACACGAGCGTATTAATTGGACGAATACAATCTGATAAAAAAAGTGATTGCACTCAAACCAATGTTAATCAATCATAGTGCAAATCTGCTTTTTATTTTTCTCACATGTATTTGGTGTGAGAAAGAAATTGCAGCATGCTGAAATCGGATGGGTGCAAGAATAAAATCGTATGCCATCCTATAAAATCCGATTTTTATGGATACATTACAATTCTGTATCATAGGACACTGTAAATGAACCTGTAAATGATTAAAGGAGTTGTCCACTACTTTCACATTGATGCAATATCCATGGGATAGGGCATCAATGTATGATCGGCTGGGGTCCCGCACGCAGCACCCCTGCCGATGAGCTGTTATAGGTGCCGGCGGTAGGCCGGAAGTGCTTTACCTGCGGTGCTTGGCCGTCAAGTTGCAGTGGCTGCAGCGGGGTACTGCACATCCACCTCCCATTGAATTGAATAGGAGGCGGATGTGCAGTAACAAGCGCCAGCCACTACAACTTGATGGCTAAGCACCGCAGGTAAGCACTTCCGGCCTGCGGCCGCCGACACCGATGACAGCTGATCGGCAGGGGTGCCGGGTGCAGGAGCCTGGCTGATCATACATTGATGCCCTATCCTACCGATAGAGCATCAATGTGAAAGTAGTGGACAACTTCTTTAATGGCTGCTGAGTAAAAAAACGGATTATATAGTGAGAAAAAAATCGTCCCACTTTTCTGGATGAAAATCGGACTGATTTTTTTATACTCTCGTGTTACCCCAGCCTTAATTTGTAAGTATTTGAGGAAATAAGACAAAAGGAGACATGCTAGAAATCTAATACAAGGTGGGTACAATATGAAATGAGTTTGGGTAAAGATCAGAATTGATGTCAGAAAGTAATATTTTACAGAAAGAATAGCAGATGCATTGAACTGCAGCTGTAGTTGGAAAATCACCTGCAGCTGGACATGAATTTACTTATTCCCAAGATAGAAATAAAAATGCCAGAGTAGTTGGACCATGAGCTCTTTTTCAGCTTCTAATCTGTTGTGTTTTTATGTGACTTGATTTCCTAGTGTAAGAAGTAACAGTTTTATATGTATCCTTATGCCCTCATAATGCATATAGAAGCTTGCAGCATTGATAGAAGTAAAAAAAAAAAGAGCAGGTAGTGTTTTATCTGTAATACAGATGGGTAATACTATAATACAAGGTATAATGTGTAGGTGACTTGTTTCTATATTGCAGTGATCATCATGTGCATGCATTCTGTACTCATTGGAGGGCAACCACAACGACAACTGCTGGAGATTGCATATGACATGAAAATGACAGATGGCACCTATGTTTTTATACCTTATGACACTTTATACTACAGTTTACCTTATCATAAGACACCATATGAAATACTGAGACTAAGCTCCAAGCTCAGGGCTGCTTATGATGCCGTGCTCACAATCACTGTGGAGTCAGAGCAGAAAAACTTCTATCAAGCCTTCCAAGAAGCTATCGATAGCGGTGAGCTTATTTCCAAAGCAAATCCCACAGAGGTAGGTACAACAAATATAACGGCTTGTGACCAAATATAATAACTATTATTAATTTAATAAATATTTATTCTCATATTCTGAAGCGATGGCATGTCACTAGGATATGCCATTATTTTGTGATTGGTAGAAACCCAACCTCTGGTGCCCTTTCTGATGCTGAATATTATGGGGCCCTAGCTCTGATTTAGCACTCTGTCCTCTTTTGTGGTTTACTTGCACAACGGTGCCGAAAGCCAAACAAGAGTGCGGGGGAACATTGCCAGCCCCAATCACTTATATGGGACGTGAAGAAGTTCCCTGCACAAAAGTTGGCCATTGTCAGGCACCTTTCCCTCATTGGCCTGGTCGTGGTTGTACCATCTGCGACTGGTTGTAACACAGACCTGTTGTGAAAAGCAGCCAGTCCTCATATAGATACATCCGTCCTGTAGATTCCGGCAGAAAAGTTCTTGGTCAGAGCCATGATAATGCTACCATGCTCACTGTGCCTCCCCAGACAACCCCTTTAATTTTATTTTTTTTTATTGGGTTTTGGACTCTGAAAAAAAACTTTGGCTGAGCAAATGATCTTTCTTTTCATGTTTCCTTATTTAGGTGTCCCCCTTATTTGGCACTATATACAATGCAATCTATTTTACTGCACAAGCAATGAATAACAGCAAGAGGTACCACAACTGGGTTTCTGGGTCCAGCTTAGTCAAGCATTCAAACAACATGCAATTTTATGGGTTTAATCAGTGGATTAGGACAAATCTGAATGGCAATGGATTTACAGACTACGTTATTCTGGACACTGACGTAAAGACCTGTGAACTGTACCGTACATATGTTGTTGATATGGAAACAGATATGGTCAGATACATGGGAAGGCCGATTCACTTTCCAAATGGCGTCTCTCCAAAGTCAGACTCTTATTGCTGGTTTGCAAATGGAAAAATCTGCACAGGAGGTGAGTAAATAGTCACATGCAGTGACTGCAGACTTGTACCCTAAAGCCGGACAACCCCTTTAACTTTTTGCACTACTCTCATGACAACCTAACAATACTAGTGAACTGGAGGTCATTGCCAAAATTGCAGAAAGTTTGGAAATTTTGCTACTAAACCTAATGTATAATGGAAATTGAATCATTTTGATTGCAACTAGGTTGAAATGATCACTGTTTGGTAATAAGATTTTAAGGGTGCATTGTCCCACAATCATCATTACTTCATCTATAAACAGACTAGGAAATATATATCTGATTGAGCCACTGCTGGGTCCCTTACTGGTGTCAAGAAGAGACTCCTGAACCCACTTTTCTTCTTACTGCACAACTTCAGTGAGAAGGAGTTTGCACACAGCTGCAGGCTAGCATGGGCCCTGTCAAAGCAAGTTATCGTTCACCAAGATACTAGACAGATTTTCATGTATATATGTGCATAGTGTCTGTTTCCATGATACTTGCGGGATCATCTTTCCTATTATTGGATTTGGGTTTTGGTCATGCACATGATTGCAGCTTATTCAAAATCCGAGTTGTATAATGACTTAACATGGCACCCATAGAAGTCTATGAATACTGATGTGCGTATGGAATCAGAGGCATACAGAAGCTTCTCTTGCTGGATTCCAAAAAAAATCCAAGGAAAAAAATTGTGACATGCTTAATTGTATACCTATGTAATACGGTGCCATACCTAGATTAGCACATGGACTGCCCGAGGCTCCTAAAACATACTTCTGTGTATAAATGAGGCTTAAGCCCAAGAATGCTCATGGTGGCCAAATGGTGTACTAGCTATTGAGGCAGTCTATACACCTATTATGAAGCCCCTAAAGAAAAAAGCAGCTCCATCACTCTTTTTAATGTTTGATGAGAAATAGTGTTGAGCGAGCATGAATTGTTATCCATCCGAGCGTGCTCGCCGAGTACTTGCGGCGTGCTCGGCATCATTGCCTGTTTGTCAGGCAATCCCTGCATGTGTCACAGGTGTATGACAGATGTGACACATGCAGCCGCGGCGACACTTTCATGGATGCCAAGCACGCCGCAAATACTAGGCGAGCAACCGAGCGTGCTCGCCAAAGGGGTTAACAATTCATACGCGCTCAACACTAATGAGAAACTTTGTAGATTCCCTATCCACATGATCTATTTATTAGTAAAAAAAATGGAAAGTTCATGGTCCATATTCATATGGTTTTTGTTTCCTAAAGAAGTGCTTTACACTTTGAAACACGTAGAAAAAAACAAAAACAAAACTTATTTTAAATTATCTCTGCCACTTGATGTTTCTTCATCAGCTGGCAGCGTGGATATGGACCACAAACTTTCCATTTTTTTTATGTTTTTTTGGGTGATATCACCCATGGATCTGCAGCAGCCACACAACCTGAGATCAGGTCAGCATATATTAATACCATCTCTGATAATTATTACTGGATAAGACCCTAATTTTGCGCTATTTTTTCTCCTCAGCTTTTTCTATCATTCATTAGCAAAGAAACAAGAGTTGAGGAATTATTCAAGTTATCATGGAAATGAGATTGTTGTGCAATTTAGATACCCTAGCCTAGGTGCTTAGGGAATGGTGTCATTATCCAGCACCAGAATGAGACCCATTCTGATCAGAGAACTGTCATTGTGGAGAAGTAGGCATCCTTCTTTCCATACAATACGCTTTTGTGGTTATTCACCCAATATCTCCACTTATTGTACATCACCTTCATTTAAGGTCCACGTCCTCAGACTCTTCCACGTATTATCCCTGTGAGTGGCAGTTGTCTTCAACCCTCAGGCTCACCCTCCCTGTTCTTAAATCACTTTGCTGCCTGGTGTCCACATTTCCTATTTTGTGAAATACTACCTTACATTATGGGTGAATTTAGCATCACCATTGACAACCCAATCTCACTATTAGCCTTTCAGTTTCTATCTTTAAGCTCATCTCACGGTCTTCCACAACTTACTAATTTTTCTATACAGTAAAACGAAAATACACGTGACCTTCAGTCTTTGCTAATTCCCTAACATTATTAATTGCCCCTAATTCTTTCTGGCCACAAATTATTTTAAATATCAAAGATTTAAAAGCACCATGGACAAAACTGCGCCTACTGTATTCCTTTTACACAGACAGAGGCAACCTTGGAACACTCTCATTCTTTTTCTTCAGTTTTGCTCTGAGTGAGCTGGACGGTTTTGGAGAAAATCGCATCTGTCATCAGATTTTCTTTATCATAAATTCATGCTCAAAACCTTTACTTCTGCCCTTGACCATATGAAACAAGCCCATTTTTATCACTCTCATTTTTTCTAATAATCCAAAATAACTTTGATACTTTATATTCCCTCATTTGTCCTAAAGTGCAGGATCCTATCACTGACCTCAGACCTGAAGACTCATTTCAAAATGGAAATTACATCATGCAACAGAAAAATATATCCGAGTCGCCAAGTAGCATTGTATCCTTCCTTGTTGTACTTCTTTTCCAGTAAGAAAAGATGAGAACCTGAGGCTCCTTTTTGTATAACTCTGCTACCTGCAGTGATCCCATTCCTCCACACCTCACCCAGTTCCTTTTCTTGGCTTGATGAAGAAAGTGATGAATGTTTTCTAACGCATGCGCTTGTATACCTTAAACGCTGAACACTGATTGGATGAGACAACTTATATAATGTCTGTAAATCTCTACCCCGTTCACTCCTTGAGAAAGCCAAGGGCAAAACGTACGTCGGAGTCCTCGGGTCCTGGTTCATGTGATGTTCTCTTCTCCTTACTCTATCTATCTATCTATCTATCTATCTATCTATCTATCTATCTATCTATCTATCTATCTATCTATCTACCGTATCTATTATCTATCTAATATCTATCTATCTATTTATATATGATTGCTTTATTATTTTTGTCAACTAGCTTTTTAAGTTTACATAAAGTATTATACTATGTTAAAGATTATGTTAAAAACGCATTGCATATGGATTGCGTATGCATGTCATACGGATGCGAGCTGAGAAAATAATGACATACTCACAATGCACTCTCATGACAAAAGGTAAACTACATGGACTCCACTTTTCTGGATGAGAATGGAAGCGATTTTTTTTATACGCTTGTGTGAGCGAACCCTTATAGTTTTTCTTTGTATGTTTCATTGCTGGTTTTGGCGTGATGTTCTTCAGATCATTTCCCTGTTGAATTATCTGGTTTCAGTCAAGCTTTAGGATAAATGGACTCACAATAATTTGCCATACAGAGGAGTTTGTAGTCAACTCAATGACTGTATGATGCCCGGGTCCTATGGCTACAAAGCAAGTCCAAACCATCACAGCTACACCACTGTGCTTGATAGATGGTATCAGATGTTTGTACTGATTTGGTTTCTCGCCAAATGTGGTGCAGGGCATTATGGCAAAACATGTCCGCTTTGGGCTTGTCTGTCCAAAGGACATTGTTCTTGAAGTCTTGTGGTTTGTTCAGATGAAATTTTGAAACTTTTAGCCATGCTGCCATGTTATTTTTAAAAAGAAGGCAACACTTTGAAACAAGCCATACTTGTCCAGTTATCTTCTAATTGTACTGTCATGATTGAACATTTAATGATCTATGTGAGGCTCTTGGTGTCTGTCTAAGATTTTTTGCAATTTCCATGAGCATTAGATAGTCTGACTTTGGGGTGAATTTGCGAGGACGTCCACGCCTGTGAAGATTATAAATTTCGACAACAATGTTTTCTACTTGTGAATAATCTTTCACACTGTAGAATGATGGACTCCAAATTGTTTGGTAATGGCCCTATAACTCTTCCCAGATTGATGGACAGCTACAATTGCTTCTGGATGTTGTTAATGTCCTTCCTCTAATTGTCAACAAACTTCTGGATGCTCCAGACCAGCAAACTGCCAAAACTTCTGCTTTTACAGAGGTAGCTGCACTTAATGAACAATTATTTAACCCTCCGTCACATATAATATCGGTTCTAACGAGTTCACATACAATGTGACTGTCAGGCGCAGGCTAGAAAAATACCTATAATATCTAGTTTGCAATTTCAGTGCTCTAAAAGTGATCAGTGACCTTCATAGGGATGTAATAAAAGAGACTACACATAATCAGGTGCAAAAAAAAAACATTTACTTAACATAAAACTAATAACTCTGAAATACAAACATTTCAAAACTCCTGCCAAATAAAAGAGATGTGCCTGTCAGGCAGGGCCGGCTCCAGGTTTTTCTGGGCCCCGGGCGAAAGAGTCTCAGTGGGCCCCTTTAACACATACCATGATTCATGATGCAGAGATACGGCGGAGAAATATATATATATATATAGTACAATGCAAAGATTTCACTTCTTACATTACATGAGTGATATCTATTGTAAATTCCACAATAGCTCAGAAACCGGTGAATCGCTCCACACAGAATACTGTCCCCCATATAACGCTCCATACAGAATACTGGCCCCCATATAAGGCCACATACGGAATACTGGCCCCCATATAAGGCCCCATACGGAATACTGGCCCCCATATAAGGCCCCATACGGAATACTGGCCCCCATATAAGGCCCCATAAGGAATACTGGCCCCCATATAAGGCCCCATACGGAATACTGGCCCCCATATAAGGCTCCATGCGGAATACTGACCCCCATATAAGGCTCCATGCGGAATACTGGCCCCCATATAAGGCTCCATGCGGAATACTGGCCCCCATATAAGGCTCCATGCAGAATACTGGCCCCCCATATAAGGCTCCATGCGGAATACTGGCCCCCATATAAGGCTCCATACGGAATACTGGCCCCCATATAAGGCTCCATACGGAATACTGGCCCCCATATAAGGCTCCGTACAGAATACTGGCCCCCATATAACGCTCCATACAGGATACTGGTCCCCTTATAAAGCTCCATACAGGATACTGGCCCCCATATAACGCTCCATACAGGATACCGGTCCCCATATAACGCTCCATACAGGATTCTGGTCCCCTTATAAAACTCCATACAGGATACTGGCCCCCATATAACGCTCCATACAGGATACCGGTCCCCTTATAACGCTCCATACAGGATACCGGTCCCCTTTTAACGCTCCATACAGGATACTGGCCCCCATATAATGCTGCATGCAGGCTGTTACCCCCCACATAATGCCCCATACAGGCTGTCCCCCCCTTATAATGCTCCATGCAGGCTGTTACCCCCCACATAATGCCCCATACAGGCTGCCCCCCCCCTTATAATGCACTATGCAGGCTGTTCCCCACCTTATAATGCCCCATACAGGCTGTCCCCCCCCCTCTTTATAATGCCCCATGCAGGATGTCACCCACCCTCTTTATAATGCCTCATGCAGGATGCCCCCCCCCTCTCTTTATAATGCTCCATGGAGGATGCCACCCCCCCCCTTTTCTTTATACTGCCCCATGCCTCCATACATTAAAAAAAAAAAAATCAAATACTCACCTCCCTTCTCCTCACCTGCTGCCCGCTGCCCGCTGCTCGGGTCCGAACTCCAGCGTTGTCGGCGTCTTCCCGCTCAGCGCTCCCTGTGACGGCTCAGGGGAGGGCGCGGTGTAAAGACGTCACCGCGCCCTCTGACCTGAGACGTCACAGGGAGCGCAGAGCAGGAAGACAGCGGATCTGCGAAGGCACGGGGAGAGGTAAGTATCCAGCTGCCGGGGCCCTGAGCAAGCGGCGGAGAAGGGCGGGTGCTGACACCGCTCTCCTCCGCCCATAGCCCAGCGGGGTGCGCGACCGCCAGTGGGCCCCTCTGCCTGCTCAGGGCCCCGGCATTTGCCCGGGTGCGCCGGGTGCTGACGCCGGCCCTGCTGTCAGGCCTATTGTATGTGACGGAGGGTTAAATGCATTTGATTAGCAGTACTCAAATTCTTAATTCCTAGGGAAACAATAAATGTGTACATTCACACAATGTTTCTGTATTTGTCTTAGTTTTTATTAGCTGAAAAATGTCACAGAATAATTTGTCTTCTGTTTGTCTGAGGTTGAATTTACTTAATTTTAAGACCTTCTATGGACCTGATGTTTTTTTTAATTATGTCCTAATGCATAAAACCATAGAATACAAAGAGGGTGTACTTTGTTTTTCTCATGACTCTAATTCTTTAAGAATCTGCCCTAATGCTATGATTTTCAACATTTTTCATAAAGATTGTTGTGGTTTCAGACATGGATAAGATTGGCTCTGTTTTAGAGGAAAGGTAGCTCGCTCTCCTATAGTAGCTGCTGATATGGAGGCACAATTCAACCTGTGCTTGGTTACATTTTTATGCACTTGGTGGTACTTGGCATATAAAAATGAAAGAGAATCTGTCTGCAGGGTTTTGATATGTAATCTGATAGCAGCATGATGTGGAGACAGAGGCCCTGATTCCAGCTATGTGTCACTTAGCTTACTGGGTGCAGCAGTTGCGATAGAATCACAGTTTTCTTAGCTGCGGATCTAGCTAAGCTTGGAATGAGTGCTATGTTCGGCACCACCATATAATTGGAGGGTGTCTGCCCAGCAGGCCCAGATCAGATCTGTCACTACAATTGGCTGTTTTCCTCTATAACTGGTAATCCTAAGAATGTCCCAGTTATAGTGGAAAAATGCACAATAAAGTAAAAAACATAATGTCCCTCAGACTAATTGTGTAATTTACATCCCTGATGGTATTGCATGGTGGAAAAGTATCTGCCCATATTTCTCAACATTGAGGACACTAAGAAATGGGCAATGTTGAAGACTGTAGATGCAGTGGTCCCACAAGGAAAGTTAGAGCAGCAGTTGAAAGACTCATCATGCTTACCTCCCTCAGAAGAATTAGAAGAGATACAACAGTACCATCAGCGCATGACTTACAGTAACCAGTGGGACCCAGCTACACTCATCTACTGTTTGGAGACATCTGGCCAAAAGTGATCTTTATGGAAGAATCGCAGCCAAAAAACATACCTTCAACCTGGAAACAAGGCCAAGTGATTCAACTATGCACAAAAACATAGGAACATGGGTGTAGAAAAATGGCAGCTAGTGATCTGGACTGATGACTGTGTGATGATAAATATGTGAAATATTTGGCTGTAACAACAGAATTGTTGATAAAAATACAAAGATTGGTACAATGAGGGTCTGCAGACAGCAGTGAAGCATGGTGGAGGGCCCATGCAAGTTTAGGGCTGCATTTCAGCAAATGGAGTTGGGGACATGGTCAGGATTAATGGTGCTCTAAATGCTGAACAATACAGGCAGATACTTATCCATCATGAAAATACCATCAGGGAGGCATCTGACTGGCTCCAAATTTATTCTGCAGCAGGACAACAACCCCAAACATACAGCCAATCTCATTATGAACTATCTAGAAAAGAACAATGAGTCCTGAAAGTGATGATATGGCCACCACAGAACCCTGATCTAATAATAATAATATTTTTTTTATTTATATAGCGCCAACATATTCTGCAGAGATTTACAATTCAGGCAATTTACAGACATTATGGGCACTGTCCACATTGGGGCTCACAATCTACATTCCCTATCATTATGTCTTTGGAGTGTGGGAGGAAACCGGAGAACCCGGAGGAAACCCACGCAAACACGGGGAGAACATACAAACTCCTTACAGATGTTGTCCTTGGTGGAATTTGATCCCAAGACCCCAGAGCTTCAAAGCTGCGGTACTAACCACTGATCTCAACGTCATCCAGTCTGAGTGAGATTACGTAAAGAAACAGAAGGATTTACACAAGTGACATCGGCAGATCTGTGGTTAGTTTTTCAAGATGTTTGGAACAACCTCCCTGCCGAGTTCTTTCAAAACCTGCGTGCAAGTGAATCTAGAAGAACTGGTGCTGTTTTGAAGGCAAAGGGCGGTCTCACCAAATATTGATTTGATTTAGATTTCTGCTTTGTTCTTTCACTTCCTATTTTGTCAATTGATAAAAATAAATGACAGTATTTTCACTTCTATTTTCAATAGCACTCTTACGTATGCATTGTGTATGTGTATACAGTATATATGCATGCAGATACCTAATTTGTAGCTGTTTTTGTGATTAGTATATATTACATTATATTTTTATATAGTAGAGCAGTAGTAGAGTATATATGCACACACACATCTGTACATATATCTATATATAGAACTACAGTATATATATCTATTTACGGTATATATATTCAGCATATTAATCCTAAAAACAACAACAAATTAGATATCCACATGACCAGAATAATTCAATGGGTTATTTTTTTGGTTTATAATGGGATCAGTAAAAAAAAGCAAGAAGTAATACCAGAAATTGCTTATTTCGATATCTGCAGCAAAAACAAATATTATTTAAATTACATAGTAATTTATATGTACAGCAAGCCAGTGACCTAAAATAATACAATTCTTCCTGCATAAATCAAGGCTCTATTCATCCACATAAATGAAAAAATATAAAAGTTATGTTTGCTGAAAAGTGGAGTGGCAAAAATGGAAAAAAATGTCTGGTCATTAAGGTCCTTTCAGGATTAAACTGATGATGCTTAGATTGAGTTACTTGCCCTAGGAGTTAATATTTTGTTGTTACCATTTGAACAGTTGTGCTGCTATTATAACTAGAATCCAGTAAAGAGATTGTCCCCTTTCAGGAAACTTTCTTCCTTATTCTGCGATAGCTATAAAAACAAACAAACCGAGTATTGCTTCCCCTCCTGGGGTCCAGCTCCCGCTCTCCTTTATATCCTAGTCTCTGTTCTTTGTCTGCAGCACTGAAGTCACTTTGACAGCGCTGCAGCCAATCAGTGAGCTCAGTGGCTGTGTTCTGAGAGCTGCAGACAAACATCAGAGGTCAGGCAGCAGTGGAGAGTCGGTGCTGGACCCAAGGATGGTAAGTAATACTCTGTTTTTGTATAGCTACTGCAGTCTAATGAAAGAAAGTTTTCTGAAAGAGTACAACCCCTTTAATTTGGTGGCAATTAAAGATGAGTGAACTCGATCTTAAAAGTTCGGAATTCATACCAGACAGTTAAATGTCCGGTGCTAAACGGCGAACACGGACTTTCCCTGGAAGTTCGTTGCAATGTTCGGAGTTCCGGGGGAAGTCCGTTGCAGAGAGATATTTTTTCGTACCCATACCCAAAGTTCAGGTCCCCATTATTTTCAAAGGGGTTCGGGTTCTGGTTCAAGTTCGGGTACAGTTCTGTACCTGAACTGAACTTTGGAATAAAGTTTCAGTCGGGTATCGGAACCCGAACTTCCACGAATCCGCTCATCCTAGTGGTGATGCATTTTTTACATACTACCTAGCATATGGCATGAACACATAAAGCAGTGGTATACAAATGCGTTTACTTTATTATTTTTTTTAAGATTCAGTAGTATCTAATTGCTGTAGATGAATTTTCAGTATTAAAATACTTATTATACTAATATTCTAACTTGCCTAATATTAGAAATGAATTACTTCTGCTAATCTCTGGAGACTTTACATCTGGGTATCATGCAGTTAATATTTCCTAGAGCCTATGATTTTCTTGTATTATCCTATTCTCACCTGAATCGTGCAATCATTGGAGAATACGAGAGTGATGGATCAGGCTGACGCATGCTATCATTGAACTGATTTCCGAAGAAGTGGATTGATTGAATACTTACTAAGGAGCATTGTGTGCCTGTAACTGGATGAGGTTCTCATGTAATGCTCAGTCATTTTCCTGTCAATCTTCTTTTTGGTGTGTAATATAACTGCATATCAACTGAGGAATGTATCACATTGTATAAAGCGTATTAGATGCCTGATATACTGTGTCAAATGAATGTATCAAGAAGAGCCAGACTGGGACTGAAATGGAGCACAAATGTCCCTGCTACACTCTCCCACACCTGCTCTCCTGGATTTCGCTAACGCTTGAGAAAATAAAAAATTACTGTAAATTACACGTAATTCCTAAATACAGTTAGGTCCATATATATTTGGACAGAGACAACATTTTTCTAATGTTGGTTCTAGACGTTACCACAATGAATTTTAAACAAAACAATTCAGATGCAGTTGAAGTTCAGACTTTCAGCTTTCATTTGAGGGTATCCACATTAAAATTGAATGAAGGGTTTATGAGTTTCAGCTCCTTAACATGTGCCACCCTGTTTTTAAAGGGACCAAAAGTAATTGGACAGATTAAATAATTGTCAATAAAATGTTCATTTCTAGTACTTGGTTGAAAACCCTTTGTTGGCAATGACTGCCTGAAGTCTTGAACTCATGGACATCACCAGACGCTGGGTTTCCTCCTTTTTGATGCTCTGCCAGGCCTTCACTGCGGTGGTTTTCAGTTGCTGTTTGTTTGTGGGCCTTTCTGTGTGCAGTTTAGTCTTTAACAAGTGAAATGCATGCTCAATTGGATTGAGATCAGTTGACTGACTTGACCATTCAAGAATATTCCACTTCTTTGCCTTAATAAAATCCTGGGTTGCTTTGGCTTTATGTTTTGGGTCATTATTTATCTGTAGTATGAAACGATGACCAATCAGTTTGGCTGCATTTGGCTGGATCTGAGCACACAGTATGTCTCTGAATACATCAGAATTCATTCGGCTGCTTCTGTCCTGTGTCACATCATCAATAAACACTAGTGACCCAGTGCCACTGGCAGCCATGCATGTCCAAGCCATCACACTGCCTCCGCCGTGTTTTACAGATGATGTGGTATGCTTTGGATCATGAGCTGTACCACGCCTTCGCCATACTTTTCTCTTTCCATCATTCTCGTAGAGGTTGATCTTGGTTTCATCTGTCCAAAGAATGTTCTTCCAGAACCGTGCTGGCTTTTTTAGATTCTTTTTTAGCAAAGTCCAGTCTAGCCTTTTTATTCTTGATGCTTATGAGTGGCTTGCACCATGCAGTGAACCCTCTGTATTTACTTTCATGCTGTCTTCTCTTTATGGTAGATTTGGAAATTGATACGCCTACCTCCTGGAGAGTGTTGTTCACTTGGTTGGCTGCTGTGAAGGGGTTTCTCTTCACCATGGAGATTATTCTGCGATCATCCACCACTGTTGTCTTCCGTGGGCACCCAGGTCTTTTTGCATTGATGAGTTCACCAGTGCTTTCTTTCTTTCACAGGATGTACCAAATTGTAGACTTTGCCACTCCTAATATTGTAGCAATTTCTTGGATGGTTTTTTTCTGTTTTTGCAGCTTAAGGATGGCTTGTTTCACCTGCATGGAGAGCTCCTTTGACCGCATGTTTACTTCACAGCAAAACCTTTCAAATGCAAGCCCCACACCTCAAATCAACTCCAGGCCTTTTATCTGCTTAATTGAGAATGACATAATGAAGGGATTGGCCACACCTGTCCATGAAATAGCCTTGGAGTCAATTGTCCAATTACTTTTGGTCCCTTTAAAAACAGGGTGGCACATGTTAAGGAGCTGAAACTCATAAACCCTTCATCCAATTTTAATGTGGATACCCTCAAATGAAAGCTGAAAGTCTGAACTTCAACTGCATCTGAATTGTTTTGTTTAAAATTCATTGTGGTAATGTCTAGAACCAAAATTAGAAAAATGTTGTCTCTGCCCAAATATATATGGACCTAACTGTACATACTATGCCTCTTTTTTCCTTGTTTAATAGGTCATACTGGGGTGTCCTGTTACATGACACAACCATTGAACTGCGATCTGGTCCAAGCAGTTGAGTTTAGAAGCTGCACAGCTTAGAAGAAAAACCAGGAGAGTTACTAGTGTTCTGTATACACTGCTCAAAAAAATAAAGGGAACACTTAAACAACAGAATATAACTCTAAGTAAATCAAACTTCTGTGAAATCAAACTGTCCACTTAGGAAGCAACACTGATTGACAATCAATTTCACATGCTGTTGTGCAAATGAAATAGACAATAGATGGAAATTATTGGCAATTATCAAGACACTCTCAATAAAGGAATGGTTCTGCAGGTGGGGACCACAGACCACATCTCAGTACCAATGCTTTCTGGCTGATGTTTTGGTCACTTTTGAATATTGGTTGTGCTTTCACACTCGTGGTAGCATGAGACGGACTCTACAACCCACAGAAGTTGCTCAGGTAGTGCAGCTCATCCAGGATGGCACATCAATGCGAGCTGTGGCAAGAAGGTTTGCTGTGTCTGTCAGCATAGTGTCCAGAGGCTGGAGGCACCACCAGGAGACAGGCCAGTACACCATGAGACATGCAGGGGGCTGTAGTAGGGCAACAACCCAGCAGCAGGACCGCTACCTCCGCCTTTGTGCAAGGAGGAACAGGAGAAGCACTGCCAGAGCCCTGCAAAATGACCTCCAGCAGGCCACAAGTGTGCATGTGTCTGCGCAAACGGTTAGAAACCGACTCCATGAGGGTGGTATGAGGGCCTGATGTCCACAGATGGGGGTTGTGCTCACAGCACAACACCATGCAGGACGCTTGGTATTTGCCACAGAACACCAGGATTGGCAAAGTCGCCACTGGCGCCCTGTGCTCTTCACAGATGAAAGCAGGTTCACACTGAGCACATGTGACAGACGTGACAGAGTCTGGAGACGCCGTGGAGAGCGATCTGCTGCCTGCAACATCTTTCAGCATGACCTGTTTGGCAGTGGGTCAGTAATGGTGTGGGGTGGCATTTCTTTGGAGGGCCACACAGCCCTCCATGTGCTCGCCAGAGGTAGCCTGACTGTCATTAGGTACCGAGACGAGATCCTCAGACCTCTTGTGAGACCATATGCTGGTGCGGTTGGCCCCGGGTTCCTTCTAATGCAGGACAATGGCAGACCTCATGTGGCTGGAGTGTGTCAGCAGTTCTTGCAAGATGAAGGCATTGAAGCTATGGACTGGCCCGTCCGTTCCCCTGACCTGAATCCGATTGAGCACATGTGTGACAACATCATGTCTCGCTCCATCCACCAACATCACGTTGCACCACAGGCTGTCCAGGAGTTGGCGGATGCTTTAGTCCAGGTCTGGGAGGAGATCCCACAGGGGACCATCCGCAACCTCATAAGGAGCATGCCCAGGCATTGTAGGGAGGTCATACAGGCACGTGGAGGTCACACACAATACCGAGCTTCATTTTGACTTGTTTTAAGGACATTACATCAAAGTTGGATCAGCCTGTAGTGTGTTTTTCCACTTTAATTTTGGGTATGACTCCAAATCCAGGCCTCCATTGGTTAATAAATTTGATTTCCATTGATGATTTTTGTGTGATTTTGTTGTCAGCACATTCAACTTTGTACAGAACAATGTATTCAATAAGAATATTTCATTCATTCAGATCTAGGATGTGTTATTTGAGTGTTCCCTTTATTTTTTTGAACAGTGTATGACTCGCCCCCAGGGCCACGTGGGGAACCCGGAACCGGGCCCTTTTGTGGGATGCTGGGGGTTGTAGTCACCGTGGCGGCGACCCGGTCCTGTGGCTCAGGGTGGTCAAACCAAATGGCAGTCTTTATAGGGTTTTTGTGGTTTAATGTCCGACTACGCCACCCGTGGATTGCGGTCAGGGTGTACCGCTGCTGCAAGGAAGTCCGCTGAGGCCGGTGTGGTGTGTGCAGCTAAAGATGGTATAACTCCCCACGGGAAGAGTATGGCCTCAGGGCAGGGAATGTGGATGATGGGAGTGGTGGTGCACGGGCGTCCCAGCACTAGTAGTGCTGGCGCGGCGATGAAGCACAGAGACGTGGGGTTGCAGTTCAAATTCTTTACTCACAGTTCTTTATATTCTTAGTCATTCCGCCGGCAGTGACTGCCCAAGCCGTGCTGCGTCCACGAGGCAGGGGGCTCAGTCAACCCCCAGGTAATTCCGAGTGTGGCACAGGACTCCCTTCTATTCCTTTCTCTGGCCGTGCCCCACCAGTGACACTACTTTTGTCCAGCTGCCTCGGGTCTTCTCTTGGGAGGCTGGATGTCCACTTCCCTGACCCTATGTGGTGTTCCTTTCTAGTAGGTGTAGTGAGGGGTCGCACCAAGATGTGATCACGACTGCCGGTCCTTGGCTAAGGATTAGTCGCCTCCACCAACTTGGGATCTGGTACCCTGTTCTGCCAACCCGTCACCTGCAATCTCCTGGGCCTTTGGGGTTCCTTCTGCCCTCGTGTCTCTGGGCCTCTCTGGGTGTTCTGTTCCTTTCTGTTTCTGTTCCTTTCTTCTGGCTCTGGCCTTCACTCTAGGCCTGCCTCGTGGAGCTGGGCCCAGACTGAGCCACAGCTCTCTGCCAGCCCTCCTGGCTGAACTCCTTCTCTCACTCCACTCTCTGTCTGTCTGAACTTCTAAGATGGTGCCCACCTTATATACCTCCCTCTAGTGTATGAGCCCAGGTGACTTGCAACCTATGGGCTCCTGCCTATGCCCAGAGACCGTCCCCTCCTGCTCCTACATCACTGGGTTTTCCTCCCCCCTCGCCACTCCAGCCAGGTACAGATTCTGTCGTGTCTGCATTACAGTCTAATGGGAGCACCGTTGAGCTGTCCCCCGGAAATGGGATGTGTGTGATGCATGCAGCCTACCGAGCCCTGGTCCACACACCATCCTTACCCGGGAGTGGAATATCACACCTCTGGTTGAGGTGCAATACCCCTGTAGCGGCTGAACCCTCGGGGCGCTACATGTACATTTCCAGTACTGGTCAAAAGTTTGGACACCTGTTCATGCAATGGTTTTCCTTGTTCTTATTGGCATGTGTACATTGTAGATTCAGACTGAAGGTAGCAAAACTACAAAGGAACACATAAGGAAACAAGTAAAGAAACGTGTGAAACAGACCAGAATATGTGTTGTTAAGCCTGATGATGAGGCCTGAGAAGTCTTGAAAGCTTGCAACCTGTTACCATCTTTTCAGTTAGCCATTAAAAGGTATCAACCACTGAGGACTCTCAAATCTAAATATTTTTCTATCTACTGGCTAACACGGTACAAAAATATATATATATTTTTTTTCCCTGTATCAAAATGGAGGATACCAGAATATACCGCATCTTGATGGAACTAAAGCCACTTCTGAAGAAACGTGCACAATTGGACAGCGACATTTTTTTCTTATCTAAATGCAAAAAGGAGAATCTAATTCCTAAAGGACTCTAGATTACAAACCCAGTTCTTCATACCTACAATACTCATTATGCACAAAACCTTTGTCACAGGACTTCTGAGAGACTAAGGAACCACCTTTTGCATGTCTTCTACAGCATCAAGAGTAACGTCCAAGGGCAATTAGAAACTCGGAGGAAAACACTTACAGAAAACACAGAGCAAAAATTACAGCAATAATACAACAAACTACGGACTCTTCTGATTCATAACAAGGGAAAGAAGCTGCACAGATTGCACCTAAATTCAGGACGCTAAACAAACACATACAAAACAAAGCCAAAACCTGACAACTTAGACAAACACTCCATTCCAGACACAGAAGCATCTAACTGTGTCATCAATCTCTCAGATTATACACCCAACAAAGAGCAGCTGACCGTGCTTTCTAGAGGACTCTCATTTTGTCCTGCTAAGGCATTGGATAAAACTGAACTCTGCAGTGATATGGAAAATTATTTCAGGAGACTGCGCCTGAGGGAATACTTCAGTGCTACAAAATATTCAGAACTGACCCGATCTGAAGGAAAAGGGATCTTGACAACCAATAAGAGGTCAGATTGGACTCCTCCACCTTCTCCAACCCTCATTTGGATACACATATAGACTCCTTCAGACATTTGATGAAATCCACCATCCTAGACACAAACAGGAGACAAGCATCCAACATCAGTGCCGAGGAGAGAAAGGCCATACGATCTTTGAAAACCAACATAGAAATCATCATTAAACCTGCTGACAGGGGTGGAGTAATAATCACGATGAACATGTCAGACTACATGAAGGAAGCAAACAGACAACTGATGGACACACGCTACTACAAAAAACTGGAGTCTGACCCTACACAGGACTATTACAAGGAACTAAACAAGTTGGTATCTTGTCTGCCTGATGAATCCATAAGAGCCAATGACCTGATACCAGAGAATCCAAGAATAGGGACATTCTACAGGGTGGGCCATTTATATGGATACACCTAAATTAAATGGGAATGGTTGGTGATATCAACTTCCTGTTTGTAGCACATTAGTATATGGGAGGGTGAAAACTTTTCCAGATGGGTGGTGAACATGGCGGCCATTTTAAAGTCGGCCATTTTGGATCCAACTTTATTTTTTTCAATGGGAAGAGGGTCATGTGACACATCAAACTTATTGAGAATTTCATAAGAAAAACAATGGTGTGCTTGGTTTTAACATAACTATATTCTTTCATGAGTTTTTTACAAGTTTATGACCACTTATAAAATGTGTTCAAAGTGCTGCCCATTGTGTTGGATTGTCAATGCAACCCTCTTCTCCCACTCTTGACACACTGATAGCAACACCGCAGAAGAAATGCTAGCACAGTCTTCCAGTATCCGTTGTTTCAGATGCTGCACATCTCGTATCTTGATGGTATGGTGTGGTATATGGGGTACAAAGATAGTGGGGCAATTCTTCATCAATGGAAACCTCAATGCCACTGGATATCTGAAATTGCTACATGATGATGTGTTGCCCTCTTTATGCACTGAAGATGGCACGTTCCCTGAGTTTTTCCAACAAGATGGTGCACCACCACATTATGGGTGTCAGGTCCGAGCATTCCTACATGAATAGTTTCCTGGAAAGTGGATTGGTCGTCATGGGCCAGTTGAATGGCCACCAAGGTCTCCCGATCTGACCCCCTTAGACTTTTATCTTTGGGGTCATCAGAAGGCAATTGTCTATGCTGTGAAGATACGAGATGTGCAGCATCTGAAACAACGAATACTAGAAGCCTGTGCTAGAATTTCTTCTGCGGTGTTGCTGTGTCAAGAGTGGGAGAAGAGGGTTGCATTGACAATCAAACACAATGGGCAACACTTTGAAAACATTTTATAAGTGGCCATAAACTTGTAAAAAAAATAATGAAAGAATAAAGTTACATTAAAACCAAGCACACCATTGTTTTTCTTATGATATTCTCAATAAGTTTGATGTGTCACATGAACCTCTTCCCATTCAAAAAAAATAAAGTTGGATCCAAAATGTCCGACTTCAAAATGGCCGCCGTGGTCACCACCCATCTGGAAAAGTTTTACCCCTCCCATATACTAATGTGCCACAAACAGGAAGTTGATATCACCCACCATTCCCATTTAATTTAGGTGTATCCATATAAATGGCCCACCCTGCATATGCTTCCCAAAATCTACAAATCTGGTAATCCAGGAAGACCAATTATTTCATGTGTGGGCACCCTTACTGAGCAAGTTTCTGGATACGTAGAGGGTGTTCTTAAACCCCTGGTAAAGAATACACCCAGCTACATTCAGGACACGACGGATCTACTGAATAAACTAGCAGCAATAGGTCCTCTACCAGAAGGAACCATCCTGGCCACCATGGATATGGAATCGTTGTACTCTAATATCCCACACCAGGATGGATTAAATGCCTGCAAAATCTTCATGGAAAATACAGGAATTGATGCTGATTCCGTGGTGAAACTTACAAAATTCATCCTCACCCACAATTACTTTGAATTTGATAACAACGTATATCTACAGGAGACTGCTACAGCAATGGGAAGTAAGATGGCTCCACAGCCAAGCTTGAAAGTGACTTTTTGTCGTCATATCCCATCAGGCCTCTGGCCATCTGGACAGAGTCTGAGCAACAGCTGAAGACGTTCCATGAACACTTTAATCGATTTCATCCCACCATCAACCTAACACTCAACTACTCCTGTACTGAAATTAGCTTTTTGGACACCATCATCAAGGTACATAACAATGAAATAGAGACATCCTTGTACCAGAAGCCAATCAACCGTCCAACATACCTTAAATGGGACAGTTTACATCCGAAACACATAAAAAACTCTATTGTCTAGAGCCAAGCCATCAGATACAATCGGATGTGTTCCAACCCTATAGATAGAGACAAACACCTTGATGGCCTCAGAAAGACCTTTATGAATCAGGGCTACCATCCAAGAACAATTGAGAACCAAATTACAAGAGCCACCAGAATATCAAGGAAGCAACCGGGTGCCTCTAGTAGTCACCTACAATCCAAATCTGGAGGCGCTAAGGAGAGCTGGATGGAAACTAAAACCTTTACTACAAAAAGATGCCAGATTGCAATCAATATTTCCAGAGCTCTCACTTCTGTGTTTCAGGCAGCCCCCAAATCTAAGAAGCATCATTGTCAGAAGCTCCCTGTCATCTCCTCCAGCTACAGGTACCTTTCCTTGCAACCAGAAAAAATGTTAAACTTGTCCGTTTATAATGACCACAAACAAGATAAAGATTCCCAATTCACATCAGGATTACAAGATCCAAGGTACTTTCAGCTGCATCACATCTAATGTAGTGTACTTAATTATATGCACCAAATGTCCAGCTGGGTGTCTGTATGTAGGGGAGACGGGGCAAAAACTTAGGACAAGGATGAATCATCATTGCCACACAATAAAAGAAGAAAAAATAGATCTACCTGTAGCCAAGCATTTTTTTCCCCTGATCACAGCATCAAAGACATGAAATTACTGGTATTAAAAGGTAACTTCAAATCTCAGAGAGAAAGAAGAATCTCGGAATATAAACTAATGGTGACCTTTGACACCTTCAGAGCAGGAATGAATGTTTCGCATGGATTTATGTCATTCTACATCAACTAAGGAATGTGCTCATCAGAATTGTGGGGTCATCACAACACTGCACCAAACAATAAAACTTTCACACTCCTTATCTATGAACTGCTAAAATATTTACAACCAGAAATGTTTATCTCTCCCATAGTAATAGCTCTGCTTTTCATCACCTGCCCCATCTAGTGCATTATTTCTGTGCCATATTGTGTATAAATATGTGACTCTTCAGATTTTGTGTTATATTAGCCTGATGAAGAGGCCTGAGTAGTCTTGAAAGCTTGCAACCTGATACCATCTTTTCAGTTAGCCATTAAAAGGTATCAACCACTGAGGACTCTCAAATCTAAATATGTTGTTAAGCCTTAAATTTCTCAAACTTCCCCCCTTTTATTCTGATGACAGCTTTATATCCACTTGGCATTCTCTCCAGTAGACTTTTGGGATACTGTTCTGAATATTTCAATATAATTTATTGATATTTTAAACTTTCATTTTTTTCTCAGGTATCGATCCTGCCTTCGCGTTAATGGTGTTTCTTTGCATAATTGTTGCTATCATCTCCATCAATGGACTCGCTTATGTAATAAGGTATTTTATCAGAGGTTTTCTGATATGAAACAATTTTTGTTGCATATCATATTATAATCTTTTCTGAATTATAAATAGACAGATAGAACAAATGATATGAATAAGTAATGTTATGTATGGAAATTGCTGTATTGAACATTGGTATGTGGAAAAAAACGTATTAAAAAAAGCAACACATTTTCAATATTATTAAATTGTGCTAATAAATAATGTGAATGTGAGAAATTGTGATTTTAGATTATTTTCATTATCCTACTCCTGCCTATATTGTAATTCAGATACCTTCATGTATTTATTTTTTAGGCGTCGAATTAATAAAATTAAATTGGTTAGAGGACCAAACAAAATTCTTTTGACGCTGGATGATGTCACTTTTATTAATCCACAAATCAGCATTAAGGTATGTAAAATATAATATCAGCGTACGCAAATATTCACAATTAATGAAGAAATGTAATATAGTTTATTTTTTCCACCAATCAGAAATGATTTATCTATAATGACTCCCAGCAGAGTTAGGGCTCGTGCAGACGTCCGTGCAAATCGGTCCGATCTCGAACCGCAATGTACAGACTAGCTGCGTCTCTGCCGATCCGAGTGTGACAGCCTCATAGAAATACATGAAGCTGTCATTCTTCGGTTAGGAGACTCGCGGCCAGTCTGTGCATTGCGGTTCGAGGTCGGAACGATTTATACGGACATCTAAATGAGCCCTTATCAAAATTATTTGATGTGGTTATCCAGTCATTTCAGACTAGAAAAGGCTATGAAAAATATTTTATCGTATGCTGAATGATTTACCTCCAGTTAAAAAACACAGAGGGGAGAGAGGTTGAGAAGGAGTTTGGGGTGAAGGAATTTATTATTCCTGGTGCACAAAAGTAGAAAATTTTAGTGCTTGATACATTTATTAGCATTCATGCCAGGAATTAGAGTATATAGCACATGATTTTCTGGCGCATTGACAGGCATCCTAATAAATCTGTTTTATTTAAGTCTAGCACATAAGACGCCAATCTTAGTAAATTATATCTATCAAGATAAGCAACATAGTAACAGTATAGCTTACTGTGATATAGACTATAGACAATCCTTTGATAAAGGAGAATGTACTACATTATTGTAACATCCGTCTAAATGCCTAAACACGCTTCTACTACCTCTGCCTTTGCCACCAGGTGGCACTGCACTATATCTGTGAATGCCACTGCGCAATGGTAACATGTTTCAGTTTAACTTCCAAATAGCTGGGACTTGTTGTCCTTCCTTCAGTTCATCTGTGTTTTGTAGCAGAGGACTGATTGTCAGTGTAATTAGCTGTTTCCTGTGAGCAATGGTCACTGTTCCTCCCTATTGAAATCCCTAGCAGTCAGTCTCTGGCTGCCAGTTATTGGTCATACTTACTCTGGTTCACTCCTGCTTCTCTGCTCAGACTCAACCTATTTATTCTCGTCTTTGACCTCGGCTTGTGTTTTGACTATCTGACCACGCCTCAATTTTGTTCCTGACCTTGACCTTATGGTTCTAACCCAGTATTCTGAATATTATCTGCCAGTCTGCTCCACCGGCCAGCAGCCACACCGTGGATGTAACCAGGGGAGTCAGCGTATGTCCAGATTTCTGTATAAGGGATTAAAGGGTAAAGGCCAAGGTTCCCCTGGTATCTGCTAGATGGAGTGGCTTGCACAAATCCTGTCTTTGGAAGCCCTATTAAAAGCTGACAGCCTTCCACTGACAGTGCTCCATTACAATTATTACCTGGTACATAAAATAATGGAAAATCTACAATAAGAAAATAAAAAATTATTAGAAAAAAAATATCAATATCTGCTTCTAATTGGTACAAATTTAGATCCCTTTGAATAAAAAGTATAACACACCATATTAAAATGTTTGCTACAGTTCAGTCATGTCAACGATACTGATTCCAAAATACCCAATCATGGCACATGTTATAAGAAGAGTTTTCCAGGACTGCATTTGGGCCTTGGCATGTGATCAGATTCATATCAGCTTCAGTTTGTATAATCATCTACATATGACACAAAGGATTCCTCATTTGTATTTTTCTTATTTAGGTCCCTTTTCTTTTTTGACTTGTTATTTTCGCTGATGTTTTTTTTGCGCCAAATTTCTCAAAATGGCTCACAAGGTTCATGAATTTTTCACAAATCAAAAAATGCTCTTTTTTCTGTCTTTAACAGTTTTTAAGATAAGCTATAGCGAAAGAGTGGGATAAAAATTAACCTTTATTATAAAATCGAAAATGTGGCTATCCCAGTTAGATAGACAAACAGGATCACACAAACATATATATACTAGATGGTGGCCCGATTCTAACGCATCGGGTATTCTAGAATATGTATGCGGCCAACTGGCGCAATCAGCAGAACGTTGTTTAAATTTGGCGCCAAAATCGCTGATTGGTCGTGGCCGGCAACCGCGACCAAAGAGCAAAACTGTGTTTAAATTTGGCGGCAATATCGGTGATTGGTCGCGGGTGGCGGCCGCACCAATCAGCGAACTGTGTTAGTGAGGACCGGAGAGCTTGTTTAAATTTGGCGATAAAATCACTGATTAGTCGCAACCGTGACCACTCAGCAAAATGGTGTTTAAATTTGGCGTCAATATCGCTGATTGTTCGCGGCCGGCGGTCGCGACCAATCAGCAGAGCGGGGTTTAAATTTGGCGCCAATGTCGCTGATTGGTTGTGGCCGGCGGTCGCGACCAATCAGCAGAGCGGTGTTTAAATTTGGTGCCAATAATGCAGATTGGTCGCGGCCGGCGATCGCGACCAATCAGCAGAGGGGTGTTTAAATTTGGCGCCAATATCGCTGATTGGTCGCGGCCGGCAACCGCGACCAATCAGCAGAGGTGTGTTTAAATTTGGCACCAATATCGCTGATTGGTCGCGGCCGGCGACCGCGACCAATCAGCAGAGCCTTGTTTAAATTTTGCGCCAAAATCTCTGATTGGTCGCGGCCGGCGGCCACGACCAATCAGCAGAGCGGTGTTTAAATTTGGCGCCAATCTCGCTGATTGGTCGCGGTCGGCCGGCGACCGCGACCAATCAGCAAAGCGGTGTTTAAATTTGGCGCCAATAATGCTGATTGATCGCGGCTGGCGACCGCGACCAATCAGCAAAGCGGTGTTTAAATTTGGCGCCCATAATGCTGATTGGTTGCGGCCGGCGACCGCGACCAATCAGCTGAGCGTTGTTTAAATTTGGCGCCAATCTCGCTGATTGGTTGCGGCTGGCGGCCGCGACCAATCAGCAGAGCGGTGTTTAAATTTTGCGCCAAAATCGCTGATTGGTCGCGGTCGGCCGGCGGCCGCGACCAAACAGCAGAGCGTTGTTTAAATTTGGCACCAATAATGCTGATTGGTCGCGGCCGGTGACCGCGACCAATCATCAAAGTGGTGTTTAAATTTGGCGCCAATAATGCTGATTGGTCGCGGCCGGCAACCGCGACCAATCAGCAAAGCGGTGTTTAAATTTGGCGCCCATAATGCTGATTGGTTGCGGCCGGCGACCGCGACCAATCAGCAGAGTGATGTTTAAATTTAGCGCCAAAATCGCTGATTGGTCGCGGCCGGCGGCCACGACCAATCAGCAGAGTGGTGTTTAAATTTGGCGACAATCTCGCTGATTGGTCGCGGTCGGCCGGCGGCCGCGACCAATCAGCAGAGCGGTGTTTAAACTTGGCGCCAATCTCGCTGATTGGTTGTGGCAGGCGGCCGCGACCAATCAGCAGAGCGTTCTTTAAATTTGGCGGCAATCTCGCTGATTGGTCGCTGCTGGCGGCCTTGACCAATCAGCAGAGCGGTGTTTAAATTTGGCGCCAATCTCGCTGATTGGTCGCGGTCGGCCGGCGGCCGCTACCAATCAGCAGAGCGTTGTTTAAATTTGGCGCCAACATCGCTGATTGGTCGCAGCCGGCGGTCGCGACCAATCAGCAGAGCGTTGTTTAAATTTGGCGCCAATATCGCTGATTGGTCGCGGTCGGCCGGCGGCTGCGACCAATCAGCAGAGCATTGTTTAAATTTGGCGCCAATCTCGCTGATTGGTCGTGGCTGGCGGCCGCGACCAATCAGCAGAGCAGCGTTTAAATTTGCCGCCCATGGTTGCGTCCGGCGGCTGCGACCAATCAGCGTCGTATTAGCGAGGACCGGGGAGCGGCGCTGCCTGTGCGGGTACTTCCGCTGCGAGCAGCTGGGAAATGAGCGGCTGCTCGCAGCAGAAGCATCCCGACCGGCGGCGCCGCTCCCCGGTCCTCCGTTCACATCTGCCGTCGGGAGATCAGCGGTCCTAGCCGCTGATCTCCCGACGTTAGCCACATGGAGGTCATCGGCGCCGCCGGTCGGGGTAGTTTTGCTGCTAGCGCCGCTCATCTCCCGGCTGCATCGCCGCTGACCTCCGTCCGGCAGATGAGCCGCTAACGGCTGCCATCTTTTTTCGGAAATCCCGCGTCACTGATTGGCCAATGAGCGATGCGGGTTTTCCTGGACAGACAGACAGACAGACGGGATAAGACAATTATATATATAGATATAAAACACAAAAAGAGACCTGTTTAGTTATCCAGTGTCGTTTTATAATCATATTTAACAGTTTTTGCAAGGTTTTAAAGCTATCGTTCTTCCATATTAATTTTTCCACTGGTTTTGTTAGTTTGTTATACATTGTACAGTCTAAACTTTTAGATATATTTTTTTCTAAAATTGAGGTACTGATTTCTTATTACGTTTGTGCCTTTTTTTGTCTACTTTCTGGTGTTTTTTTGCCTGTTTTTCATTTGCGCCTAATTTTTCTTTTAATTTGCACCTTTTTTAAAGTCTATTTTCTATATGTTCACCTGTTTTTTTCTTATGTTTGCCATTGTGGGTGGAGTTATGGATTTCCAGATATTTGTGGCTGGTTCATCAATTGCAACCCTTCAAAAATTTCCAAAAATTGGTGTAAATGTACTCTAGTTTCACCATACAGTGATTTTATATATGCTAGTTATTTTGGCACAATTGAAGTGCCAGTTTGAGAAAAGTGCAAATTTTTGTGCTAAAAAAGGTCAGATACAATAATAAAGACCAATTTTGACTTTGCATCAAATTCATGAAACGTGTGCAACATTTTGAATAGTTTGGTGTAAAAAAAAGTCAATAATTACCCCAAAAAAAAGAAAAGTGACTTAAAACCGAGAATGATGAATCAGATCCTGAATGTTTATATTATTTGTATTGTTTTAGTGTCATTTAATGGTAATATGAGTAATATACTTTTTTTTTTTTTTAGAGAATGAGCAATGATGGAAGTCGCACCAGTGACAGTGGACATGTTATATCAGATATCAGAAGTATGAAGTCACCAATGAGGTCTGCTAAAAGTCTCACTCCAGCTACCTATGAAAATTCCAATGTTGCGGTTTATGAGGTACATTACATTTCCTAATAACCAGGGCTGGACTGGCACTAAAAAGCTGATCTAGCACAAAAATCCTAACAGCCCGCGTACAATATAGCAAGAAAAAATAGCAGTGTGCATTGCAAGGTAAAATAACAGATGTAGGATATATCAAACACTTCCCCTCCCCAAGTCCAGCGCTTCCTCTCCACTGCTCCTGGTCTTTGTTGAGAGGTTACAGTACTGACGTCCATGGGATCAGCAGTCATAATGAGATAGACAGTACGAGACCGCTGAGCACAGTGATAGGTCATCGTGCTGTCACCGCTGCAGCCTATCAACAAGAACTGGGGCAATATTGTAGAGTCGGAGCTGGAGCAGGGCTGGGTTTGTTATTTTTGCTCTGCATTAAAAAATATTAAAACTTTGAAAACCCATTTAAAGAAAAAGCTGGTTGCAGCATTTTTGGCAAAGCCAAAACTTCATGAAAAAATACCACAAAAACCATGGTGTTTTTTTTACGTGACTGCAAGCCAATAAAACTTAAACTGGGACTACAAGACGACAGTAGCCGTGACACACTTTATACATCCAAAGATCACAAAATGCTGCTGCTACAATGCTCTAAAATGTGAGTGCAGGCTGCAAGAAATCCAAATGAGTTTTTTTTCTTCATGACTACATTTTTTAATTATGGTGCATTGAGACAGCAGTTACATGACTTGTGTCATAGCCGACGTCACCATGTAGCCCCAGCCCAATATCATGTATTTTCCCTCAGTATAAATCCTACAATACAATTCATATTGATTTACTAAAACCAAATCATTTTTAATAAATAACATTTTACACTTATTTCACTGTTCCGACACAGCACAAGATAGAAACCATCCACATGACAGCCCACATGGAAGTCTTGTACTGTGGATTTTGAATGTGTATAAGCTGTAGCATATAACAGAAGATGATTATGAACATTAAGGATTCTGAATATACAAATTACCCATAGAGTGACTGGTCAGGGGTGGACACTGAAAACAGTGGGCCCCTATGGAAGAATTGTGTATGAACTCCCGCAACCTTAAGAATCACGTTATGCAATTAATATATATTGTACACAAATAAGAATATCACAATAGATGCATCAGAAAACGTCATACAAGCGCTATGCATACATCACACAAGCACAGCACACACATCACACAAGCACAGCACACACATCACACAATCGAAGCATATACAGTACAGACCAAAAGTTTGGACACACCTTCTCATTTAAAGATTTTTCTGTATTTTCATGACTATGAAAATTGTACATTTACACTGAAGGCATTAAACCTATGAATTAACACATGTGGAATTATATACTTAACAAAAAAGTGTGAAAGAACTGAAAATATGTCTTATATTCTAGGTTCTTCAAAGCGGCCACCTTTTGCTTTGATGACTGCTTTGCACACTCTTGGCATTCTCTTGATGAGCTTCAAGAGGTAGTCGCCGGAAATGGTCTTCCAACAATCTTGAAGGAGTTCCCAGAGATGCTTAGCACTTGTTCTCCCTTTTGCTTTCGCTCTGCGGTCCTGCTCACCCCACACCATGTCAATTGGGTTCAGGTGTGGTGACTGTGGGGGCCAGGTCATCTGGCGTAGCACCCCATCACTCTCCTTCTTGGTCAAATAGCCCTTACACAGCCTGGAGGTGTGTTTGGGGTCATTGTCCTGTTGAAAAATAAATGATGGTCCAACTAAACGAAAACTGGATGGAATAGCATGCCGCTGCAAGATGCTGTGGTAGCCATGCTGGTTCAGTATGCCTTCAATTTTGAATAAATCACAAACATTGTCACCGGCAAAGCACCCCCACACCATCACACCTCCTCCTCCATGCTTCACGGTGGGAACCAGGCATGTAGAGTCCATCCGTTCACCTTTTCTGCGTCGCACTAAGACACGGTGGTTGGAACCAAAGATCTCAAATTTGGACTCATCAGACCAAAGCGCAGATTTCCACTGGTCTAATGTCCATTCCTTGTGTTCTTTAGCCCAAACAAGTCTCTTCCGCTTGTTGCCTGTCCTTAGCAGTGGTTTCCTAGCAGCTATTTTACCATGAAGGCCTGCTGCACAAAGTCTCCTCTTAACAGTTGTTGAAGAGATGTGTCTGCTGCTAGAACTCTGTGTGGCATTGACCTGGTCTCTAACCTGAGCTGCTGTTAACCTGCGATTTCTGAGGCTGGTGACTCGGATAAACTTATCCTCAGAAGCAGAGGTGACTTGGTCTTCCTTTCCTGGGGCGGTCCTCATGTGAGCCAATTTCTTTGTAGCGCTTGATGGTTTTTGCAACTGCATTTGGGGACACTTTCAAAGTTTTCCCAACTTTTCGCACTGACTGACCTTCATTTCTTAAAGTAATGATGGCCACTTGTTTTTCTTTACTTAGCTGCTTTTTTCTTGCCATAATACAAATTCTAACAGTCTATTCAGTAGGACTATCAGCTGTGTATCCACCTGACTTCTGCACAACACAACTGATGGTCCCAACCCCATTTATAAGGCAAGAAATCCCACTTATTAAACCTGACAGGGCACACCTGTGAAGTGAAAACCATTTCCGGTGACTACCTCTTGAAGCTCATCAAGAGAATGCCAAGAGTGTGCAAAGCAGTGATCAAAGCAAAAGGTGGCTACTTTGAAGAACCTAGAATATAAGACATATTTTCAGTTGTTTCACACTTTTTTGTTAAGTATATAATTCCACATGTGTTAATTCATAGTTTTGATGCCTTCAGTGTGAATGTACAATTTTCATAGTCATGAAAATACAGAAAAATCTTTAAATGAGAAGGTGTGTCCAAACTTTTGGTCTGTACTGTACATCACACAAACACTATGCACATATCATACATTAAAGTTATTTGCAGAGATATTTTTAGGAGTTTTTGAGAATAGATGCTCTACAAAAATGTTGCAACTATTGCCTAAAAAAAACGCTTAAAAGACTTTAGCTATTGATTTCATTGTTAATGCTCTTTGCTGTTCATATCTAGAGGTTTTTGAGCTTTATTTTTCAACTTCAGGATTTGAAAAATGCCTGGTGGAAAAAAAATAAAGTTCATGTCACTTCATTCGATTGTATCCTGATTGAATCTACTTCAAACTTTGCATTGTCATATTAAAATGCTGCAGAATAATGCTTCAGAAAAAAACTCTTCCAAAATGCTTCAACAACTCTTCATAACCACATCAGATAAAGGACAAACTACTCCAAACTCCCCTCCCCCCACCATAAAAAGGAGCATTTCCTAACGTGGTTTCTGATTGAATAACTTGCCATTTTTGAACTAAAAAAAGACTTTGTCTGCACATAAGCCTAACAGTTTTGAGCACAGTAAATACTTCTGTTACTTTACAAGCAGATGCAACATCCACAGAGCATCATACTTGGTCACTCACCGTCTCTTTATTAGCAAAGGGGTAAAAGGTTTTCCAAAAATAGAAGTTCCAGTACAATCTCGTCTGTGTCCCAGTTCCAAGTGAAAAAAAAATTGTATTTGCAGCTTTGGGAATATAAAAGAAGAAGCTCACACATAGTGCAATATAATATCTTTATTCCTAATGCACACGCAAGCATACATAGCTCTTTTCTCAATAGATTAATGTGGCCCTCTGTATGCAGCCTGATGCTTTGTTTTTCTTCCTTTCTAGTTTATAGTTCCAGAAAAATAGTTTTACACGAATTGTCCTTTTAAGTTACTAAAAATAGGAAGAGCCATATCCTTCTGAACGTCCATATCCTTCAGAACTGTCTCTCAGAAACAAGCAAGTCTTTATCTTGATGGTTAAAAAATAATTCTTATTTCATAAATCAGTAGTATTTGTGAAAATAAGAACCTTTGTAAAATGTCTTATGCGTCTTTCTCCTCTTGGATTGATCTTTCATTGTCAATTCATGGATAAAATTTGGAAAATCTACATTCAGTGAAGACAGTGAACACATTGCACTCTGTAAAGCCTATGCAGAACATAGCCTACGTGTGTTCACAATACAAGACTTGTACATGTGAGAAAGGTGATTTCATGCAGAAACAAATTACTTAAAATAATTTTGGATATATTATTTTCTTCCTCAAAAATTCTGAAATTCAATATATTGTTCGAAATGACAATTCCTAAAGTAAATGCTATGTAGCATATCAACAGATTTGTTTTTATATCTTCTAAGGGTGATTGGGTATGGATGAAAAAATTCCCTTCTGGAGATTTTGGAGACATTAAGCCTGGAACCAGTGATGTTTTTGAAATGGTATGATGAATCTTTGAAGCTGCGCTTTTCTGTGCCTGTTAGAATATTGCATGCTTATTGTACTATTTGGTTTATCCTTATGGACAGATGAAGGATATGCGTCATGAAAATGTCAACCCGTTTCTAGGTTTCTTCCATGACTGTGGGGTTTTTGCTATTGTCACAGAGTTTTGTTCCAGGGGCAGCTTACAGGATCTCCTCCGAAATGAGGATGTTAAACTGGACTGGATGTTTAAATCCTCTCTTCTACTAGATCTGATCAAGGTGAGCAAAGCACCATGATACATTGGTTCAAAAGTGATAACAAATTCATGACTTTAGTTTTTTTGTAATACTAAATAGCATGTTACCACCTTTTCTGTTATTCCCTACACAAGTGTACCATTTACAAGTGCACTGAGTTTGCTAAGCTTTTAGATCTTTTAGGCCGATGTTTGAATGGTTAATGAAGTACAATTCTTAGTATTTTATAACTGTTTTAACTTTTTTTTTTTTAGAAAAAAGTTTTTGCAAAGACTCAATGTTTACAGTGTTGATCCTTATTTTCCAAGACTTCTGCAATTCACCCTGACATGGTGGAGGTCAGTTTCTGGGCCAAATCCTGACTAACAGCAAACCATTCTTGCTCAATTAATGCTTAGAGTTTGTAAAAATTGCTGATTTGTTTGTCTACCCGCTTTTTGAGGATTGAAAACAGGTTCTCAATGGGACTGAGCTGTGGGGAGTTTCCTGGCCATGGACCCAAAAGTTAAATTTTTTGCTAACCGAGCCACTTAATTATCACTTTTGCCTTGTGACATGTTGCTTTATCATCGTTTGGGAGAAGTTGCTCTTGGAGGATGTTTAGAACCCATTCTTTCTGCTAGTCCTCTGCAGTCCACTCCTAGTATTTTCAACAGATTGATATTCTGCTAGAAGTACATTGATTTGACTGCAGAAGACTGGGGTAAAGTTATTTCATCTGATGAAGTCGCCTTCAGACTGTTTGGGACATTTCGAAGAATGATTGTCTGGAGATGAAAAGGTAAGTGCTACTATAAGTCGGGTGTTATGCCAGCAGTAAAGTATTCTAAGACCATTCATGTGTGGGGTTGCTTTTTTATGCAAGGGAGTAGGATCACTCACAATTTTGCCTAAGAACAAGGCCATGAATAAAGAATGGGATCTAAACATCCTCCATGAGCAACTTCTCCTAACCATCCAGGAGCAATTTGGTGATGAACAATGCTTTTTCCTGCATGATGGAGACCATGTCACAAGGCAGAAGTCATAACTAAGTGGCTCAGTGAACATAACATTGAAATTTTGGGTCAAGAAACCTCCCAGATCTCAATCCCATTGAGAACCTGTGGTCAATCCTCAAAAACTGGGTGGACATACAAAACCACAGAAGTTGAGATAAACTACAACTCATGATTAGGCAAGAATGTACTGCCATCAGCCAGATTTGGCCCAAAAGGTGATCATGTATTCCATCATGTACTTCTAAATAACCGCTACAGTGACTGGCAAGACATCTCAGTGTTATGTGATGTTGGATTACTGCAAAATGTTTACAAATTTTAAATAAGAACTCGATAAAAGAATTAAATAAAAATTGGATATATTATGTTTGGCCAACTACAATCAAAATCAGTTTTTGTTCATTTTGGGTTTAAGGTAATCTACCACTAGGTCTATGCTTCCCAGCATAAAATAGGGGTAGAGACCCTGAGTCCAATAGTGTGTCACTTAGTAAGCCCCTTGCTGTAGTTTTGATAATATCACTGTTTTTTCTGCAAGTCCTGTCTGCTAGTCCTCTATACGATGGGCTTGGAGTTACCCTGTGTTAGGCCGGTACGCAGGAGAAGGGCTTTCTCGCTGCGTCCGGCCAGGCCCTTTCCTGCTGGTCAGTAATTGTCAGCATTTAGGGTTTATTCTAGGGATTCTATATGGGGCTTTCTGCGTTTCTGCTCATGTGCCGCTAAGCCACGCCTCCTTGCGGTCATGTGCCGCTAAGCCACACCTCCTTATGGTAATGTGCCGCTAAGCCACGCCCCTTGTGGTCATGTGCCACTAAACCACGCCCCTTGTGGTCATGTTCCACTAAGCCACGCCCCTTAGGGTCATGTGCCGCTAAGCCATACCCCCTGCTGTCTGGTACAGCGTGGTTGGTTGTTCTATGGGCTGGGGCTGTCTCTAGTGTATTTAAGGTAAGGGCTCCGTGGGCTCCACCCCGGTGCCTAGTCTATCTCTTTCTAACCTGCGGTGAGGTCTCTGGCAGTAAATGCAGTGTGTGAGAGTCGTTATCAAAGGTTCCTGCTGAAAGCTCCCTAGTCATCCTAGCCATCACTTAGGGCTAGGGGAAGGCTGTGAGCAGCACGCTCTACTGTGTCGGTTCACCGGTTGGTGTCCAAGCTACGGAGGCGTCCTTGCTACTGATCCATCATTCCAGGGTCCGCCATTGTATGTGTGGTCACACTGCCGCTTTTACACCCATGTGTTGGGTGCTGCAGAGATTCTCCTCCTCTTTAGGAACTTAGGTTCCAGGCCTTTCCTGGCCTGCAGCTATCTGATGCTCTATATGCCGCCATCTAGTGCTCAGGCGTTTCATGCTGTCAAATCTTTCCTGCTCTGCACAGCGGTGCCTTGCAGTGCAGAGGTTTATTAGTTTCATTGCTGGAGTGTTGTTAACTCCCAGCATTGTACCTTGTTTAGTTACTACTTGTGTGTGCACTTAACACACTAGTTTTTTTCTTTCTCTTTGCTTAGCTGAACATTCCTCAGGGATTCAGCTGCTGCAGCTCCTCTGCAGTCCGGTGGACCCTGACGTGTCCTTTAAGTTTTATTTTATTAAAGGACATGCCAGCGTAACACCCTACCTGCACCATTGATCCACCACCGTGCTTGACAGTTGATATGAGGAGTTTGTACTAATATGCTTCATTTGTTGTTTGCCAGTGTGGCGCAGGGCATTACGGGCAAACATCTCCAATTGATTCTCATCTGTTCAAAATACCTTGTTCTTGAGGTCTCGTGGTTTGCTCAGATGAAACTTTGCAAACTTTAGCCATGCTGCCATATTCTGATTGTGCTCTCTCCTGGCAACCATTCCAAACCAGCCATACTTGTTCAGTCTTTTTCTAATTGAAGTTTAACAATCATAACCATGATAACTGAAGCCTTTAGAGTCTGAGCTGTAGCTCTTAGGTTTTTGTGCAGTTTATCTGAGTATTGTACGGTCTTTCCATGAGGTGAATTTGCTGGGATTTCCGCTCCTGCGATTATTGTCTTGATAACTGTCTTGAATTTTTTCCACTTATAACTAATTTTTCTCACTGTTGAATGATGGACTCCAAATTGTTTGGAACAGTGAATCAAGAGCAATTGATTATTAGCACCTGGCTGTTACTTTTCCTTTAAATTTCTATGGGAACATTAAGGTTTTATTTACATTTTCATACACTGCATCTGCATTTTGGCTTAGTCTTTTTTAAATACAAACCTAATTTTAGGAATTTCATAGCTAAATCAATAGTACAAGCAAAGATAGTAAACTTTGTAATATATTGGTGTATAAAGCTTCTTTCCCTACGTATCAGCCACTTCACTCTTGTGATAAAAATTTGCTCTGAAAAACTGCTCAAATCTTCCTTCAGTTCTATCTTGAGTGAGGAATAAAATTATATCTAGACATCTAGACATATATGGAGGGATACAGAAGCAAAAAACTTAAGGAGCAGCTGTTTGTGACTAGTGTCACGGGTGTGTCGCCACGAAGATCGTCACGATTACACAGCCTGACTTCTCGCAGCTGACTTTTTGGTGCTTTGTGTTTTTTGGCAGTGAGGGAGTTAATTCTCTCTCTCTCTGTGCTAGACGAGGTCCAGCCTCGCCCAGCTGCAATCAATGCTGCTGTAGTGAGACTCCTTCAAATGCCTGCTGGTCTGTTAGGGAAGTGTCGGTGAAAGCATTTCATGCAGACTAACAGAGCGGATCGTGGTATTTGGAGTTTCAGAGATAAGTGTATTCGGAGAGTTTTTTCCCTTCCTCGCTTTATCATTTATCTCCTTTCCCGTTGGTGTTCCCTCTGTTGTAGTTGTGTAGTTTTTGTATGCAAGGTGGTTTTGGTTTTTCCCTTGTACTGTCTCGTTCGTCTAAGTACTGTGTGTGGGCATATTATTACTTGTCCCCTTTTGTTGTGATCGGGGTCCTTCTCAGGACTAGATTACTTAGGTGCAGGGTGTTAGAACCTTGCTGTTAGGTTTTTTTTCCTTTGCTGGTCACATGACCTTGTTGGCCTATTTAGTCCTGCTCCGCCCTTCTGGCTTTGCTGGACTTCATTGTATATCTACTTTCTAGCTAGCCTGTGCTCTGTATCTAACTCTGTTAGTTTGCTTGGTCTACGGACCTCTATGTTCTATCTATTTTGTTTGTTCGTCTGTCTGCTACTATTTCTGTTAGGAGGTGTCCCATATTCCTCCCAGTCCTTAGTACTTGTAGGGATTCCCTCCCCACATCTATAGGTCTTCGTACAGACTAGATTAGGACTTTAGCAGGTCTGATCGCAGGATCAGGTTCCCTGTTACATCGTAGGGATTCAGCTGAGTCTCATAGTAGGGACAGATCTCCTCTCTTTCCTTAGCTTTGGTAGCAGAACATAACAGTAAGTCCAGCCAGCAAATTCTCTAAGGAAAGATTTTTCTGTTCCATCATGGTGTCGGTTCAGGATTTGGCTCATCGCCTGCAGGGACTCTCTCTGGAGGTGGCCGAGCTCCGTCAGCACGTGAGTAACTGTCCTGGAGCACATTTCTTGGAGCCTAAGGTATGTTTGCCGGATTTGTTTTTTGGTGAACACCGAGAATTTTTTTCATTTAAAAATGCTTGCTTATTGTATTTTCGTTTGAGACCTAAGTCCTCTGGGGATGAATCCCAGCGCGTAGGGTTCATAATGTCACTTTTGCGCAAAGAGCCTCAGGAGTGGGCCTTTTCTTTGCAACCTAGTGATTCATGCTTCAGATCAGTGGATAGTTTTTTGTCTGCTTTGGGACTATTATATGATGATCCTGACCGTGTCGCATCAGCTGAGACTGAGTTGAGACGTCTAAAACAAGGATCGGGTAATGTGGAAAAATATTGTACACATTTTCGTCGTTGGTCCACTCAAACAGGGTGGAACGATTCTGCTCTGAAAAGTCTATTTCTTGCTGGGCTCAGTGAAAGGGTTAAAGACCTGCTAATTGCTTATCCTACACCTGAAGATTTGCAACAGGCTATGCAATTAGCTATACGGGTGGATAGAAGACTGCGTGCTAGGGTTAATGAGAGCAAATCCTCTGCTATGTCAGTTTCTGGTTATGATAATGTGTGTACTAACAGTGGTGAACCGATGGAGATTGGATCGGTGGCACCTCGCTCTCAAGAAAAAGACCGTCGTTTTTCGCAAGGCTTGTGTTTCTACTGCGGAAAATCTGGTCATTTGATTAAAGGCTGTGAGCTTCGTATGAAGAAAGAAAAAAAAATGGTCAGTCACGCCCGTATTGCCTGTTTAAATTCCAAGGGTATATTTTTAGCTGCTTCCACGATTGCTCAGGAAAAATTAATGGAATTTCGGGTGTTTGTTGATTGCGGGTCTACACTGAATGTAATTGATGGGGGATTCGTGGAAAAACTCAATTTAAAACCTGAACCTTTGTCATCCCCCATTGCTGTGGTTTCTGTGGATGGCTCCCCTTTGAAGAATATTACTCTCAAGGTCAGTGAATTTCCTCTCACTATTAATGGTGTTCACCATGAGAAATTGGATTTGGTAGTGTTGAATAACTTGCCTTCTCCAGTAATATTGGGTTTGCCCTGGTTAAAATTTCACAATCCTGTACTGGATTGGTCTACCAGTGAAATTAAATCCTGGAGCCATAAATGTTATGACAAGTGTTGTAACGGGCGTATTGCAGCTTTGGATAGGGGAGAATTGCCTGTTCCTATTCAGGATTTTTGGAGAGTTTTTTCTGAGAAGGAATCGCAGGTTTTGCCTCCCCATAGAGACTATGATTGTTCTATTGAATTTGTCCCTGGAGCGACTCTTCCTAAGAGTCGTTTATTTAACCTTACTATTCCTGAGAGGAAGGCTTTGGAGGAATACATACAGACAAGCTTGGCCGCCGGTCACATTAGGCCCTCTAAGTCTCCTGTGGCGGTTGGATTTTTTTTTGTAAAAAAAAAAGGACGGCGGTTTACGTCCTTGTCTGGATTTTCGTGAGATTAACAAAATTACGGTACGCAATCCTTACCCACTGCCATTGATTCCTGATCTGTTTAACCAGTTATTGGGGGCCAAGTGGTTCTCTAAAATTGACCTTAAGGGGGCATACAATCTGTTGCGAATGAAGGAGGGTGATGAATGGAAGACTGCTTTTAACACTCCTGTGGGTCATTTTGAGAATCTGGTTATGCCTTTTGGTCTCACTAATGCTCCTGCATTTTTTCAGAATCTGATTAATGACATCCTTAGACCTTTGATCGGTAAAAATGTGGTTGTGTATTTGGATGACATTTTGATTTATTCGCCAGATCTGGAGTCTCATTGGCGGAGCGTGCGTGAGGTATTACAGTTATTAATGGACAATTCGCTTTTTGCTAAGCTGGAGAAATGTGAGTTCGCTGTACAGAGAATTAGTTTTTTGGGCTACATTATCTCCAGCAAAGGTTTTGAGATGGATCCGGTTAAGGTTCAGGCTGTGCAGGAATGGCCTAGGCCTATTGGTTTGAAATCGATACAGAGGTTTTTGGGTTTCGCCAATTACTATAGAAAGTTCATAAAAAATTTTTCTAGTATTGTCAAACCTCTGACTGATCTCACCAGGAAAGGTGCTGATGCGGTTCAGTGGTCTTCTGAGGCCATTGAAGCTTTTGTGTATCTCAAGGAGAGGTTCACCTCTGCTCCCATCCTTATGCAGCCTGATGTTACTAGGCCGTTTTTGGTTGAGGTTGATGCTTCCTCTGTGGGGGTTGGCGCAGTATTGTCTCAGGATAACGGGGATGGATTACATCCCTGTGCCTTTTTTTCAAAAAAATTTTCGGAGACTGAATTGAATTACGATATTGGTAATCGGGAATTATTGGCTATTAAACTCGCATTTGAACACTGGCGCCACTTCTTGGAAGGTGCGGAATTTCCCGTTCAGGTTCTTACGATCATAAAAATCTGATATATCTTGATGCTGCCAAGCGCCTGAATGCCCGTCAGGCTAGGTGGGCACTGTTTTTCTCGCGGTTTAATTTCTCCGTTACTTACATCCCTGGTACTAAGAATGTTAAGGCGGATGCCTTGTCTCGCTGTTTTTCTCCCATAGTCGGTGCTGAGAAAGAGGAAAACATTTTACAAGAAGGTGTTGTGATAGCTGCTTTAGACTCCGTTTTGGAAGATGAGATTCTTAAAGCTCAGGAGAATGCCCCATCTAACACTCCTCATGGGAGGTTGTTTGTGCCTGAGACCTTTAGGAGAGATTTGTTTGTTGAGTGTCACGAATCTCGGTTGGCAGGTCATCCCGGAATCTCTGAGACCAAGAGACTGGTGGGTCGCAGTTTTTGGTGGCCTGGATGGCAGAAGGAAGTCATTAAGTGGGTGCGCAAATGTACTATATGTGCTAGATCTAAGTCCTCACATACTCCTGCTGCGGGGTTGCTTTGTCCTTTGGAGGTCCCCAGTGCTCCTTGGACACATTTGGCTATGGACTTTATAACTGACCTTCCCCCCTCTGAGGGTTTTACTGTCATCTGGGTGGTCGTGGACCGCTTTAGCAAGATGTGTCACTTGGTTCCCTTCGTCAAACTGCCCTGCGCTAAAACTCTCGCTAAGGCCTTTGTCAAGGAAATTGTCAGACTTCATGGCGTTCCTACTGACATTGTTTCTGATAGGGGTCCTCAGTTCGTGGCTCGTTTTTGGCGTGCCTTTTGTGACAGGTTGGGAATTCATTTGTCGTTTTCGTCCGGATATCATCCTGAATCTAATGGCCAGACAGAAAGGAAAAACCAGGATGTTGAGCAGTTCTTGCGTTGTTTTGTGGCAGACAATCAAGAGGGGTGGTCTGAGTTTCTGCCACTTGCCGAATTTGCTCTGAACAATCATACATCTTCTTCTGCTGGTTGTTCGCCTTTTTTTTGTTGTTCTGGGAGACATCCGTCGTTTGGGTCGTTCTCCAAGTTGGGATCTGCCGTGCCTGAGGAGGAGAATTTTTCCGGTGATTTGGAAAGAGTTTGGACGGATGTGCGTGGTAATCTTCAGGAGGCCAACAGAAAATCTAAAGACTACTTTGATAGGAAACGACAGGAGGTTTTGTTCGCTGTTGGTGACATGGTTTGGTTGTCCTCTAGGAATCTGCGGTTGAGGATTCCTTCTAAGAAATTGGGTCCCAAGTTTGTAGGGCCCTTTAAGGTGCTTCAGGTTGTCAACCAATCTGCTGTTAGGTTGGAGGTTCCTACCTCCTGGAGAATTAATCCGGTCTTTCATGTCTCTCTGTTAAAAAAAGCTGTTGTGTCGGATGGTGACGCCTCTGCCTCTGTTCCTCCGGTGGTGGAGGACGGGGAATATGAAATTTCTCGCATCCTTGACTCTAGACGGTATAGAGGTAGTTTGCAGTATCTTGTGGCCTGGAAAGGTTTCGGACCCGAGGATAACTCTTGGGTGAGGTCAGATGATGTTTCCGCGTCCAGACTTATCAGAGCGTTTCACAGGAGATTTCCTGATAAGCCTGGTCCTAGGGGATCCGGAGGATCCTCTTAGAAGGGGGGGTACTGTTAGAACCTTGCTGTTAGGTTTTTTTTCCTTTGCTGGTCACATGACCTTGTTGGCCTATTTAGTCCTGCTCCGCCCTTCTGGCTTTGCTGGACTTCATTGTATATCTACTTTCTAGCTAGCCTGTGCTCTGTATCTAACTCTGTTAGTTTGCTTGGTCTACGGACCTCTATGTTCTATCTATTTTGTTTGTTCGTCTGTCTGCTACTATTTCTGTTAGGAGGTGTCCCATATTCCTCCCAGTCCTTAGTACTTGTAGGGATTCCCTCCCCACATCTATAGGTCTTCGTACAGACTAGATTAGGACTTTAGCAGGTCTGATCGCAGGATCAGGTTCCCTGTTACATCGTAGGGATTCAGCTGAGTCTCATAGTAGGGACAGATCTCCTCTCTTTCCTTAGCTTTGGTAGCAGAACATAACACAGGGATCCTCAGGAGGTAGGGGTTACGCTGGCGGCCTGGACCTCTGTACCTTTAACAGTACCTCCAGGTTGAAGGATTAGTCAGGGCCCCAGCTTAGGGTCAGCTTAGGCCCCCTACCTCCAGTATACAGAGACAGCGTGACATTTTCACCGACCACTTAGTTTTTCTCCAGCTACCATGGATCCAGTAGCCGGTCTAGCTCGGCAGTTGCAGAGTTTGTCCATGGAGCTGGTGGACGTTAGGTCCAAGGTTTTGTATCCTCAGGAGCAAGCCGGACCAGAACCTAAAGTAGCTCTCCCTGACAGGTTCACTGGGGGGCGGGACAAGTTTTTTGTTTTCCGGGAGGCATGCAAGTTGTACTTTCGGCTGCGGCCTCGGTCATCGGGGAGTGAAGAACAAAGGGTGGGAATTGTCATCTCGCTCCTACAAGGGGACCCACAATCTTGGGCGTTCTCTCTTCCCCCGGGCTCCCCGGCTCTCCAGTCAGTGGATAGGTTTTTCGCTGCTCTGGGACTCGTATATGATGACCCAGATCGGATCTCCCTTGCTGAGTCTAAGTTACGTAGGATTCAGCAGGGAGATCGTCCGGCGGAGGAATTCTGTTCGGAGTTCCGTAGGTGGGCCACGGACACCCAGTGGAATGACCCGGCTCTTAGGAGCCAGTTTTGTCAAGGTTTATCCGACAAATTACAGGATGTGTTGGCACAGTATGACTCTCCCGCGTCACTGGAAGCCGCTATGGCCCTTGCTATTCGCGTTGACAGACGGCTTCGGGAGAGGTGCGGGATAACTCTACCCCCTGTGATGACTCCACCTCCTACAAGGTCCCCTCATATGGTGATTCCCCTGGTCAGTCCAGAGGAGCCTATGCAATTAGGAGGGACATCATTTCGGGGGAGGGGACCGGTGGTGCGCCATAAGACAGGAAGGTGTTTCTTCTGCGGGAGAAAGGGACATTTTATTGGGGGGTGTCCATCCCGTCCCTTGCAGAGTGAAGAGTCGTCGGAAAACTGTTGATCCCAGGTTGTGTGGTGGACGGCAATCTGGGAGTAGGTATTTCGTCCCTAGGTTCGTCTCAGTTTCTCGTACCGGCGGAGGTGGTGGTGGGTACGAGAACTGAGAGGATATCTGTTCTTCTGGATAGTGGGGCCGGGGCTAATCTGGTTGATGCTCGGTTTGCCCGGGTTCAAGGTATGCGATTGAGTGAGTTGGCTAAACCCATCCCCATATTCTCGATCGATGCCAGGCCTCTCGGTCAGGGAAGTTTTTTGCAAGCTGTGCATGACGTAAAACTTCAAGTGGGGGCGATACATAAAGAACTGTTGTCTTGCTACGGGTTGGAGGGTCTTCCCACTCCTATAGTGTTGGGCCTTCCTTGGTTAACTAAGCATAACCCGGTTATTAATTGGCAAACCAGAGAGATAAGCCAATGGAGTAAATTCTGTAATAAAAACTGCATGAACACGGTCATCGGTGCGGTTACTCCTTGGGTCTTACCTCCATTTCTGGCGGACTTTGAGGATGTATTCTCGGAGAAAGGGTGTCAGGAACTACCTCCTCATCGCGAGTATGACTGTTCTGTAAAACTGCTCCCTGAGGCCAAGTTACCTAAAGCTAGGTTGTATAACCTTTCTGGTCCTGAGAGGCAGGCCATGAAGGATTATATTTCAGAAAGTCTGGCTAAGGGGCATATTAGACCTTCATCTTCACTGGTGGCTGCGGGGTTCTTCTTTGTTAAGAAGAAAGATGGAGGCCTACGCCCTTGCCTGGATTTCCGTGAACTTAATCGGATTACGGTCCGAGATCCGTATCCGCTCCCACTTATTCCCGATCTCTTTAATCAGATCGTGGGCGCCAAATGGTTCTCTAAGTTGGATCTCAGGGGGGCGTACAATCTGATTAGGATGAAGGAGGGGGATGAGTGGAAGACGGCGTTTAACACTCCGGAGGGGCATTATGAGAACCTTGTCATGCCATTCGGTCTGACTAATGCCCCGGCGGTGTTCCAACACTTTGTTAATGACATTTTTCGCCGCCTGGTGGGACAGTTTGTTGTCATATATCTGGATGATATTTAATTTACTCGCCGGATCTGGTGTCTCATCAGGAGCACGTTAGGCAGGTGTTACAGATCTTGCGGGATAATAAACTGTATGCCAAATGGGAAAAGTGTGTGTTCGCCGTACAGGAACTCCAGTTTTTAGGCTTCCTGGTTTCAGCGTCTGGTTTTCGTATGGACCCTGGGAAAGTGCGGGCAGTTCTTGAGTGGGATCGGCCAGAGAATCTTAAGGCACTACAACGTTTCCTGGGGTTTGCTAATTATTACCGGAAGTTCATTCGTAATTTCTCGTCCATGGTTAAGCCTCTCACAGACATGACTAAAAAGGGGACGGATTTTTCTAGGTGGTCTGACAAGGCTTGTCAAGCATTCTCCTCCTTGAAAAAATGTTTTGCCTCGGCACCCATACTCATTCAACCTGATGCGTCACAGCCATTCATTGTAGAGGTAGACGCTTCCGAGGTAGGGGTGGGAGCAGTATTGTCACAAGGTTCGTCCCCTGGTAAGTGGCATCCGTGCGCCTTTTTCTCTAAAAAATTGTCGTCCGCTGAGAGGAATTACGATGTCGGCAATAGGGAACTCTTGGCCATTAAGTTAGCTTTTGAGGAGTGGCGCCATTTTTTGGAGGGGGCAGTCCATCCGGTCACCGTTATCACCGATCACAAGAACCTGCTATATCTGGAGTCCGCGAAACGTCTGAATCCCAGACAAGCTAGGTGGTCATTGTTTTTTACCAGGTTTAATTTTGTCGTTACATATCGTCCTGGGTCAAAAAATGTAAAGGCGGATGCCTTATCTCGTAGTTTCCCTGGGGCCGGGAATACGGACGACCCGATTCCTATCCTTCAGGAGGGGGTGGTGGTTTCGGCAGTATGCTCTGAGCTGGAGGAGGAGGTATTGGAGGCTCAGGGGGACGCCCCTGTTGGACCTCCGGTGAGACTGTTTGTTCCAGATCAGTTGCGACAAAAGGTGATCGAGGCACACCATAACTCAGTTTTTGCAGGACACCCGGGGAGTAAAGCAACTGTGGATCTCCTCTCGCGTCGGTTTTGGTGGCCTAACTTACATAAGGAGGTGGTAACTTTTGTCGCGTCCTGTGGGGTTTGTGCGCGCTCTAAGACCTCACATACCCGTCCGTCTGGGGCCCTCTTACCTTTGAAGATCCCGGAGCGTCCTTGGACTCATCTGTCTATGGACTTTATTACGGACCTCCCTCCGTCTTCGGGTAAAACGGTCATACTCGTTGTAGTGGACAGGTTCAGCAAGATGGCACATTTTATCGCTCTTTCTGCTCTCCCTAATGCTAAAACTCTTGCGCAGGTGTTCATTGGGGAGATTGTGAGGCTTCACGGGGTACCCTCCGAGGTGGTGTCTGATCGGGGGTCTCAGTTTGTGTCCAAGTTCTGGAAGGCGTTTTGTGCACGGCGGGGGATGCATTTGTCGTTCTCATCGGCTTTTCATCCTCAGACCATGGTCAGACGGAACGAATGAACCAGAGCTTGGAGACATATCTCCGGTGTTTTGTGTCAGAGAACCAGGAGGACTGGGCTTCTTTCTTACCTCTGGCAGAGTTTGCTCTTAATAATAGGCGGAGCGAGTCCACTGGTAAGTCCCCGTTTTTTGGGGCATATGGTTTTCACCCCCAGTTTTGTACTTTCAGTAGGGGGGGCTCTTCGGGGGTTCCTGAGGAGGAACGATTTTCCTCATCACTCGCTTCAGTATGGAGAGGGATGCTGAAGAATCTGAATACTATGGGGAACCGATACAAACGTATGGCTGATAGGAGGAGAGTGTCTGGTCCGGACCTAAGTGTGAACGATCGGGTATGGTTGTCTACCAGGAATATAAAACTTAAGGTTCCCTCCTGGAAACTGGGTCCCAGGTTCATCGGGCCGTACAGAATCAGTTCTATAATTAATCCGGTGGCATTCCGTCTTGACCTCCCCCCTACGTTTAAAATTCACAACGTGTTCCACAGATCGTTGCTTAAGAGGTATGTGGCGCCGGTGGTACCGTCACCTTTACCTCCCCCTCCAGTGGTGGTCAATGGTAACTTGGAGTTCCAGGTATCGAGGGTCATTGATTCACGCTTTAATCGCCGGTCCCTTCAGTACCTGGTTCATTGGAAAGGGTATGGTCCTGAGGAGAGGATGTGGGTTCCTGCGTCGGATATTAACGCAGACCGATTAGTTCGGGCCTTCCACACGACTCACCCGGATAAACCTGGCCCTGAGGGTCCGGAGGCCCCTCGTAGAAGGGGGGGTACTGTCACGGGTGTGTCGCCACGAAGATCGTCACGATTACACAGCCTGACTTCTCGCAGCTGACTTTTTGGTGCTTTGTGTTTTTCGGCAGTGAGGGAGTTAATTCTCTCTCTCTCTGTGCTAGACGAGGTCCAGCCTCGCCCAGCTGCAATCAATGCTGCTGTAGTGAGACTCCTTCAAATGCCTGCTGGTCTGTTAGGGAAGTGTCGGTGAAAGCATTTCATGCAGACTAACAGAGCGGATCGTGGTATTTGGAGTTTCAGAGATAAGTGTATTCGGAGAGTTTTTTCCCTTCCTCGCTTTATCATTTATCTCCTTTCCCGTTGGTGTTCCCTCTGTTGTAGTTGTGTAGTTTTTGTATGCAAGGTGGTTTTGGTTTTTCCCTTGTACTGTCTCGTTCGTGTAAGTACTGTGTGTGGGCATATTATTACTTGTCCCCTTTTGTTGTGATCGGGGTCCTTCTCAGGACTAGATTACTTAGGTGCAGGGATCCTCAGGAGGTAGGGGTTACGCTGGCGGCCTGGACCTCTGTACCTTTAACAGTACCTCCAGGTTGAAGGATTAGTCAGGGCCCCAGCTTAGGGTCAGCTTAGGCCCCCTACCTCCAGTATACAGAGACAGCGTGACAACTAGATCATACATGAAGTGCTGGATACAAGTCTTATAATGGCCATAAATAGTGTTATTCGTCATACACACATACTGTATCTCAGCTTATTCTGAAGTTACCTGAATGTGCAGTTACACTTTAAGGCTGCATTCATATATCCACATGTTGTGGTCTGTGAGTTACTGATCACAGATTTTCTGACCTGAACTTAACAGCTTCATAGGCATATATGAGGCCGTCAAGTTGTGGTTAGGAGACCAGCAGCTGGTCCATGCATTGCAGTCTGCACTCAGACCGTGACACGTGGATGTGCGAATCCGGCATATCAGAATACATCACAGAGGTTATATAATGCTGATACTTCATACATATACAAATGGCACATTTATAATGAAAGACATTTAACAGAGTTAGAAAAACTTAGTTTTGGAAAACTGTTTTCCTTTAAGTTTGGTTGTCTAATGTTAAAGGTGGTAAGCACTTGTTATGGTGTGTTTGGTAAAGAAATCAATATGTTTGCATTCAAATGTTCTACCCAGGGCATGAAATATTTGCACCACAGAAAATTTGTTCATGGTCGACTCAAATCAAGAAATTGCGTTGTAGATGGACGATTTGTTTTAAAAGTGACTGATTATGGTTATAATGAGGTTTTGCAAGCTCAAAGGATCGCTCATGAGGAACCCTCTGCACTTGGTAAGTGTAACAATTAATAAAAAAAAAAAAAAAAAAACTAGGTTAAAACATAGGCAAAATATATTCGTTGGTTACTACATAAAGAGGGCCTGACACTAGAGTTGAGCGAACAGTAGTTCGGGGTTCGTACCAGACACCTAGTGTCCGATGCTGAACTCCGAACATGGACTTCTCCTGGAAGTCAGTTTTACAGTTTGAACTGAACCGAACTTTGGACTAAGGTTTGGTCAAACCCAACGAATCCGAACTACCACAGGTCCGCTCATCCCTACCTGTCACCAGTCCTGAAAAGTCTGCTTTAGTAAATACTAGTAGTCTCTATGTTACAATATTCTGCAGCATTGTTTCCTAGAACAATGCATTCTGCTGTTCCTCTGTTATTTCTCAAGAATATTTATGAATAAATTGACATCTATGTGTTACCATTCTGCATGTCAAGTGTGTGTATATAATCTATCATTATCAGTGCTGCCGATAAAAGTGTACGGAGCCGGAACAGCACAGCTATGTACACTGCATGGTCGTCATTCTTGAGAAGTGCAGCTCAGCTGCCATTGTGATCTTATCTGCATTAGTAAGGTGGGCCACTACAATTACATGTATGGTTTTCCTGTTCTGTATGCTGTGAACTTCCAGAGGTCAATGATCCAGGTTTTAGATAAGCTGTGGAGGTAACAACAGGTGTCGGACTCCCACTGATCTGATTTTGATTACCTATATTCAGTGGCGTAACTAGAGTCTGATGGGCCCCGGTCAAGATGTGGACCGTGGCCCCCCCCATCGTGAATAAAATATAAATATATATATATATACACATACATACCGTGCATTGTGAAAGTATTTGGCCCCCTTGAACTTTTCTACCTTTTGCCACATTTCTGGCTTCAAACATAAAGATAAAAAATTCTAATTTTTTGGGGAAGAATCAACAACAAGTGGGACACAATCATGAAGTGGAACGAAATTTATTGGATATTTTAAACTTTTTTTTAATAAATTAAAAACTGAAAAGTGGCCATGCAATATTATTTGGCCCCTTTACTTTTAGTGCAGCAAACTCACTCCAGAAGTTCAGTGAGGATCTCTGAATGATCCAATGTTGTCCTAAATGACTGGTAATGATAAATAGAATCCACCTGTGTGTAATCAAGTCTCCGTATAAATGCACCTGCTCTGTGATAGTCTCAGGGTTTTGTTTCAAGTGCAGAGAGAATCATGAAGACCAAGGAACACGCCAGGCAGGTCCGAGATACTGTTGTGGAGAAGTTTAAAGCCGGATTTGGATACTAAAATATTTCCCAAGTTTTAAATATCTCAAGGAGCACTGTGCAAGTGATCATATTGAAATGGAAAGAGTATCAGACCACTGCAAATCTACCAAGACCCAGCCGTCCTTCTAAACTTTCATCTCGAACAAGGAGAAGACTGATCAGAGATGCAGACAAAAGGCCCATGATCACTCTGGATGAACTGCAGAGATCTACAGCTGAGGTGGGAGAGTCTGTCCATAGGACAACAATCAGTCGTACACTGCACAAATCTGGCCCTTATGGAAGAGTGGCAAGAAGAAAGCCATTTCTCAAAGATATCCATAAAAAGTCTCGTTTGAAGTTTGCCACAAGCCACCTGGGAGACACACCAAACATGTGGAATAAGGTGCTCTGGTCAGATGAAACCAAAATCGAACTTTTTGGCCACAATGTCAAACGGTATGCTTGGCGTAAAAGCAACACTGCTCATCACCCTCAAAACACCATCCCCACTGTCAAACGTGGTGGTGGCAGCATCATGGTTTGGGCCTGCTTTTCTTCAGCAGGGACAGGGAAGATGGTTAAAGTTGATGGGAAGATGGACGGAGCCAAATACAGGACCATTCTGGAAGAAAACCTGTTGGAGTCTGCAAAAGACCTGAGAATGGGACGGAGATTTCTCTTCCAACAAGACAATGATCCCAAACATAAAGCAAAATCTACAATGGAATGGTTCAAAAATAAACATATCCAGGTGTTAGAATGGCCAAGTCAAAGTCCAGACCTGAATCCAATTGAGAATCTGTGGAAAGAGCTGAAAACTGCAGTTCACAGACGCCCTCCATCCAACCTCAATGAGCTTGAGCTGTTTTGTAAGGAAGAATGGGCAAGAATTTCATTTCAGCCTCTCGATGGGCAAAACTGATAGAGACATACCCCAAGCAACTTGCAGCTGTAATCGCAGCAAAAGGTGGCGCTACAAAGTATTAACTCAAGGGGGCCAAATAACATTGCACACCCCACTTTTCAGTTCTTAATTTGTTAAAAAAGTTTAAAATATCCAATAAATTTCGTTCCACTTCACGATTGTGTCCCACTTGTTGTTGATTCTTCCCAAAAAATTAGAATTTTATATCTTTATGTTTGAAGCCAGAAATGTGGCAAAAAGGTAGAAAAGTTCAAGGGGGACAAATACCTTCGCAATGCACTGTATATTATATATGTATCCCCCATCCTGGTATATACAGTACAGACCAAAAGTTTGGACACATCTTCTCGTTTAAAGATTTTTCTGTATTTTCATGACTTTGAAAATTGTACATTCACACTGAAGGCATCAAAACTATGAATTAACACATGTGGAATTATATACTTAACAAAAAAGTGTGAAACAACTGAAAATATGTCTTATATTCTAGTTTCTTCAAAGTAGCCACCTTTTGCTTTGATGACTGCTTTGCACACTCTTGGCATTCTCTTGATGAGCTTCAAGAGGTAGTCACTGGAAATGGTTTTCACTTCACAGGTGTGCCCTGTCAGGTTTAATAAGTGGCATTTCTTGCCTTATAAATGGGGTTTGGGCCATCAGTTGTGTTGTGCAGAAGTCAGGTGGATACACAGCTGATAGTCCTACTGAATAGACTGTTAGAATTTGTATTATGGCAAGAAAAAAGCAGCTAAGTAAGAAAAACGAGTGGCCATCATTACTTTAAGAAATGAAGGTCAGTCAGTCAGTCTGAAAAATTGGGCAAACTTTGAATGTGTCCCCAAATGCAGTTGCAAAAACCATCAAGCACTACAAAGAAACTGGCTCACATGAGGACCGCCCCAGGAAAGGAAGACCAAGAGTCACCTCTGCTTCTGAGGATAAGTGTATCCGAGTCACCAGCCTCAGAAATCGCAGGTTAACAGCAGCTCAGATTAGAGACCAGGTCAATGCCACACAGCGTTCTAGCAGCAGACACATCTCTACAACAACTGTTAAGAGGAGACTTTGTGCAGCAGACCTTCATGGTAAAATAGCTGCTAGGAAACCACTGCTAAGGACAGGCAACAAGCAGAAGAGTCTTGTTTGGGCTAAAGAACACAAGGAATGGACATTAGACCAGTGGAAATCTGTGCTTTGGTCTGATGAGTCCAAATTTGAGATCTTTGGTTCCAACCACCATGTCTATGTGCGACACAAAAAAGATGAACGGATGGACTCTACATGCCTGGTTCCCACCGTGAAGCATGGAGGAAGAGGTGTGATGGTGTGGGGGTGCTTTGCTGGTGACACTGTTGGGGATTTATTCAAAATTGAAGGCATACTGAACCAGCATGGCGACTGTTATGAACTACTACAAACACTAAGGAAAGATAGGTAAACTGTCCCTACAATAGGACTAAGCTGATTCCCTACGATGCAGCGGGGGACCTGTTCCTTGTGAACAGACCCGCCTAAGTCCTCGGCTCGTCTGAACGCAGACCTATAGATATAAGGGAGGGGTCCCTACAAGAACTAAGGACTGGGATATAGTTGGACACCTCCTAGCAGAAATTGTAGCAGAGCAAAGACAAATAAACAGAAGTACTAGTGGTCAAAAGACCAAGCAAACTACAGAGTAAGGTACAAGGCACCTGGCTAGCTTAAGAGTAAATGTAACACTGAAGTCCAGCAAGGCCAGGAGGGCGGAGCTGGATTAAATAGGCAAAAAGTCATGTGACCAGCAAAATAGAAAAAACTAACAGGAGTGTTCTAACAGCTACCACAGCATCTTGCAGCGGCATGCTATTCCATCCGGTTTGCGTTTAGTTGGACCATCATTTATTTTTCAACAGGACAATGACCCCAAACACACCTCCAGGCTGTGTAAGGGCTATTTGACCAAGAAGGGGAGTGATGGGGTGCTACGCCAGATGACCTGGCCTCCACAGTCACCAGACCTGAACCCAATCGAGATGGTTTGGGGTGAGCTGGACCACAGAGTGAAGGCAAAAGGGCCAACAAGTGCTAAGCATCTCTGGGAACTCCTTCAAGATTGTTGGAAGACCATTTCCGGTGACTACCTCTTGAAGCTCATCAAGAGAATGCCAAGAGTGTGCAAAGCAGTCATCAAAGCAAAAGGTGGCTGCTTTGAAGAACCAAGAATATAAGACATATTTTCAGTTGTTTCACACTTTTTTGTTAAGTATATAATTCCACATGCGTTAATTCATAGTTTTGATGCCTTCAGTGTGAATGTACAATTTTCAAAGTCATGAAAATACAGAAAAATCTTTAAATGAGAAGGTGTGTCCAAACTTTTGGTCTGTACTGTATATCCTCCATCTTGGTATACGGCCACCATTCTAGCGCTGTTCTTTAAATGTATAGAAAAAAATAAACCATTATACTCACCAGGGGAGTACATAGAATTCATGGGACCGCATAGCAAAAGTATAATGCCCTCCCCATAGTCCTCCATATAGTATAATGCGCAGTACATAGTCCTCCCTATAGTATAATACACCCTATAGTCCTCCATATAGTATAATGCATCCCATAGTCCTCCATAATGCACAGTCCATAGTCATCCATAAAGTATTATGCACAGCCCTTAGTCCTCCATAAAGTATAATGCACTGCCCATAGTCCAACATATAGTATAATGCACAGCCCATAGTCATCTATGTAGTATAATTCACAGTCCATAGTCCTTCATATAGTATAATGCACAGCCCATAATCATCCATAAAGTATAATGCACAGCCCATAATCATCCATGTAGTAGTATGGCCATTGATTTGAAAAAAAAATACTCACCTTCCCTTCACAGCGTCCTCTTCTGAAGCCGGCAGCTGACTTCAGAGTGCAACGGGAGAACATGACATCAGCGTCCAAGGACGCACATCCAGTTGATGTTTCTGCTGGTGTCGGTGGGCCCCTGACTCGCCGGGTCTGGGGCGTCCACGGTCATTACGCTACTACCTATACTAAGGATATTTCATCTATATTTTTGTCCCAGACCACCCTTTTAAATGCAAATTATGTACGAACTTCTAATGATGTAAATATGCATATATAGGTGAGTATTTTATTACTCTAGGTTCATCGACAATCAAGAATATTCTGATTAAATCTTTTTTGTGGGGCTGCTTTCAAAAAACAGATTTTTCCTGATTTTTTGGCTGCCTTTTTGGTGTAGATTATTATGTGTCATTTGTCTACAGTACATGCTTAATAATTAGTTTTATTTACAAAAATGCAGCAATACCGCGTTCTATGGCTGAAAAAATACTACAAAAATGCTGAAAGAATTGACATACTGCGGATTTAAAAAATGCTGCAGTTTTCTAATTCGGTCAGGAAAGGAAACTAATCGTGTGCATGAGATTTCTGAAGTCTCATAGCTTTTGCTGGTACTGTAAAAAGCAACTTTTAATTTGCCTAAGAAAATACTGAAAAGAATGCTGCAAAAGCAAAACGTGTGAACATGGCATAAGGGTATGCATACTTTAAAACATGACAATTTTATTATTTTCTATATAAATGTGGATGGTTTAATTAACTCAGTATCCTGTGATACATAGTAATTTAATCTGGATCATATAAAAAATAAGTGTGCTGTCTGATCACTCATTTATTTTTTTTAGAAAATGTCTCATACTTCATATTCTGTCTGCAGTATGTTAACTTATGAGTACAACTGTACATACTTGGCAATTTGTTTGACTTCTGAATAAATATTTGCATATGGCCATACTGTTACAGAGTTACTGTGGACAGCACCGGAGCTACTGAGAGATCCACATGCAGCATTACATGGCACTTTCACTGGAGATGTTTATAGCTTTTCCATAATCATGCAAGAGGTAGTGGTGCGTGGACCCCCATTTTGTACTTTGGAACAAACTCCTGAAGGTAAGGTTTAGAATAAAATGTTAATGGAGATTACTGTTTAACATGTAATGTTTCAAAGTTTCATATAGTCAGTGATTGGTTAATTTTTTTATATTTTACATCTTGCACCTCATACATACTCAGTTTCTAATGATCATTAAGCAAGCTACTGAAATATAGCTGCAATCCATGTATGTCCTCTATGAGACTCTGCGACTCTAATGAGCAATTGACAAATCACAGTTGTCAGCAACCCCAACTACTATTACCACGATTGCCACCGCACCAGGGCAGTTGGGAAGAGCCAGCCAGCCCAGGCGCCAGAATTGGCGCATCTCATGTCATGCGCTACTTTTGTGGCAGCTGCAGGCTTGTATTTTTAGGCTGGGAAGGGCCCAATAACCAGGGATCTTCCCAGCCTGATAATATAAGATCACAGCTGTCTGGTTTCCCTTGGCTGGTTATCAAAAAATAGGGGGCACCCCACATCATTTTTTTTAATTATTTATTTAATAGGTTAAATAAGGTTAACACCCTTTAGTGCCACATGAAAGGCACTAAAGGGTGTAAGTTTATTATATGTAGGGGGCTTGTAAAATTATATGTCTACAGGATATGTACAGCTGTGCTCAAACGTTTACATACCCCGGCAGAATTTTTCCTTTCTTGGCCTTGTTTCAGAAAATATGAATGATAACAAAAAAACTTTTTCTCCACTCATGGTTATTGGTTGTGTGAAGCTATTTATTGTCAAACTACTGTGTTTTCTCTTTTTAAATCTTAGTGACAACCAAAAACATCCAAATGATCCTGATCAAAAGTTCACATACCCTTGTGATTTTGGCCTGATAACATGCACAGAATTTGACACAAATGGGTTTGAATGGCTACTAAAGGTAACATCCTCACCTGTGTCCTGTTTGCTTGTAATCAGTGTGTGTGCATAAAAGCTGAATGTGTTTCTGGGATCCAGACAGACTCTTGCATATTTCATCCAGCCACTGACGTTTCTGGATTGTAAGTCACAGGGAAAGCAAAAGAATTGTCAACAGATCTACGGGGAAAGTGCTTGAACTGTATAACACAGGAAAGGGATACAAAAAAATATCCAAGGAATTGATAATGCCAGTCAGCAACGTTCAAACTGTGATTAGCAAATGAAAAATCAGGGGCTCTGTAAAAACCAAACCACGGTCAGGTAGACCAACCAAACTTTCGGCCACAACTGCCAGGAAAATTGTTCGGGATGCAAAGAAAAACCCACAAATAACATTAGCTGAAATTCAGGACTCGCTGAAAACTAGCAGTGTGGCTGTTTCAAGATGCACAATAAGTAGTCACTTGAAGAAAAATGGGCTGCATGGTCGAGTCGCCAGAAGAAAGCCATTGCTGCGCAAATGCCACAAAGTACTGTATCTTACCTACAATACACCAAACAGCACAGAGACAAGCCTCAAAACTTCTAGACCAAGGTAATTTGGAGTGATGAGACCAAAATTGAACTTTTTGGCCACAATCATAAACGTTACATTTGGAGAGAGGTCAGCAAGGCCTGTGATGAAAGGAACACCATTCCTACAGTAAAGCACAGAGGTGGATGCTGATGTTTTGGGGATGTGTGAGCTACAAAGGCACAGGAAACTTGGTAAAAGTTGAAGGAAAGATGAATGCAGAACGTTATCAGCAAATACTGGAGGCAAATTTGCACTCATCACCCCGGAAGCTGTGCATGGGGCGTACTTGGACCTTCCAACATGACAACGATCCAAAACACAAGGCCACGTTGACCTGTCATTAGCTACAGAAGAACAAAGTGAAGGTCCTGGAGTGGCCATCTCAGTCTCCTGACCTCAATATCATTGAGCCACTCTGGGGAGATCTCAAGCGTGCAGTTCATGCTAGACAGCCCAAGAATTTACAGGAACTGGAGGCTTTTTGCCAAGAAGAATGGGCAACTTTACCATCTGAGAAAATAAAGAACCTCATCCACAACTACCACAAAAGACTTCAAGCTGTCATTGATGTTAGAGGGGGCAATACACGGTATTAAGAACTGGGGTATGTAAACTTTTGATCAGGGTCATTTGGATGTTTTTGGTTGTCATTAAACACACAGTAGTTTGACAATAAATGGCTTTACCCAACCAATAACCAGGAGTGGAGAAAAAGTTTTTTTTATTATCTTTCTGGTAGACTCCATACTAAATAAGGAAGGAGTCACTGACTGTGGTGGCCCCTCCCCGGGCCGTGGCGATTGGTAATCCCCCTTCGCTGCCCCTTACTGACCAGTGATCCTGAAGTTCCCGGAAGGGTCCAATGAAGCGGAAGGGATGGCTGCCACAAGCCATCCCATGGATACATAAACACCGGGACATCCCACCTTCCTTCCTTTCTTTGTTGGTCTCGGAGTCGAACGTCGCTATGGACAATCCTGGATCAGGTCAGATTGCTGAGACCCTCCGGGCTGGGTTTGCACAGGGGGGCGAGCGCTGGTTACAGGCCTTCATGTCTGGGCTCAGTGCTCATCCCCCTGGCCCGAGCTCTAAATCCCTGGATCATCCTGCCCCAGGCCCTCAACCCCTTATGGGAACATCATATTCACCAGACCCAGTCCCCTCGCCTCTTGGGCCCACTCACCCACTCCATCAGGAGCAATTGCCCACGGTTCAGCAGTTCCCATCACTCCAAGTGCGACGGTTGGGTCACCTGGGACGGGGGGCTGCATTTCTGCCGCGGCCCTGTTCCCCGTTCTCGCCCGGTCGCCGCAGCCGCACAGCGTCATATGTCTCATCTGGCCACACACCCCGGCGTGGGGGAGCTGGCAGCTGCGGTGAAGAGGCGGGCGCACGCTGGCGAGGGGAAGCGGGCGGCCACTGCGGTCTGGCAAGTGCACGCCGGCAGGGGAGAGCGCTCGGCTGCGGTGGCGCGGTGGGCGCACGCCAGCGAGGGGTTAAAGTGTTCGGCTCTCGCGTGCACGCCAGCGAGGGGTTAAAGTGTTCGGTTCTGCGGTTGCGCGCAGGTGCAGGGGAGCGGGCGCGCGACTCCTCTGGGCCGGAGCGGCACCCTAGGAGAGGCGTGGCTAGAGAGCCGGCAGCGCCGCATGTGACCCTGCAGGCAGCGCCCCCCCAGTCCTGGATGCTGCAGGGCAAAGGAGGAGGCTGCGTCTCATGCGGCAGCGGGCCCTGTGCCTCACTCACAGTGGGCGCAGGGCTCCGCTGCACTAATAAATGAATGGGGGCTGTCTACAGGGACGGCGGCGGGCGCAGAGCGGATTCAGGGCTCCTGCCCGCCGCCAGCTCTGAAGACAGCACAGAGTCCATTGTTCCCCACCCCACTGAACACACCCATCCCACATCCCGCCGAGGAGCGCCCTGGAGAGCGGAGGTCCAGCCGGCACTCCTGCCCTCTAGAGCGCTTTAGGCACAGCACCCCGCAGCCACACAGAAGAAGCTGCCGGCCACACATTAATCAGTCCCCGCCCCCGCAACACACAACAGGGGCTGTGGCAGAGCAGAGCTCCAGACAGGAATCCTCTGCCGGGGGCTGTGCTCTGCCTCCCCCCCAAACACCCCCCCGCAGAAACCCCTATAATAAAAATAAAATAAAAAGTTCCCAAAGCAGAACACAAGACACTACACAACCAGGGGACATTGCGGCCCCTGTAATCACCGCAGCCCATCTATTTCCCATTCACAGTAACAATAACCCCTTGATGGACACTACGCGGAGCTTAAACGCTTCAGCGCCCATCCTCGCCTCCTCCATATACCCCTATAATAGCACAGCGACGCACGCGCTTGACACCGCTATAGCATCGCAGTGCCAATATGATAATTTATTAGTTAATGTTCCCCTGACGCGCTCCAGCTGGCCACAAAGAGCACCAACATGTCCCGGCGGGATGCATGTAAACGGCGCAGAACCCCCCATACACCCTCACGGACAGAGAGACACCAGGCGTACTCGCTCCAGGTGAACTCGCTGTAGTTCCTCCGACGACAGATCTACACCATCGCACACAAGTCACCGGCGAAGGAAGTGGTCGTCCCAAACAAAGTGGAGATCGGCATCCCACAGGAGGGGTCATAGGTCAAGGTCCTCAAGGTGGCGCTCACCATCCTCCGCATCAGAGATGTCGAGCGCATCGTCGAGCCCCAACAGCCGCTTGCACCGATCCTGTCCTCCGGGGGACAGAAATGATACAATGGCACCCTCCAGAGCTTACAGCCTGCACGATGCATCAATTTCACGCAGGTCTACGAGCAGAGGCACGCCGCTCACCCCGATTGAGACTGGTGCCGGAGTTCCTCCACACATCGGAAAACCCCCCCCAGCCGCAGGAATGGGTGAGTGCAATATAAGTATAACTGGAATGGGAAATAATAACACCAACTTAATAGCGGCCCTTAAGGCCCTGGTCGATCAACTATCCACGCCACCAGGCGCAATACAAAATTGTACCAAAACAACTCCACCATTAGCCAGCGTACACAAGGACGCATTCTTTTGTGGGATTAACCCACTAGGTTCACACATAGACGAGGAAACAAGAATTAAAATATGGAATAATGACTACATCGACATTTGGTCCCTGTTATCCACGGACCAACATACTATAGACAAAGAGAGAAGGGTAGCCGACAGACCATTTGACAGAAACAGACAAAAGGTTGCAAAGACAATGAGTAACTGTTTACAAGCGTTTTCTGTGCTAGGTTGTATAATGGGCCAAAAGCATCCGGAACGCTGCTCGGAACTATTCATATACCAGGATACGGTGTATAACTCGTACAAAGCCCACGGCGGTTCAGCATGGTGGCGCTATGACGAAGAGTTCCGGAGGCGATTGGCCCTGCAACCACAGCTGGGCTGAGGGGTGAAAGCTACGGACGTATGGTTGAGACTAATGCTGTCACAGAAACACCATCCCTTTCCAACAACGGCTACTGGACAACTGGCAACAGCAGGCCAAAATTTAGTGGTCATACGTAGACCAGGGGCTTGCTGGCAGTTTAACGACGGACACTGTCGTTTTTACGCCTTATGCAGATACAAGCATGAATGCTCAGCCTGCGGAGGTGCCCACCCCGTGACAAGATGTTCTCATCCCGCAAGCAAATTATCAATTAAACTCCCACAGTCAGAATCCAAGGACCCCGGTGAGCGTAAACGCAATGGGCCCTTGGCTAGACCAATATCCTAAGAAAGACTCAGTGGGGCAGTTGCGTTTTGGTTTCACATACGGTTTTTTCATCCCTTTCAAACTTAATAAATCGCCTACCTTTTCAAATAACCTTAAATCGGCAAAAGAGCACCCCCAAATACTTAAGCAAAAAAATACAAAAAGAAGTATCCCTAGGCAGAGTAGCGGGCCCTTTCCCAACACCACCATTCAGTAACCTAAGAGTTTCCCCTCTGGGAATAATCCCCAAAAAAGAGTCAGGCTCATTCCGGCTTATCCATCATTTATCTTACCCAACAGGAGAGTCTGTGAATGACGGTATTTCGTCTGAAGACGCCTCGGTCTCCTACGCGTCGTTCGACAGAGCAGTAATGTTAGTACGCAATGCGGGTCCAGGAGCGCTGCTCGCTAAATCCGACATAGAATCCGCCTTTTGCCTACTACCAGTACACCCAGATTGCTACCACCTGTTGGGATGCCAAGTGGACAATGAATACTTCTATGACACTTGCCTCCCAATGGGTTGTTCAATATCTTGCTATTACTTTGAACTATTCAGTTCTTTCCTAGAATGGGTGCTGAGGTACGAAACCGGCAATAGGTCCGTCACACATTACCTAGATGACTTCCTATTCGTCGGACCCAAAGATTCAAATCAGTGCCAATCATTACTCAAAGAATTCACAAACATCTCGCGACGGTTCGGAGTCCCATTATGCCAACAAAAACCATAGGCCCCACAACAAAGCTGTCGTTCTTAGGCATCGAAATCGACACCACGGCAAGGTTGTTCCGCCTCCCAACGGAAAAAATACAAAAAACATTACACCTGATCGAGGGATTTTGCGCAGTTCGAAAAGTAACACTACAGATGCAAGTGTTACTAGGGCTCCTCGTGTTTGCGAGCTGGGTGATGCCAGTCGGAAGGGTTTTTTCTCGTCGTTTATCCCTCGCAACAAAACGCGCTGTAGCGTCGGCATCCCAGCCTCCTGCTAGGCAGGGACGCCGTTCCCCTCACCTCTCCGCTCCGTGCCCGGCGTCTTCCTCCCGCTCCCGCGCCGTCCTAAAGAGTCCCCGGCCAATGACCGGAGGATCTCACCATATATAAGGCACCTCCTCCAAAATGGAGGTGCCCGAGCAATGTTGTTGCAAAGCCTATCAACTCTGCTTCAGCCCTCAGGTCCCGTTACCAGATACCTGCCAGTTATCTGCCAGATTCCTGCTTGATACCTGCCTGATACCTGTCTATCTGCTTGCATTCCTGCGGTCCGACAGTCTGCCTACCAGCACCTGCCAGTCTGTCTATGGATCAGTCAGCCTGCTCACCTGGGAGCGTCCACCTGCTACCTGCCTGCTAGCCTACCTGGAGGCTTAGCCGTCACTTGCTGTGACCACCTGCCTGTCCAGAGACTCTTGCCCGCTCACCTGGGATCGTCCACCTGCTACCTGCCTGCTAGCCTACCTGGAGGCTCTGCTGTCACTTGCTGTGACCACTTGCCTGTCCAGAGACTCTTGCCCGCTCACCAGGGAGCGCCCACCTGCTACCTGCCTGCTAGCCTACCTGGAGGCTCTGCCGTCACTTTCTGTGACCACTTGCCTGTCCAGAGACTCTTGCCCGCTCACCTGGGAGCGCTCACCTGTTACCTGCCTGCTAGCCTACCTGGAGGCTCTGCTGTCACTTGCCGTGACCACCCGCCTGTCAAGAGACTGTTCCGTCACTTGCCGTGTCCGTTCTGCCCTTCTACCCTGAGACTGTTCTTGTCACCTGCCGTGTCTACCTTCCCGCTTTCCCTGGGAGCCACCTGCCTCCTTACAAAGACTGCCCCTTTGTATAATTGCTCAGAGGTTCCACCTCCCAGACCCGTTACAGTTTGCTCGGGCCATGGAACCGGGTGGCACCCAAGCTCCCTCGCTCTCGGACCTATGTCATGAACTTTCCCGTCAGAGGTCCCAACAGGAGTCCATCCTGAGTCACCTGCGTAGTGTTAACTCCCGCCTGGACACATTGACTACCTCATCGGGAGCTGCCTCCACTCGCACACTTACTACTCCGGCACCGCCGCTGCCCATCAATACCATGGCATCTCTTCCCGGTCCCCGCCTCTCCGCCCCGCCTCGTTTTGGTGGAGATCCCAGCCAGGCACGGGGCTTCATTAACCAGTGCACTCTGCACTTCGAACTGTTGGCACACCAGTTTTCCACCGACCGATCCAAAGTAGCCTTCATCATGTCCCATCTCACGGGGGAGGCGCTGGCTTGGCTAAATCCTCTATGGGAGAGAGGAGACCCCCTGGTGTCCAATCTGCCAGCCTTTCTCACGGCTTTCCGGAAAGTCTTCGACGAACCAGAACAGAAGACCTCATCCGCCTCATCTCTGCTACGCCTCCGTCAAGGAAGCCTCACCGTGGGCCAATATGCCATACGGTTCCGTACCCTTGCTTCGGAGCTTGCCTGGGATAACGACGCCCTGGTGTCCGTCTTCTGGGAGCGTCTGTCCGGCCATATTAAAGATGAACTCGCCGGTCGGGACATTCCTACCACTCTCGACGACTTAATATCACTTGCCACCCGGATTGACATCCGGTTCCAGGAGCGCACCAAAGAGGTCACCCGTGAGAGGTGGTTTCCACGCCTTGCCCCTACCTTCCAGAAACCCGTCACTTCCTCCGTTACTCCCCAGGCGCACTCACCTGAGCCTATGCAGGTCGACCAGACCAAGATGGTCAAAACCCGTCAAGAATTACGCCGTGCTGAGGGGAGCTGCTTCTACTGTGGCAGTAAGGAGCACCGGATCCGTTCCTGCCCGGAGAGGTCGGGAAACGCCTGTGTCTAGGATCGCTCAGAGAGGTCGCCCTAGACAAAAGTAAACCCTCTCCATCTCTGATGTTGTCGGGCTCTATCATCTGCGGGGAGAACCGTTATTTTGAACTGGCTCAACTTGACTCTGGAGCTGCCGAAAATCTCATTTCTCAGTCCCTGGTAGAGAAATAAATTCCCACCAAACCTCTGGCTGTACCCTTATCTGTCGCCGCCGTGGATGGGGGTCTCTTACCACATCCCATCCAACTCATCACCGAATCCATAACTCTGCAGGTGGGAATGCTGCACTCTGAGAGCATCTTCTTCCATGTTCTGCCTGGACTCTCTCACGCCCTCTTACTAGGCCTACCTTGGCTCCAGAGACATGCACCCGTGCTTGATTGGCAGACCGGAGAAGTCCTTCGCTTTGTCAAAAAGAAGGACGGCTCACTCCGTCCCTGTATAGACTGTAGAGGACTTAACCAGATCACAGTGAAAAATAAATACCCCCTTCCGCTCATTCCTGAATTATTTGACCGTCTGAGGGGGGCTAGAATCTTCACCAAGCTGGACCTCCGTGGGGCGTATAACCTGGTCCGTATCCGTCAGGGGGATGAATGTAAGACGGCATTCAACACCCGGGACCGCCACTATGAATACCTTGTAATGCCCTTCGGTCTCTGTAACGCTCCCGCCGTCTTTCAAGAGTTGGTCAATGACATCTTCCGTGACCTTCTCTACTCCTGCGTGGTGGTGTACCTGGACGACATCTTGGTCTTCTCTCCGGATCTTCTCACTCACCGGAGGGACGTTCGTCAGGTCCTACTCAGGCTCAGGCAGAACCACCTCTACGCTAAATATGAGAAGTGCCTCTTTGAGCAGACCTCGCTTCCGTTTCTGGGCTACATAATCTCTCAGACCGGCCTACGAATGGATCCTGAGAAACTGTCTGCCAACCAGAAGTGGCCCCGACCAGAGGGGTTTAAGGCTATTCAGCGGCTCCTGGGCATCGCCAACTACTACCGCCTCTTCATTCCGCACTTTTCTTCCCGGACTGCCCCTATCTCTGCGCTCACCCGTAAGGGCGCTAATCCCAGAGAATGGCCGCCCGAAGCAGAGGAGGCCTTCCTTTCCTTAAAACAAGCTTTCTCCTCCGCCCCTGTGCTGCATCGTCCGGACGGTAACAAGCAATTCTTCCTAGAAGTTGACGCTTCCTCCTCCGGAGCCGGAGCGGTACTTACCCAAAAGTCGTCTTCTGGAAGAATGGTAACCTGTGGCTTCTTCTCCAAACTCTTCTCCTCTTCTGAGCGCAATTATTCTATAGGAGACCGAGAATTATTGGCAATTAAGCTGGCACTGGAGGAGTGGCGTTACCTGCTCGAGGGGGCTCTTCACCCGGTAATAATTTACATGGACCACAAGAACTTGGCTTACCTCCAGACCGCCCAGAGACTTAACCCGCGCCAAGCCCGGTGGTCCTTGTTCTTCGCCCGCTTTGATTTCATTCTTCATTTTCGCCCGGCTGACAAAACCATCAAAGCTGATGCCTTGTCCCGATACTTTTTGGTCTCTGATCTAGAGGAGGAGCCTAAGCACATCATCGATCCCGCCAGAGTAATGCAGGTGGCCCCCGTGAATCTAAATCGTCTTCCACCCGGTAAGACGTTCGTAACAGTACCTGATCGTGAGAGGGTCCTACACTGGGGACACTCGTCTAAGCTAGCTGGCCACGCTGGTCAGAAAAAGACCCTCCAGCTTATTACCCGGCATTACTGGTGGCCTACCCTGCACAAGGACGTAATAGATTTTGTTTCTGCCTGTGTGTCCTGCGCCCGCAACAAGGTTCCGAGACACCTGCCAGCCGGCCGCCTTCTTCCTCTTCCTGTACCTGCTGCCCCGTGGCAGCATATAGCTATGGACTTTATAACGGACCTCCCTGTCTCTGCCGGTTGTACGGTCATTTGGGTAGTCGCTGACCGCTTTTCCAAGATGGCTCACTTCATTCCCCTGCCGGGTCTCCCGTCTGCATCTGAGTTAGCTAAAGACTTTATCCATCATGTTTTCCGTCTTCATGGTCTTCCTCTCCACATTGTATCCGACCGAGGGGTTCAGTTCACCTCTCGCTTTTGGCGAGCCATGTGTAAATTGCTGGGGGTCACCTTGGACTTTTCTGCTTATCACCCACAGTCCAATGGCCAAGTAGAGCGGATCAACCAAATTTTAACCAGTTTCCTCCGGCACTTTGTTAATGCTCACCATTCCGACTGGGTGAATCTTTTACCGTGGGCCGAATTTTCCTACAATAATCACGAGAGCGAATCTTCCTCCAAATCCCCATTTTTTGTAGTCTTCGGTCAGCATCCTCGGATCCCGTTTCCCGTCTCCACCTCGGTGGACAATCCGGCTGCGGAAACTCTCGTTAGCGAATTTTCCTCCATTTGGGATATTACCCGATCCGCACTTCTTCGGTCATCCGAGTGGATGAAAAAACAGGCTGACAAAAGACGTCTGGATCCACCACAATTCCGTCCTGGAGATAAAGTCTGTCTCTCGTCCAAATATATCCGGCTCAAGATTCCTTCCTACAAGTTAGGGCCTCGGTTCATTCTCCCACTGGAAGTTATCAAACAAATCAACCCGGTGGCCTATAAATTGAAACTCCCGGCCAACTTGCGGATTCCTAACTCCTTCCATGTATCTCTACTAAAACCCGTGGTACTTAACTCTTTTTCCAAGTCTACAGGTACGCCTCCTGCTCCGGTGTCCGCTGAAAACGAGTTTGAGGTAGAGAACATTTTGGCCACCAAAAGGGTAAGAGGAAAGTCCTTTTTTCTAGTGGATTGGAAGGGGTTTGGTCCTGAGGAGAGAACATGGGAGCCCCGGGAGAACATCCATGCCCCTCTCATTCTTGATAAATTTCTCTCTGGCCTAAAAAAGGGGGGCCTAAAGGGGGGGGTACTGTAGCGTCGGCGTCCCTGCCTCCTGCAAGGCAGGGACGCCATTCCCCTCACCTCTCCGCTCCGTGCCCGGCATCTTCCTCCCGCTCTGCTGGCAGCGCGCACTGCTTCCCGGCCACTGTGCTTAGGGTGCGCGCGTGCTCCCCCTCTCTTAAAGGGGCCGCGCGCGCCGTCCTAAGGAGTCCCCGGCCAATGGCCGGAGGATCTCACCATATATAAGGCACCTCCTCCAAAATGGAGGTGCCCGAGCAATGTTGTTGCAAAGCCTATCAACTCTGCTTCAGCCCTCAGGTCCCGTTACCAGATACCTGCCTGTTACCTGCCAGATTCCTGCTTGATACCTGCCTGATACCTGTCTATCTGCTTGCATTCCTGCGTTCCGACAGTCTGCCTACCAGCACCTGCCAGTCTGTCTATGGATCAGTCTGCCCGCTCACCTGGGAGCGTCCACCTGCTACCTGCCTGCTAGCCAACCTGGAGGCTTAGCCGTCACTTGCTGTGACCACCTGCCTGTCCAGAGACTCTTGCCCGCTCACCTGGGAGTGTCCACCTGCTACCTGCCTGCTAGCCTACCTGGAGGCTTAGCCGTCACTTGCTGTGACCACCTGCCTGTCCAGAGACTCTTGCCCGCTCACCTGGGAGCACCCACCTGCTACCTGCCTGCTAGCCTACCTGGAGGCTCTGCCGTCACTTGCTGTGACCACTTGCCTGTCCAGAGACTCTTGCCCGCTCACCTGGGAGCACCCACCTGTTACCTGCCTGCTAGCCTACCTGGAGGCTATGCTGTCACTTGCCGTGACCACCCGCCTGTCAAGAGACTGTTCCGTCACTTGCCGTGTCTACCTTCCCGCTTTCCATGGGAGCCACCTGCCTCCTTACAAAGACTGCCCCTTTGTATAATCGCTCAGAGGTTCCACCTCCCAGACCCGTTACACGCGCATTAAAACCGAGTCATAGAATCAGAATCACCAGGCAGCTACGGGCGGACTTAGAGGTGTGGAAAACCTTCTTAGAATCATTCAACGGTCACACGTTATTTATGTCAGCTGAGCAGTCCAACATTGAATTAAGATTATTCACCGGGGTGGCAGAATCGGGCGGATATGCAGGGATACTAGATAACCAATGGTGCACAGGCTTATGGCCTTCGTATTGGTCAGAACAAGGGTTTACAAATAACCACACACTCCTGGAACTCTTCCCAATAGTGGTAGCAATAGAAATATGAGGCACGCACCTGGCGAACAAAAATATACGCTTCATAACAAAAAATACCAGCTTAGTGCACTGCATAAGCAAGATGGCATCATTGTCTTTCCCAGTGCTAAGCCTACTACGCCGGCTAGCATTCCTGTGCCTAAAACACAATATATGGGTCTGCGCGATCTACGATGCTGAGGGGTCTAACGCTGCTGCTAACGCTTTATCACAATTCAATTGGCAGGTTTTCAGAGAGCTCCTCCCCAACGCCCACCCGTCGGGCACCAGTTGCCCCCAATCCCTCTGGGATATAGTGGCGAACAGCTGATGCCATTAATCAGAGCGTCAGTCGCCCCGTCGACGTGGCAAGCATACGGTAAGGCATGGGAAGAGTGGATACGACTAGTAGCAGGCAGACGGGTTGACCAATGTGAACAAGCCAGATTACAAGTCACCATAGAATTTCTCCACCAGCTAAGGATGTGGGGCATATCAGGAGCGTCGGCGCAGCGGTGGCTGACCGGAGTGGCATTTCACTTCCAACTACTGAATTGGACAGATGTGACAAAGAGATTCATCATTAGACAAGCCTTAAAAGGGTGGAAAAGGGCTCAGTCAAGTTTGGAGTGTAGACGTCCCGTGTCACTAAAACTGCTGTCAGAAATCATATCCCTAACACCAGTAACATGCCACTCACAATTTGAAGCGACACTACTGTCTACTGCATTTGCGATCGCTTTCTTCTGGGCGCTACGCATAAGCGAATTAGTCCCTCAATCCAAAATCATCACCAATGGAGGCTTATTACACCAGGACGTAGTCATAGCCAATAATGCAATATGCCTACGCAAATCGATAATGGATCCAGCGGGCGGGGGCACTTGGGTGCTTTTACAACCCACTAACAGTACACTGTGTCCGGTAACAATAGTAAAAACATATACAGCCATCAGGCCACAAAGCAATTTCTTCCTATCACACATTGATGGAACGCCATTATCTAGATACCAGTTCCAATCTATATTTAATAAATGCCTAACATCAGAAGGGTACCACCCCAAAGATTACGGAACACACGCAGCCACGGAAGCAGCTAGAGCTGGACTGTCAGAAACGGAAGTGCAGAGGATAGGGAGATGGCGATCCGCGTGTTTTGCGAGATACATAAGACCGGACTTGTTATCCTAACGTGGTTTGTTTCTCTTACAGGTGACACAAAGCCAACAGTGTGGGTGATAGGCCACTCGTACATATATTGGACCGAAAAAAGGGCAAAAGTCCGACCAGGCGGGAGGAATATGGGGTTTCATAACACATATTTCAACTGGAGAGGTATTAGAGGCCTGCGATGGCCACAGGTACTAATGGAGGTAATCGAGATAGGGAGAGAAGCAACAGGTCCAGTCATATTAGTTATACAGGCCGGGGGAAACGACCTCGGTCATTACAAGAGCGCAGAATTATCAGCAATAATGAAGCTAGACACTGAGCGCTTCAGAGCATTTTTTAGAAAACTAACTATAGTATGGTCAGAGATTGTGCCGAGAGCGGTATGGCGAGGTGCACGAGACACCGCGGCCATCGAACGGACAAGGCGGCTAATAAATATTCTGATGGAAAAATTTGTAAAAGAAAAAGGTGGTGTAGTTATTAGACACCGTGAGCTGGAAGGAGATAAAGCAGGCCTCATACGGCCCGACGGTGTACACTTAACGGATATTGGACTGGACATATTCCTTTTAGGACTCCAGGACGGAGTGGAACAAGCGTTAATGATGATGGGTGGGGGTCGGAGTCCTGCATACGAGTAAGCAGGATCCTCCGTGGCCTGGAAATAGAAAGGACATGTTGGAGAGCTACACTTGTTGGCCAACTTGCCGGTGTGGAGACACAGGGCATACTGCAACAAGCTGAATTATTTTGGAAATAAAATGCCTTTCTAATGGAATGAGTATAAAGAGTTAATAAAGCTGTGACCGATCCTCACCCATCCAGTTGTAAAAGTTACATTATTGTATTGTCAAGGAAAGGGGGGCGGTAGGAGGGGGCTGAGCGTCGGGTTTGGTTGGGGGTCCTCACAGTCTGGTAGACTCCATATTAAATAAGGAAGGAGTCACTGACTGTGGTGGCCCATCCCCAGGCCGTGGCGATTGGTGATCCCCCTTCGCTGCCCTTTACTGACCAGTGATCCTGAAGTTCCCGGAAGGGTCCAATGAAGCAGAAGGGACGGCTGCCACAAGCCGTCCCATGGATACATAAACACCGGGACATCCCACCTTCTTTCCTTTCTTTGTTGGTCCCGGAGTCGAACGTCCCACCCACCCTCCCTGGTGTGAAGACTGCAAAAAGGACAATCATAGACTTTTAAGTCACAGCGGCCTGGAAATAGAAAGGACATGTTGGAGAGTTACACTTGTTGGTCAACTTGCCACTGTGGAGACACAGGGCATGCTGCAACAAGCTGAATTATTTTGGAAATAAAATGCCTTTCTAATGGAATGAGTATAAAGAGTTAATAAAGCTGTGACCGATTCTCACCCATCCAGTTGTAAGAGTTACATTATTGTATTGTCAAGGAAAGGTGGTTGGTAGGGGGGCTGAGCGTTGGGGTTTGGTTGGGGGTCCTCACAGTCATATTCTCTAGAACAAGGTCAAGAAAGGAAAAATTCTGCCGGGGTATGTAAACTTTTGAGCACAACGGTATATATTCTATCTATCTAGCTAGCTATCATTCATCTTTATATGTACATCTTTATACAAGATTTCTTTAATTTTTTTGGTAAATAGCTTAATTCACAACGCATCTTTACAGTATGTAAAAGATCATGTTAAAAACGTAGTGCATACGGATGGCATATGCCATGCATGTGAGGAAAAAATTGCATACTCAGATTGCACTCACATGGAACTTATAAACATCTGCTATAGGCTGCATTATACTTCATAGCTTGGTGTCACCTGCAAAAAATTAACCATCACTATTAATCCTATCTTCTATATCATTATTAGAAAAATTTCAATAATAGCAGGCTCAGCACTGAACCTAGAGGCACACCACTTACAACTGGAGACCATTCAGAATATCAGTCATTCACCCCAAGTGTCTGGATGTGGTCTTTGTGGCTGCTTTCGATCCAATTACAAACCTTACTTTCTAAGCCAATGGACCTTCATTTACTCATTAGGCATTTATGTGGGACGCTGTTAAATGCCTTTGAAAAATCCCAAAACACTCTGGATTGTTGTTCACGCTGGTCTTGATGAGGGCAGTGCTGTAGTCAGACGCTCCGGATTTATTAAGAGGCATTAGCCACTTCATGAATCAGGATTGTTGAACAAACGTTGTACAACTCTTCGTGCACCTTGTCGCAAATCCAGGTTTATTCCCTGCTGGAGTAAGATTTATGGCTTATCGTGCTCTGTTGCTCATCGTGAATTTGATGAGCGTCGGTCGTCACGCCCCAGCTCTGAGAAACGTCATGCATCGGGCCCTAAATCCACAGCTGTGCCTCTGTCCAGGCTTATACTATCCTATAGATTGTAAGCTTGCGAGGAGGACCCTTACTCCTCCTGTAACTGTTAAAATGTGTTACATTGGAATGTCTTTATTGTCTGTACATGTCCCTACTTAATTGTAAAGTGCTGCGGGATATGTTAGCACTGTATAAATACAAATTATTATTATCTTATTCATAAAAACAAATCGGTTTGGTTTGATAACTTCTGTCCTTAGTAAAAACCATTCTGGCTATTACTTTTTATAGTATTAGACTGCATTCCCACTATGTGTTTTTTAAGCGTTTCCACAGTTGCAATTTCGCTGCAGAAACGCTTAAAAAACGCTTGATAGAAAGTCTGCCATGTTCCCCAATGATAATCCGCATGTGCTGTGCACATGCTGCGGAAATTTCTGCTGCGTATTATCATTGCGGAAAAATACGCAGCACTACCATTAATTTTGTGGAATCGCGGCGTTTTAGTCGCCCATTGACTTGCATTGGACCGCATGACATCCGCATGACTACATCTGCACATGCGGATATTATGCGATTCAATGTGCGGAAGGTACCCGGGTCTGGAGAAGAGGAGACTCTCCTCCAGACCCAGGTACCATAGTACCTGTAGTTAAAAAATAATTAAATAAAAAAAAAAACTTATACACTCCGGCATGCCCCGGTCTCCTCTGAGCGGCACTGATGTCTCCTTGGCTTCCGGCGGTGGTCTGCAAGGACTTTCTGTGACGTAATTTAGTCATGTGCTGGCGTCAGCGGCCAGGTGATGGTCGCGTGACCATCACATGACTGAATGACGTCATGGAAGGTCCTTTTTAGAGCACCGGGAGCCGCCGAAGATACGGGTTGCATGGATTTATATAGTGTGACCAAGTTGTCAAGCACTTTCCAAGTGATGCTAAAATCGCTTGGAAAGCGCTTGACAACCCGCATGTGAAATCGCATGATCAAAATGCTTCACTTACGCTTCTACCTGGCAGAGAAAACGCATGTAAAATCCGCATGCATTTTTTCTGCCAGGGAGATGCAGAAACGCTCAGGAAAAATCCGCAGCATTTCTGCATCATGGGCACATGGCCTAATAGTCCTTTAGATCAACTGATTGGCAGCTTTCTGTGTACACCCATCAGTGGTGGGGGGGGCGGTTATACAGAGCTCATGGACATGGAAGACTACATGGCAACAGGTCTACTAGTCTCCTAGTGATAATCTTCTGCTGATAAAACTGTTGTTTTATAAAAACTACAGCAAGCAGCCCAGTAAGTGACACATCGCTGGAATCAGGTTCTCTGTCTCTACATCATGTTGCTCTCAGATTAGGGGGCAAAAACCTGGTGACAGATTCCCTTTATGAAATTGTTGATTTACATGAACGGCTATTATCCAAACAGCCACTATATAATATCCTGCTTCCAGACTAGCTGCACCTCCTCAACCAAAAATATCTGGGAGTGAAACTTGGGCTAATCTCCTGAAAATTCCTGAAGCCGCATTCTGAAAGGTGGTTTTCTGATTAGATGCCCCATTGTAGATTGCATTTATCTAACATATTAAAAATGCCAATTCCATTTGCATTTCAGAAATCATCCCAATGATTAAAAAGCCTCCTCCTTTGTGCCGCCCTGTGGTGTCTCCTGACCATGCACCTATGGAGTGCATTGTACTCATGAAACAGTGCTGGAATGAAGTGCCGGACAGACGTCCTACTTTCGATGAAATGTTTGATCAAGTGAGCAGTCTATTTCTTACTTAACATTCCTGCAGGTGATATACAGTACATTCAATAACTTGAGCCATAAGAAAAACATGTATATTTTTAATTTACAAGATCATTAAATATAATTTTTGCTTCATGTGATCATGTTAAATATTACATTTCTAATAGTAACTAACTGTATAATATAAGACATTGACTTAAAGAGGTCGGATCACTACAGTTTCACCCCTTAAATACCATGGTCAATATAAAGCCCCCTGTGTCACGCAATCAGTCCCCACATGTAGCGCTTTAGGATGCTGATGGTGTTGTCCTACAGACGGCCTTCTTCTTCTGTGTGCCATATTAGTGCTCCTATGAAAACTCCCCGACAGGGCAGGGCAAGTTGTATCTTTTATTGGCATTGTTTAATTTACACTATTATGTACTTTATTAAAAAAATATTTATTGATAATATTAATTCTTTGAGAATTTTTAGAGGTGAAAACTGTTTAAAACAGGAAAAAGCCAATTTTTGACTGCGCCAAATTCATGAATTGCGTGCGCCATTTTCATTGGAGGTTTGATCACAGGGTCAAAATCTAGGCTTTGGAACCCTGAGAACGGGGCTCTGCAGCCTTGCCCTGACTGGAGCAAAGGTGCACATCCTCGACCTGTGCTCTTATTCATTGCCTATAAGACAGAGCTCGGCTAATTCTGGCAGTCTCATAGACAATGAATGGAGAGGAGGTGCATAACCTCAACCTCTGCTCCATTTATTGTCTATAGGACAGTACCAGGCTATTTCCCTCAATCTCATAGACACTGAATGGAGCAGAGATTGAGCATGCACATACCTGTGCTTCATTCTTTTTTGGATTCAAGAGGATCGTCCTTGGGGTCCCAAAGATCTGGGGATTGCTGGGGAATAACCCTTTAACAATGTAGAGCCACTACTATATTACAAAAATGACTTTGAACATGGTGTCTTCTTCACACAACTGGAAGGAAGGCACAGATATGACTAAGGCTGTGTTCAGAAAACATTTGTTTTCATGTTTTTTTCTGGCTAAAAAGCAGACAAGTGCTAGTATGAATTTAACCTGCAGCAACTGTACAGTGAATGGACCTCTCCATCTTCCATATTGCATGTAAAATTAGAATACAGGTTTTTGGGTTTTGAGCCCATCGTCTATAATGCCCATCCACTTGACATTGTATGTAATACTCCTAGATAAAAATTGTAAATACATTGTTTCTTCCAAAAACATGTTAGAATAGACCAAGGGCACAGGTAAGGTTTTTTTTCCTATAATTATGTGATTCTGATAATGTGAAGGAATCGGTTTGTGAACTGTGAACTTTGTTATTTTTATCTCTTTAATGTGCAGTTTAAAAACATCAATAAAGGGAAGAAAACAAACATCATTGATTCCATGTTGCGCATGCTGGAACAATACTCCAGCAACCTTGAGGACTTAATACGGGAAAGGACTGAGGAACTAGAGATAGAAAAACAGAAAACAGAAAAGCTCTTAACACAAATGTTACCTCCGTAAGTATTTATACACGGCTTATCACTATGCAGACTTTCTGAATGGCTTTAGCACATGAAAGCTAATGTATACGTGCAGAAAACTGACATTAACTATAAATAACTTATTTTTATATTCCATTTTATTCTGTAGGTTCAGATAGTTGCATTGTGTGCTAAAATGACTAACACTGTTTGCTACACTTTTGCAGATCATGCCGTAACTTTTGCAAAAAAAAATGTTATGACAGCAAAGTGTTTCCCAAAACTTTCCTCAAGTCTTGAAGATCTTAATAATATACAGCAAAAAAAAAAAAAAGCCTGAAAGCTATCTACAATGGCATCATGGTAAAATTATCAATTCAGTGCTCAGGTAAACTATTTAAAAAATTGCTTTATTGGGATATAACATAATCCACGATCCAATGCATTTTGATTCTGACATATGTGATGAAGATTCCAGAATCTGAATCAAAACATGTTGCATTGCGGATTAGGTTATACTCAAATAAATCATCTTTTTTTATACACTTTACCTGAGCACTGATGGTTGAGTCTTCTGCATGATAATTTTTCCATGACACCCATTGCAGATGATTTTTTTTTTTTGCATTAAATATTGCATTCTGAGGCTTTCCCTTTGTGGACTAGTATTGAATCTGTTGCTACGATAAGTGGATGAGGAGGATCTATTTTTTTTGTATGTCTACAATGATATTGTACTCACAGTACAACATTACCAGGTGAGACCCTCATTCACTCTCATTGATTGTTTTCCTTGCAAACAAGTACGCTGGACAAGACAGTATGTACGCCCATGGCAAACTCTGCAACTTCTTGCCACTAGTCCAATCTGCTGACCCAGAAGCCTATGGGGTCGAGTCTTCGTGTAACTGCTGAAGAAAGGGCACAGTCCAGGCACCACTCATCCTGGCTGTTCAGGTTGTGTATCTCTGTTTACTGAAGTGCATTGGGTTGGCACAACAGCAGATAAAACTTCTGCTCCATCATATCATAAATACTATAATTGCTGCCTTGGGTACTTATTGTCGCCATAGTGTAGACACAAGCAGAAAAGCATTGGCTCCAGAGAGAGCGGGCAGGGGTCTGCTGGTTAGACATGTGGTCAGCAGGCAGCTGCTTGGCAAAAGGTTTGCCAAGCATTGAACAGCTTTTATCCTGATAATGTGCCAATTTTGAGTCCCTTTCAGAAGCTGGAAAATTCCACCCCATTATGTTTTTATAGCAATGGTCTGAAAGCCTGGCTATTTAATGGTCATGCCTTTGTTTGATGCTAACAATGCATCTGTCAGCCCCCAACAATACAGCTACCTATGTTCGCCGGCCTGAACTAGAACCCCATGGTTCACTTTCCGCACAGATGGTCGCCATAGTCAGGGTTATTATCATCATCATCAGTTTCACATTGTCAGCTTCATCTTCTGCGTGTGTCTGGGATAACTCATTGCTACCCTCCACATCCACCGGCTGCTTCTCATCCTCCTTCATTTTCTCCACACCCAACTGCATGTAACATTGACAATGAGGACCCCCAACAGCCCCAGGCTCATGATGAACATGTAAATGTTGCTGTTCTTCCTCCATCCCTTATTGCATGCTTGTGTTTTTTAATTATAAATGAGGGGGGATGACATCATTAATGACATAGTTCTCCCTAATAACAAATTTAATAACCTCTTCAATGGGCTTTCGCACACATAAGGCTGCCACAATGTTCTGTGCATTGTCGCCTAACACAATGCCCAGTTGCAGTTGACGGTGAGCCATCCAATGTGGGAATTGCTGAAGATGAGCAACTCATTCACTGTATGGATTTTGTCACCCATGTTAACAAGCTGTAAAACTGCTTGGCTGCACTTTATCTTACAAGAACGGAAAGATTGAGGGTGTTGAGTGGATGCAACATTGTGCCCTGTTGTTGCTAGTGGTGGAGTCATGTTCATTAAGGAGGAGGTGGATAGACCTAGCGTTCAACCATGGAGGCAACCTGTCCTGGTTGCATTGGTGGCTCACTACTGCTTAAAACATTCACCCATTGGGTAATGAAAAACATATACTGTACCACTGGCAGACACAAACAGTAGAGGGCCCCTGTGCAAAGCACAACGTATAAACCCTTTCCAGTCCAAAAGCTTTTCATAATGAACAATTCCAACTACTTTGGACATGGAAATGGGCCCCCTTACCTCCTAGGCCCCTGTATTGCTGCACAGGTTGCACCAATGATATTTTGGCCCCTGTCCGTGTCCATGGTCGCTGCTTCATTGGTCTTCATGTCCCTCATCTTTTCCTCCCTTTTCTCCCTGCACACGCTAGGATATCAGTCAGTCTGCTGGCCGCAGTTAGGGGACTAAGAAGATGTTTAAGCCACCTTTTTAAACACATACATTTAGCGTTTACGGATAATACAAGCATCATTAATGAAGGTATTAGGGGGATATTAAAACGCTTCTAATACCTTTGAGGAGTAAATCCTGATGCCAGGTTCCCTTTAATTATGTCTTACCTGTCATGCTAGTCTTACTAGTCAATCTCACTATAGATCATATACTAAGGCTGTCAGTAAATGGTGTGCATTGTTTTCTCATTATGTTAACTACACAGTATTCATCAGTCTACAAATATTTTAAGGTGTTTCTAATTATTAAAGTGTAATATCAGATTGAATTTCAACTTCAGATAAACGCATATTGCTTTACCTTGTGTGGTGATTTAATAATTCATGAGCATGTTGCTTTATAGTTTGTCACGTTGTTACAGTTTGTGCACACATTATGAATACGTCTTTGTCTGCTGATTGTGTACTCTATTATCTGCTATATTCCCAGATCTGTTGCAGAAGCACTAAAAATGGGCTGCACAGTGGAGCCAGAGGGGTTTGATGAGGTTACATTATACTTCAGTGATATAGTGGGTTTTACCACTATATCAGCAATGAGTGAGCCTATTGAGGTGGTTGACCTTCTTAATGACCTCTATACATTGTTTGATGCTGTGATAGGAAATCATGATGTTTATAAGGTGAGCCATAACAAATATTCCTGAATATTTAAAAAAATATATATATATATACTGTATATAACAAAAATGATTTTAACCCATACGGTTAGAACAGTTTTCAATGGCAAGTACAGATCAGAGACAAGCAAATATATTTCTTGCACTCTCCGACCATAATATTTAGGTTAATAAAGATCACAAGGAATAAACACAATAATCTGGCTAGGAGCATTTTTTCAACAAAACAACATGATCCTCCTTAATGTCAAAGAGAAAATGTAAGAATACAATTCGACAAATACTAAACCTACAAATGTCCAACATACTGAAGTACTGTATTCCAATAATATACTTTTTTTAAATTTTATTAATATACAAAAAAAGATAAAAATATGCAGAAATATGAAATGATATATACCGAGGGTTACTGAAGCGGAATCCAGAAACACCCCTTCCCCCTGAGGAAGTTACACCATGAAACAATATGGAAGTATATAGAAATAATGTTACATAAATATCAAAGTCACATAAGATAAATGATCACAAAGTCAAAAATAAAAAATATGAAAGCTTAATGTAATATGAACCATAATGACACTGACTGGAAAAAATACCTGTGACAATGTGCACGTGCAGAGTTCAGGGGGAGTCCCCAACGCACGTTTCACGTGTGCTTTCTCAAGGGGAGTTTTGATACATCTTTATTTGTCTTTGCCAAAGCTACAGCATCAAAAGTGGGGTAGAAGCAGTATGATATTAAAAATGCATTATTATAGACATTTATTTTCTTATAATTTCTCCAAACTTCACATATCCAGAGGAGCATGATGCAAGATTTTAAATATACAATACATGAAAAAAGTAAAAATATAATGGATTGCCATTTGTCAACTATTGGCTTCCATGTTAAAAAGATATATCCAGTACAGGCCAAAAGTTTGGACACACCTTCTCATTTAAAGATTTTTCTGTATTTTCATGACTATGAAAATTGTACATTCACACCGAAGGCATCAAAACTATGAATTAACACATGTGGAATTATATACTTAACAAAAAAGTGTGAAACAACTGAAAATATGTCTTATATTCTAGGTTCTTCAAAGTAGCCACCTTTTGCTTTGATGACTGCTTTGCACACTCTTGGCATTCTCTTGATGAGCTTCAAGAGGTAGTCACCGGAAATGGTCTTCCAACAATCTTGAAGGAGTTCCCAGAGATGCTTAGCACTTGTTGGCCCTTTTGCCTTCACTCTGCGGTCCAGCTCACCCCAAACCATCTCGATTGGGTTCAGGTCTGGTGACTGTGGAGGCCAGGTCATCTGGCGTAGCACCCCATCACTCTCCTTCTTGGTCAAATAGCCCTTACACAGCCTGGAGGTGTGTTTGGGGTCATTGTCCTGTTGAAAAATAAATGATGGTCCAACTAAACGCAAACCGGATGGAATAGCATGCCGCTGCAAGATACTGTGGTAGCCATGCTGGTTCACTATGCCTTCAATTTTGAATAAATCCCCAACAGTGTCACCAGCAAAGCACCCCCACACCATCACACGTCCTCCTCCATGCTTCACGGTGGGAACCAGGCATGTAGAGTCCATCCGTTCACCTTTTCTGCGTCGCACAAAGACACGGTAGTTGGAACCAAAGATCTCAAATTTGGACTCATCAGACCAAAGCACAGATTTCCACTGGTCTAATGTTATTCCTTGTGTTCTTTAGCCCAAACAAGTCTCTTCTGCTTGTTGCCTGTCCTTAGCAGTGGTTTCCTAGCAGCTATTTTACCATGAAGGCCTGCTGCACAAAGTCTCCTCTTAACAGTTGTTGTAGAGATGTGTCTGCTGCTAGAACTCTGTGTGGCATTGACCTGGTCTCTTATCTGAGCTGCTGTTAACCTGCGATTTCTGAGGCTGGTGACTCGGATAAACTTATCCTCTGAAGCAGAGGTGACTCTTGGTCTTCCTTTCCTGGGGCGGTCCTCATGTGAGCCAGTTTCTTTGTAGCGCTTGATGGTTTTTGCAACTGCACTTGGGGACACTTTCAAAGTTTGCCCAATTTTTCAGACTGACTGACCTTCATTTCTTAAAGTAATGATGGCCACTCGTTTTTCTTTACTTAGCTGCTTTTTTCTTTCCATAATACAAATTTTAACAGTCTATTCAGTAGGACTATCAGCTGTGTATCCACCAGACTTCTTCACAACACAACTGATGGTCCCAACCCCATTTATAAGGCAAGAAATCCCACTTATTAAACCTGACAGGGCACACCTGTGAAGTGAAAACCATTTCTGGTGACTACCTCTTGAAGCTCATCAAGAGAATGCCAAGAGTGTGCAAAGCAGTCATCAAAGCAAAAGGTGGCTACTTTGAAGAATCTAGAATATAAGACATATTTTCAGTTGTTTCACACTTTTTTGTTATATAACAAAATTCCACATGTGTTAATTCATAGTTTTGATGCCTGCAGTGTGAGTGTACAATTTTCATAGTCAGGAAAATGCAGAAAAATCTTTAAATGAGAAGGTGTGTCCAAACTTTTGTTCTGTACTGTATGTTTAATGCAAATTAAAGTTGATGGGAATCAATTAGTACATCCCAGTCCATCAGCCATGACAGTGGTCTATGACTGCTAAACAGGAGCCCTGAGAACCGCCTCCTGGATGACGGCATCCGTGGCTCTTCTTTTGATTAGCTGATCTGGCACAATATCATCGTTGATGCTGTCAGGAAGAGACAGTTTACCCGCTCCTATCCAGCGGCCCCCAACCTCTGTCGTGGACGTACTATCCAGGATGACGTGCTGCAGTTTTCTGCGATATCTAAACTATATAATTTAGCACAACTGCAGAAAAGTGAAATTGCGCACATCTGTACCTCTATTCCATGACTGACTAATTTATTACTAGTCTTTAATAATAAGGATTCTTTTCTGTTTTTCTGCTAACAGGTAGAGACTATAGGAGATGCCTATATGGTCGCAGCAGGCCTTCCTAAAAGAAACAGAAATAGGCATGCAGCAGAAATTGCTAACATGTCCCTGGATATCCTTAGTTCTGTAGGATCTTTTAAAATGAGGCACATGCCTGATGTCCCCGTTAGGATACGCATAGGTCTGCATTCAGGTAACATCATCTACATCCATATGTGTCAAATGTAAAGTATATATTATTACTTCTTAACTTTTAATTCTTCCATGACCTAATAAGTGTACCGTAAAACTACAAAACACTAGTAAACACTTTATCCTCTTATGTGATGAACTTAAAAATTATATTCAGACTTTTTTTAGTTATTTTTTTGTAGGATGCCAGACAATAAAGCCACAATTGCAGTTTGCACAGGGTTTACTACTAAGTTTATCTAGGCACATAAATGGAAATGTCAACTCATGATGGATCCTCTGATATAGTATTGGTGGATTTGACATTAAAGTGTTTGGGAAAATAGGAGGTCAAACGCAAAAGTAATCAGGCTGTATTGGGAATAAAGTAGTGAAGTAAAGCCTCATACGCATGAGCGGTGTCGTACAGAAATGCATTACAACACCCATAGACAACCATTGGACCCTTCTATACCTTCATAACCCTTTGATTTCATACATACAAGTAATATACAAAATATCAAATGGAGTTTAAAAGAAAAAAAATCATGGCATGATCCAATGTATGCTTTATTATGTAGCTATTCTACAGTATTACTAGCATTACTACAGCAAACTAACCACATTATACAATACTACAGTGTTGTAGCATGGGTTACCAGCACTTACGGACATGGCAAGTATTTTTCGCTCCCTAATACATGGATCATTAGCACTCCCTGAGTCCCATCCACCAGTCCAGTATTGAAACCATTATCCCCCAAGCACATGTATTGTATTTTTAGAAAATACTCATTTTATTATAGTTTGCTGTTTGACCCACTACTTTTTCTGCATTTTGCTAAAATCTGGCATAAAACTTAAAAAATAAAAAGTTATGAATTGTTATAATTTTTTTTTTACCATTTATCTATTTATTTTTTTGTGTTTTTGTTATATAAATGTTTTATTACCTTAATCCTGATAGTAGTCCCAGTCTTAGCCCCAATCTTATCCCTAACCCTAACACTATTCCAAAGGGAGAAATTTGACACCTGGAATGGATGCCTCTGTGATCCCACCCCATGCTACACTGCTGCATTGTAGTGCTGCCTAAAGCACAATATGGATACAAAGGGTCTACAGCTCCAAAGTCTTCATGAACACAGCTCTTCTATGGAGATGTGACAGATATAAGACAGGACCTACAACTTGGCAAAGGAAGACAACGATCAAAGAATCATACTTCTATAGTGCCTTGAAAAAGTATTCATACACTGTGAACTTTTTCACATTTTTTCACGTTAAACTTAAATGTATTTTATTGTGACTTTATGTGTTATACCAACACAAAGTAGCAAGTATTTGTAAAATATAAAGGAAATTATACATGGTTTTCTAAATATTTTAGAAATATAAATCTGAAAATTGTGAAGTGCATTTGTATTCAGCTCCCCTATGTTAATACTTTATAGGACCACCTCTGCTGCAATTACTGCTGCAGGTTTTTTGGGCTATGTCTCTACCAGCTTTGCACATGTAGAAGCTGAAATTTTTGCACATTCTTCTTTGAAAACTAGCTCCAGCTCAGTGAGATTGGATGGAGGCATCTGTGAACAGCAATTTTCAAGTCTTTCCAAAAATTCTCAATGGGATTTAGGTCTTTACTGGGCCATTCACACACATGAATATGCTTTGATCTAGACTATCCATTGTAGCTCTGGCGATATGTTTATGGTCGTTATCCTGCTGGAAGTTGAACCTACGCCCCAGTCTTAAGTCTTTTGCAACCTCTAACAGGTTTTCCTCCAGGATTGCCCTGTATTTAACTCCATCGATCTTCCTAGCATATCTGACCAGCTTGCCTGTCCCTGCTAAAGAAAAGCATCCCCACAGCATGATGCTGCCACCACCATGTTTGACGGTGGGGATGGTGTTTTCAGGGTGATGTGCAGTGTTAGTTTTCTGCCACACATAGCATTTTGCATTTAGCCCTAAAAGTCTACTTGGGTCTCATCGGACCAGAGCACTTTCTTCTACATGCTAGCTGTGTCCTCCACATGGCTTTTGGAAAACTACAAACAGGACTTTCTTATGGCTTACTTTCAAAAATGGCTTTATTCTTGCCATTCTTATATAAAGGCCAGATTTGTGGAGTATATGACTAAAGGTTTTCCTGTGGACAAATTCTCCCATCTGAGCTGTGGATCTCTGCAGCTCCTCCAGTGTGACCATGGGCCACTTGGCCTCTTCTCTAATTAGTGCTCTCCTTGCTTGGGATGTCAGTTTAGGTGGATGGCCATGTCTTGGTAGGTTTGCAGTTGTGCCATACTCCTTCCATTTTTGAATAATGGATTGAACAGTGCTCCGTGAGATATTCTTTTTGTAACCTAACCCTGCTTTACAATGCTCCACAACTTTATCCCTGACCTGTCTGGTGTGTTCCTTGGTTTTCATGATACTGTTTGATCCCTAATGTTCTCAAACAAACTTCTGAGGCCTTCACGGAACAGCTGTAGTTATGCCGAGAATAAATTACACACAGGTGGACTCAATTTACTAATTATTAGTGATGAGCGAGCATGTTCGCTACTGCTCGGTGCTCGCCCGAGCATCTCACTGCTTGACATGCTCGGCACTCGCCGAGTATTTCCGGGGTTGCTTGGCGCGAGCTCGGGTTTCCTCCCTGCATGTTTGGTGCTCTTTAGAGCACCAATGAACATGCAGGAATTGCCTGCCACTCACTGTAATGCCATAGCCATGTTGGTTGTGGCATTACAGTGATTGGCTGGCCGCACAGCGTCATCAGGTCTATATCAGACATGGCACCGCCATGCTCGTCACAGTCACTCCGGAATCAGACAATGTAGGAAGAGCTGCTGCTGAGCTAGGGAGAGATTTGCTTGTTTCTAGTTAGTGTAGGTATACCAAACTATATTAGAGACACATATCCATCTCAACAAGCAGTCCTTCTGAGGACTAATCCATCTGCAGAGTTATCAGGCAGGCAGTGTATATAGGCAGGCAGGCAGGGTATATAGCAGACTGCAGTGCATATAGCAGAAGAGGCTCCATTCCAGTTCTGTCTGCTGCTGTTATATTTCTAGCAATAGGTCCTGGTCTTAGGGGCCAAGTGTTATGTTCTGCTACCAGAGCTAAGGAAAGAGAGGAGATCTGTCCCTACGATAGAACTCAGCTGAATCCCTACGATGTAACAGGGAACCTGATCCTGCGATCAGACCTGCTAAAGTCCTAAGCTAGTCTGTACGGAGACCTATAGATGTGGGGAAGGAATCCCTACAAGTACTAAGGACTGGGAGGAATATGGGACACCTCCTAACAGAAATAGTAGCAGACAGACGAACAAACAAAATATATAGAACATAGAGGTCCGTAGACCAAGCAAACTAACAGAGTAAGATACAGAGCACAGGCTAGCTAGAAAGTAGTTATACAATGAAGTCCAGCAAAGCCAGAAGGGCGGAGCAGGCTTAAATAGGCCAACAAGGTCATGTGACCAGCAAAGGAAAACAAAACCTAAGAGCAAGGTTCTAACACCAAGAATAATTTTTTTGGGATCTTAATCCTCATTATTTGCTTAAAAAAGCAATCCAGAGAACACAGTTTTTCGGCGCCATTTGCTTGTTGGCACTGCGGAATACAGCCAGGTCCTTTCCATATTACAGCGCTAAAAATCCAGCTATTTAAAACTGTGTTTTATCCCCCAAACGGATTATATAAACGTTTTCAGAAAATACTGCCATTTCTGGCCTCCATTAAAAAAAATTTTCAGTTTGTCAGCAAAGTTTTTGACACCGGTTTGCTGTTCAAAATAGTTACTTACAGGCAAGGTATTTAAAACTGTGTTTTCTCTATCACACGGATCACATATACGTTTCCAGAAAATACTGCCATTTCTGGCCTCCATTAAATTTTTTTTTCAGTGTGTCAGTGAAGCAATAGACACCAAATTGCTGTTCAAAATAGTTACCTACAGGCCAGATACTTAAACTGTGTTTTCTCCGTCACACAGATCACATATACGTTTTCAGGAAATACTGCCATTTCTAGCCTCCATTAAAAATTTGTTTCAGTGTGTCAGTGAAGCAATTGACACCAGATTGCTGTTCAAAATAGTTACCTACAGGCCAGGTATTTAAAACTGTGGTTTGTCCGTCACACGGATCACATATAAGTTCGCTCCAAATTCAGTCATTTTTTGTGAGCGTGGAAGATATTGTTCTCCATTTAAAATGGGCAAGGCACGTGGCAAGGGACAGGGAACTGGACGTAATGGTGATGATGGTGCATGCAGAGGCCGAGGCCGTGGGCAAGCTGAAATTGTGCCACAACAAACACCCACATCTTCTCGCTCGACCTTCCTGTCCCAATTAATAGGGGACCGCAGAACACCACTATTGAAGACAGAGCAGTGTGAAAAGGTTATTGGTTGGATAGCAGATAATGCTTCCTGTCACTTAGCCACATCCACCACCTTGTCTTCCACACAGTCAAGTTTCAGTAGCTGTAAGTCTGGACCACATATTCCTCAGCCTGATCCTCCTTCCTCCCACCATGCCGAGTGCCCAGATACAACTGATCCCACACTTGGACACTCCGAAGAGTTGTTCACTTTCCCATTTATAGATTTGGACCTCTCGCCCGGTCCACTTGAAGCGGGGCAAGAGGAGATCGCATGTAGCAATGCCCAAAGATTTGAGCAGCCACGGTCACACGAAGGCGACGGTGGGAAAGTGTCACAAGAGGTGGACATTTTAGAAAGTCACCTACAGCTTCCGCCGCCCTTGCTATGTTTGAGCAGCGTTTGCAGCGTCTGGCTCACAGACTGGTATGTGATGTCCCCACGCATTGGAACTCTACACTGCAGATGTTGGGAAGGATTTGTGAGCAGAAGAGGGCAGTTGTTGAGTACCAGCATCAACAAGGCCGTCGGTATTCAGTTCAGACTCCACACATAAGACCTCAGGAGTGGACATGGATGTCAGACATATGTACCATCCACCAAAACTTTGAGGACTCCACCAAGATGGTGAGCGGCGGTGACGCCATAATTTGCATCCCCATCCCGCTTCTCTGTCTTCTGAAACGCTCTCTGCTCACAATTAAAGAGGATGCATTGCAGGCGGAGCACGATGAGATGGAGTAAGGAACCATACAGAGTGATTACACACAGCCCAGCCTCATCTCACCCCAACGTGGATTGGGTGACAATGAGGAAGAAGAGAAAGAGGAAGAACAGGAGCTAGTTTAATGCGCTATAGACGGTACTACCTGCACAGCTGTCATACCATCTGTTCAGCGTGGATGGCCAGAGAACAGAGAGGAGGAGGAGAGCATGGTCAGTCATTCTCTTGGTGAGGACATGGAAGTCTTGCCTGTTAGCAGTCTGGCACGTATGGCTGAGTTTATGTTACGCTGCCTTTCCCATGACCCTCGCGTTCACAAAATTTTGGGTGACAGTCATTACTGTTTGGTGACACTTCTAGACCCACGCTACAGGGAGAACTTTATATCTTTTATTCCTGAGGCGGACAGGTCTACAAAAATGGGGCAGTACCAGAAGGCCCTTGTTGCGGAACTATTAAAAATATTCCCATCTGAAAACGCTGGCGTCAGAGGTCACAGTTCGTTGGACAACGAAGAAGTACAGGCGAGAGAGACACAAATGCAATCCAGCAGAGGCAGTGGAACACTGTCAAAGTTCTGGGAGAGTTTTCTCAGACCCCCCATCGCACAGGCCCTGAGGTGCGGGGTACTCTCACAAGGAGTGCAAAGTTTGGGAAGATGCTGAGAGAGTACCTTGCCGACTGTACCAACGTCCTCCGTGATTCCTCTGTGCCTTTTAATTATTGGGTATCCAAGCTAGATATGTGGAATGAACTGGCTCTCTACTCTAGTCTTTAAATTCTTAGTGGGGTTTTTCCTAAAATTGGTCAGCCGTTGGACTCACTGCATACCCTATAACTGTATAGCTGACTTTCTCCTTTCTAATGGAAACATGTCGTACATGTTACTGTGGCCCTGCTTTGTGTGTCTTTAAATTGTTAGTGGGGTTTTTCCTAAAATTGGTCAGCCGTTGGACTCACTTCATACCCTATAACTGTATAGCTGACTTTCTCCTTTCTAATGGGAATTTGTCATTACTGTGGCCCTGCTCTATGTGTCTTTAAATTATTAGTGGGGTTTTTCCTAAAATTGGTCAGCCGTTGGACTCATTGCATACCCTATACCTGTATAGCAGACCCTCTCCTTTCTAATGGGAACATGTCGTACATTGTTACTGTGGCCCTGCTCTATGTGTCTTTAAATTGTTAGTGGGGTTTTTCCCAAATTTTGGCAGCCCTTGCAGTCACAGCATGGGCATTTTACCACTATAGGAGACCCGCTCCTTTATAATGGGAACATTTTTTTTCTGAGATCCTCCTCTATGTCTCTTCAAAGGGGTATTGGGTTGCGACCAAATTTTTGGCAGCCCTTGCAGTCACTGCATACGCAATAACAGTATAGGAGACCCAGTTGTTAATAATGGGAACAACAAAGCATAGCCGGCTGATGGCTCTCTAACAATAGCTACGGCCGACTGCTGGCCTTTTAAGAATAGTAAGGGCCATCTGATGGCTCTATAAAAATAGGCTTATGACTTTCAGAATACCTCCATCATAAATAAAACAGGATGTGTCTGATGATGTGTCACACACCACATTGCCAGATAAGGTTTTAAAATGTTAAAATGACATTTTCCGGTGAATGCATTTGTCTTACAAAATTACGCAAAAAAACCCAAAACAATAGGATCTTTCTTTAGTATAAAAAACAGCGTCACCAATTTAACCTCAATGTAATCACATTGTTCAGCTCATGCACCTCCTCCTCCATCTCCGAAATGACCACATCAGTCACAAGCTGACAGCACTGCAGCACTGCCTTGGCCAAGCGGCAACAGGCTGTGCTGAAGATCACATGCTTAATGCTTAGGTGACAACCCGCCCAGCACTGCAGAGTTGTTGAAAGCTGTAACACAGCAGTCTGATCTGTGGCTCTCACTGCTGAACATACAGCCAGGCATGGTCTTGTGTGACAATGGGCGGAACCTGGTGACGGAGAAATGACAGCCGGAGTAGATATGGTTTCCCTCTATGCCATTCCTTTCACCGAGCTAAAGAATATGGCTGTGGTGAAATACAACTCCCACTGAGAAGCTTTTTCAGATTGAAAAACATTGTGCCCACCAGAGAATTTGATTCTGAGGCCTCACCTTTCTCCACTGCTCAAAAGCCCCATAGCAGCTGCAAAGTTAGCGCTATCATGAACTCTCCTGAGGTAGAAGCCAGGGCACACCTGAGGATTCTCTGGTGGGACCGTCCAACCCTGCCGAGAAGCAGTCCTACCTAAGAAAAGTGTGGGGGGAAGGTTCCTGGACACTCTATGGCTGCTTTTTTAATGTGGATCGGACGTGCTTATGCATGTTATTTCTCAAACCGCATTGCCGATCAGGCCATTGCCCAACTCTGTAGTCATTAAATTAAATGCGCAAAGAAAGATGTTTGTGTGTCAAAGCACCACCAAGTGCGAGTTGATGTTGGACGGGCTGCCATTGCTTCTGCACCAAGCTGCATTAGAGGACTTCCAGGGAGAAATTACACCCAGAGTAGATACGATTTCCCTCTATGCCAGTCCTTTCACCGAGCTAAATATAACTCAGCAAAAAAAGCTGTGGACTGGCTCCGTACCGTCCCTGGCCACATTCACCTGTCCACGTGTTTGTGGTTAGGCGGTCCTTCCCAGTAATTACACTGGGGAGGGCACCGATAATGTTGTGGGACCCGTGCTTGTGGAAGGCGCAGACGATACCGGGAAAAATAGTGGCGACTGGGGACCGAATATGGATACCCGGTCGCCGCCGCCATAGGATTGTGGACAGCTTCCACCTCCATGAGCCTAAAAGGCCACATTTCAAGTGCAAGCAGCTGCCCAGAAATCTGCAGTTTAGTATTGCAGCCTGTGGGTGGGTGAGTGGCTGGCTGCATACTTGCGCTTGCATTCCAAGGAATGGGGTAGGGACAATTGAATGCTGCACTGGGACAAGGACGTGGACGATGATTGTTGCAAGTCTGCAATGACAGGTGCATGGCGGGAGGCATCTTCGCATGCGCCAAGATCACTTATGATCGGCACACTTTTAGGCAGTGACCTGGGAGTCAGAAATGCTTCCAGAGGTCTTCCCCATGCTGTTTCCATGTCTTTTCAGCACTGTATGCATGTGTCTGATGATGTGTCACACACCACATGGCCAGATAAGGTTGTAAAATGTTAAAATGACATTTCCCAGTGCATTTGTCTTGGTTGAAAGCAATGCAAAAATGAAAAAACCCATCAAAAACGTTATGTGTGAACATAGCCCAAGGTGTGGAGGAGTATTTGGTTATTTATTTTGCCTTATATACAAGTCATTATCCTGGAAAGGATGTTCCTTAACATATTTTCCAGGAAAATCCATTTTGGTTTAGTTTTTGTATGTTTTATTGTGAGTCCGTAAAAGTGGCGTAATACCTCTGACAACGTTGTTGACAGCAGTGACCTGGGAGTCAGAAATGCTTCCAGGGGTCTTCCCCATGCTTTTCCCATGTCATTTGAGCACTGTTCCCGTCGATTTGGGCAATTTTTAGGCCTCTGCAGACTGCCGGGGGGAGCCGCCTGAAAAATGCTCGAGTTTCCCATAGACTTACATTGGGCTTGTTGCTTGGGTCGAGCACCCGAGTATTCCAATGTGCTCGACCCGAGCAATGAGTACCCGAGCATTTTAGTGCTCGCTCATCACTACTAATTATATGACTTCAGGAGGCAATTGATCACTCAGGAATTTAATTAGGTGTATCAGACTAAAGGGTGCTGAATAAAAAATGCACGTCACACTTTTCAGATTTATATTTTTAAAATAATTAGAAAACCATGTATCATTTCCTTTACACTTCCCAAATACTTGCTACTTTGTGTTTGTATATCACATAAAATCCTAAGAAAATACATTTAAATTTGTGGGGGTTATGACAAAAAATGTGGAAAAGTTCACGAGGTATGAATACTGTTTAAGGCTAAGTGCACACGATGCGTATTTGAAGCGGAAATTTCCGCTTCATTTCCGCATGTCCTTTTTCCTGGAAAACGCATGCGGAATTTGGCATGCTTTTTTCGCGTTTAATTCGCGCGTTTTGCACATGCGGAATTGCCTTGCGTTTTCTACTGCATTGTAGATGGCAATTCCGCATGTGTAAACGCACAAAGAATTGACATGCTGCGGAATTTTCTGCGCAACAAAACGCTGCGGAAAATTCCGCATCGTGGGCATTACAATTGCGGAATGCCATAGGGGACCATGGCAGAAGGCTAACATGCGTAATTCATGCGTCAACGCTGCGGAATTTTCCGCATGAAATACGCATCGTGTGCACATAGCCTAAAGGCACTGTATATTGTTTTATGAAGATAAAGGCACAATAAAATAAAACTACATTTCTTGCAGAATATAATTTTGAGCTACAGACAATGTATTAAGGAAAAATTAATTTCCCTTTTTTTTATAGGGCCTGTGGTTGCGGGTGTCGTGGGTCTAACAATGCCAAGGTACTGTCTCTTTGGAGACACAGTAAATACTGCCTCCCGCATGGAATCAACAGGGTTACGTGAGTAAAGGAATATTGATAATAAAGAATCATGATTGATAAAAATAAAACCATCATGTGAAGCTAGCGGAAAATTCTGAATTGGAGGGACAAAGAGAATGATTAGATCTCAATATGTTGCTTTGTATATCTGTTTGCCTTTAAGTCAAATTAATCAAATCAATACAATTGCGATCAAATACTGGTTTATACTAACAGGAAATAGATATATATTACATTTTCCTTTTATTTTCTCCAGTGAGTTAATACTTATATTTCCTTACAGCCTATCGGATCCATGTCAACCAAAGTACTGTCAAAACCCTCAGATCGTTAAATGAGGGCTATATTCTGGAACTGAGAGGAAGGACAGAGCTGAAGGTAAGTGGCGTGTTTATCTATATCATGCACAATGTTCTCTGTTAGACGTCACAGACGTTATTTGTTCCAATTACAAGCTAAGGTCAGTTCTAGGGAAATTTCTAGGAATTAACCAGCTAAAATTCTTGACATATCTGTGTAGACTGGACACCCACATCACTGTGTATTACCTGAACAAACTAGGAATTGTTTTAGGAAAACTGCCCCTGTGATCATCACAATATCTGAGTGTCCATACAATGAACTCTGCAAGTGAACGATTAATCACCGCTTTGTTTAATCATCTCAAAAATCTTCCGAAAACTTGTTACATAGTAACATATTCCGACAGTAAAATTAGGTCACAGGAGTAGCGTTGAGCGAATTTGTTCGGCATTTCAAATTCGGGTTCGTGTTCGGGGGTTCGAGCTTGTTCGCACCAAAAAATCATCTCCGCCCATGAACATTAAAAACAAACAGCATAGCCAGAACAATAAATGGAATTTTTTTAAAAAATTCCAAACTCAAATTAGAAAATAGCAAAAGGCAATGGTACTCACCAGCCAAGATTTCAAGAAAAATGCACACCAGGACACGGCCGGCCCCCTTTTGTTAGTTGGAGGTAACACAGGTGCAGAATGCTGATGATAAATCCCTCTCATCCCCTCTCACTGGAGGAGTGACTGCCTAGCACTAAAACTGCACACAGATGAAACTTGCAGTAGGGTGCAATTCACACACTCGCGGCACCATGTCTAGTCAGCATCCTATTACACGACCCTATTATTCGATTAGGCGGGATGCCCTGCACCCTATCTGTGCATCGCAGAGGTGCAAAGCCCCAACTCACAAGGTCACCATTAATGGGCCTGGCTGCGCCCTGGCAGATAAAAAAAGTGCAAAAATATCATATGAGGTATTGGTTAATATTTTGGCCAAAATACGTAAGCTCGCAACCCATTGTCAAGGGTCCTCACGGTGTTGCGAGTCCAGTAATTATACAAAAGACTGCTATACCACAATGTTTTAGTTTATTGTACAAGAGATCAAGTGACAACAGGTTCAAGTCTCATAAAACTACTAAAAACATTTCAAAAATATAAAAAATGAAAGTTGAAATCACCCTCCTTATGCTGTCATGTAAATATCACATGTATTTAAAAAATAAAAATGAGCATGCTTGTTTATGAATAATGGTGTGAAATAATAAAATATAAAAGCATTAAGCCAATATGATGAACACCAAAATGTAAAACAAATCAAAATGGCAGAATTGTTGTTTTATGGTCACATCACAATAAAAATTAATAAAAGAAGAGGTCAGTAAATCATATGGACCCCAATAGAAAAAATCATAGCTCGCCAAAAAATAAAAGGTTACAGCTTTCAGGGATTGACAACTGAAGCCATAAAAAAATATTTAAGTATCACAAAAACCATACTGACTCGTAGAACAAAGTTGTAATTTTTACGACAAAGTAAACATTATAAAAACAAAACCAAAAATACAATGGCAGAATTGCTGTTTTTTTTTAGTTTCACACCACTTAGAATTTTTACCCATTTTTCAGTACATTTTATTGTAAAATAAATGTTGTCATTCAAAATAACAACTCGTCCTGCAAAAAACAATATCTCATGAGAAAAATCAAAAAGTTATGGCTTTTGGAAGATGTGAAGAAAAAAATGAAAAATTGCTACATTTTCATGGGCGTAAAGGCTTTGTCCACACTCAGCCAAGAATGAAAATTGTTCTTGTATTCATGTATTGATCTATTAATTAATTAACTGTAGTTAGAAATGTATAAATTACTATTTTTGTGAGGCACAATCATTTCTTAGTATTTTTATAGTAATAGTAATCTGCTGTTTATTTGTATCTTGTTCATAAAAATACACTTGTCTCTTCATAAGTGTAACACACAGTTCGGCATATAATGCGAAGAACAGCTGCCCCCGTGGCGTCACAAACATACAGCAAATAATAGTAAATGTACAAACATCCCCTGTACTGTTGTTTTCTGTGGAGGGCTTTACATATTACATAAGAGATTTTTGTCTACAGTATTCATTCTCTCCTACTAATTTTAGTGTCGCTAATTTCAAGTGCATTGTTTTTCTGCCTTCTGTATGTTAGGTTTAGTATGCATACCTCATATACATATGATTGTTTTAATCTAACTTTGATTTATAAGTGGTTAATTAGGAGTTAGTAATTCAACATCTAAACCCAAAGGGTATAATCACTCCGTCATTTTTTCTCCATGTTATTGTGAAGATTATGTCTAAGAAGGCAATGAAATCAACATGTGTGAATACACCCTAAGGCTATGTTCACACGTTGTGTTTTTGCTGCTTTTTTATGCAGGCAAAACTTGCTCTTTTGGCAGTAAAGAAGCTGCTTACAAAAAGCACGTTTTGCTGCTTTACGTCTGAAGCAAAGGGGAGGAGAAATCTTGTGTAATGAAGACCGGAGGTAGTCTTATCTTCCGGCCAGCGTACGCCCCATAGCCTGGAAGCTATAAAAGATCATTTTTACTAAACAAGGCATCATCATGGAGGCTAGCGATGGACGAGCACTAAAATGCTCGGGTACTCGTTGCTCGGGTCGAGCAAATTGGAACACTCGGGTGCTCGACCCGAGCAACGAGCCCAATGTAAGTCTATGGGAAACTCGAGCATTTTTCAGGCGGCCCCCCCCCCATAGGTCAGCAGAGGGCCTAAAAATTGCCCAAATCGATGGGAACAGTGCTCAATTGACATGGGAACAGCATGGGGAAGACCCCTGGAAGCATCTCTGACTCCCAGATCACTGCTGTCAACAACGTTGTCAGAGTATTACGAAACTTTTACGGACTCACAATAAAACATGCAAAAACTAAACCAAAATGGATTTTCCTGGGAAATATATTAAGGAACATCCTTTCCAGGGTAATGACTTGTATATAAGGCAAAATAAATAACCAAAAACAAAAATACTCCTCCACAGCACGTAGCATTTTTGATGCGTTTTTGCACTTTTGAATTGCTTTCAACCAAGACAAATGTGTGGCGCCCCTGAGGGTTCAGTCGCCACAGAGGTACTGCATATCACCCAGAGGAGTGGTATCCCGCTCTCAGGTAAGAATAGAGTGCTGCCCGGGACCCTAACACCTGCATCGAACACATCCACTTCAGTAGGGCAGAGCGAGATTGCTCCTAAGGGAGAGCACAGTCTCTGGTCCCTAGCTGGAGTGGAGGGGAACCAAGTGAGGGGGAGCCATGTAGTGGGTGTGGGTGGAAGAAGAAGATTAGGGGAGCACATGAAAGGACGTGATATAAAAGAGGGAACCATCTTGGAAAGTGAGTCCAGTCAGAGAGTTCAGTCTGAGAGGAGGAGTGGAGGGAGCAGGGGCTCTGCACGAGCTCTTCTCCAGAGTGGGCCTAGCAGAGAGGCCCAAGACTGAGGAGAGGAGAGGAGCAGGAAGGAAGGCTCCAGGAGGAATGAGGGGATCCTAGGGGTACGGGCAGTGCTGGAGGCCACCCGTACGCCCGAATCTACCTGGTGTGGAAGGATCAAGCCGCAGAGGGGACCGGCCTCTAAACTAGTGGAGAACTACAAGGCTCAGCTAGAAACCGGAGGCTTCTATACTTTTAGGGTGCAGTTGCCACAGCCACAATTACATCGCCGAAAAAGTGGCCACAGAGGGCCCAGGGGACTGCAGGTCGCCCGACAAGACCTGAGGCTACCGGATTGGGACACTGATTGTGAAGCACAGGGCATGAGGGTGAGAGCCAACGTAGGAAGACGACTGAGGAAGGCACACAGAAAAGGGCCCCATTAAGTGCTCTGGAATTACCCGAGGGATTACTGAACCCCTGCCTGGTTAACGCAGCACGACATGGGAGGCTGTAACCTGTACAGTGCAACCTGAGGAACTTAACAACTGTGAGTAAACTCTGAAGACTGCACCCCACTGTTTCTGTGAATTATTGCTGCGCCATCACCCCTGCACTACAACGCCCAGCACCACCTATAACATCTACAACTCTCCACACTGCCCTGGAGCTAAGCTCTGCCTGTGGAGAGCTGAACCAACTCTGCTGCACTAACATCAGCTCCAGAGGTTCTGCACAGCAGCGGCGGCTCCATATAGGCGCATACCACAGGTGGCGTCACAAGCTATATATAAATAAACTATAAATACCCTGTAAATATATCCCCCTTTTGATTGACCGCCCTGGGTCACGGACCGGGTCACCGCCACTGTGACATCACCCCTAGCAACGACCGGCCCAGCACCGAGTATCCCACGGCCCAGGGGGCGCGTCAAATGCATTCACCAGGAAATGTAATTTTAACACTTTACAACCATATCTGGCCATGTGGTGTGTGACACATCATCAGACACATGCATACAGTGCTGAAAAGACATGGGAACAGCATGGGGAAGACCTCTGGAAGCATCACTGACTCCAAGGTCACTGCCTAAAAGTGTGCCCATCATAAGTGATCCTTGGCTCATGCGAAGATGCCTCCCGCCATGCACCTGTCGTTGCAGACTTGCAACAATCACCGTCCACGTCCTTGTCCCAATGCAGCGTTCAGTTGTCCCTACCCCATTCCTTGGAATGCAAGCGCAAGTATGCAGGCCGCCACCCACCCACCCACAGGCTGCAATACTATACTGCCAAATTTTTGACAGCTGCTTGCACATGAAATGTGGCCTTTTAGGCTCGTGGAGGCGGAAGCTTTTCACAACCTCATGCCGGCGGCGGCCGAGTGTCCAAACTTGGTCCCCAGCCGCCACTATATTTCCCGGTATCGCCTCCGCCTTCCACAAGCACGGGTTTCACAACATTACCCGTGCCCTCCCCAGTGCACTTACTGGGAAGGACCGGCTAACCACAAACACGTGGACAGGTGAATGTGGCCAGGGACGGTACGGAGCCAGTCCACAACTTTTTTTGCTAAGAGTTGTATTTAGCTCGGTGAAAGGACTGGCATAGAGGGAAACTCTATCTACCCTGCGTGTCATTTCTCCCAGGAAGTACTGTAATTGAGCTTGCTGCAGAAGCAATGGCAGCCCGTCCAACATAAACTCGCACTTGTCGGTGGTGCTTTGACACACACACATCTTTCTTTGCGCATTTAATTTCTTGAATACAGAGTTGGACAATGGCCTGATCTGTAATGCGTTTTGAGAAATAACATGCATAAGCATGGCCAATGCACATTAAAAAAAGCAGCCATAGAGTGTTCGGGAACCTTCCCCCACACTTTTCTTAGCCAGGGCTGCTTTTCGGCAGGGTTGGACGGGTCCACCAGAGAACCGGAGACTCCTCCGGCGGACCCTGGCTTCTCCTTCAGGAGAGTGCATAGTGCCGAGGTGACACCATGATGATGATAGAGGCCACCATCTGCTTAGTTTTCTGTTACTTGGAATGCAAGTGCAAGTATGCAGTCAGCCAGCCACCCACCCACAGGCCGCAACACTAAACTGCCAGATTTCTGGGCAGCTCTTTGCACTTGAAATATGGCCTTTTAAGCTCATGAAGGCGGAAGCTTTTCACAACCTCATGCTGGCGGCGGCCAGGTGTCCATACTTGGTCCCCAGCCGCCACTATATTTCCCACTATCTCCTCCGTCTTCCACATGCACGGGTCCCACAAACACATGTGTCGCGCCCCCGGGGGCCTTACTGATTGGGGACAGTATATATATATCACGGTGGCTGGCCCAGGGCGGACAGTGCAGTAAAGGGGTAGCCATTGCTATTAAAGTTCAGAGAAATTCGTGACACCACCTGTGGTGTCTGGTGAATGTCATCAGCGCTGCAGCAGTCCTCTGAGGCAGGTGACAAGGCAGCTAAAGATGGTAAAGCTCCCCACAGGTGGAGCGGGCCTCAGGGCAGTGTAGATAGATAGATGGTGGGTGCACTGGGAGTTGTTGCGAAGGTGGAGAACGCAGCAGGTGTAACGGACAGAGACAGGAGGTTTTGCTTCGTTACCTTTACTGGTACAGCTAGTAGATACGGTCCAGGGTACTCTAGGTGAAGGGCGCACTTTTGGAGTTCTCCCCAGGGAGCGGGTAAAAGGCCTCCTGATCCATGTCTTTTTCCTAAGCTTCTGACCTGCCTGGAGCTAGGCCTGGCTTCTATACTAGATTTCTCCTTCACCTGCTGACTTGGTAGTAGGACTTTCTTTTGGCAATCACTCTCCCTGGACGCTGGGCCCTTCGTGATTCCTAGTCCTGTGTATGAGTTCAGCTTGGTCGATCTGGGACCTGTAGTTCTCCAGGGGTTCCGTTTCTTCCTACTCGGCATGAAGAATCCCTGTAGGCGCGGACCCGGTGTCCAGTATATAAATCGGGGTGAGCTTACTATGCTCCTCTGCCCCCTTAGTTCCACTCTCCTTTAACTCTCGCCGTCGACCACACTCGGGGCCCTCACGAGGCTTCAGGGCTGCTGGAGGCGCAGCTTGCCTCACACAGCAGCCTGCGTGCTGCTACATCCTGAGCACACTCTAAACTCTCTGTAGACTCCACTGCCTGGCTCCACCTTCCCTTTATATATCCCTAACGGGCTCCCTCTGCTGGTATGAGGTGGAAGGTGGAGGTGTTTGCATGTAGTAAGGGCCTCTTGTGGAGAAATCTGTCCGTGCACTCTTCTGGGTTCTGTGGCACCCTGCGCAGCAGGGCGCCACACATGGACAGGTGAATGTGGCCAGGGACGGTACGGAGCCAGTCCACAACTTTTTTTGCTAAGAGTTGTATTTAGCTCGGTGAAAGGACTGGCATAGGGAAACCGTATGTACCCTGTGTGTCATTTCTCCCAGGAAGTCCTGTAATTAAGCTTGTTGCAGAAGCAATGGCAGCCCGTCCAACATCAACTTGCACTTGTCGGTGGTGCTTTGACACACACACACACATCTTTCTTTGCGCATTTAATTTCTTGAATACAGAGTTGGACAATGGCCTGATCTGTAATGCATTTTGAGAAATAACATGCATAAGCATGGTAGATCTACATTAAAAAAGCAGCCATAGAGTGTCCGGGAACCTTCCCCCACACTTTTCTTAGCCAGGGCTGCTTTCCGGCAGGGTTGGACGGGCTCACCAGAGAACCGGAGACTCCTCTGGCGGGTCCTGGCTTCTCCTCCAGGAGAGTTCATAGTGCCGAGGTGAGGCCATGATGATGATAGAGGCCACCATCTGCTTAGTTTTCTGTTACTTTGAATGCAAGTTCAAGTATGCAGCCAGCCACCCACCCACAGGCCGCAACACTAAACTGCCAGATTTCTGGGCAGCTCTTTGCACCTGAAATATGGCCTTTTAAGCTCGTGGAGGTGGAAGCTTTTCACAACCTCATGCCGGCGGCGGCCGGGTGTCCATACTCGGTCCCCAGCCGCCACTATATTTCCCGGTATCGCCTCCGCCTTCCACAAGCACGGGTCCCACAACATTACCCGTGCCCTCTCCAGTGAACTTACTGTGAAGGACCGCCTAACCACAAACACGTGGACAGGTGAATGTGGCCAGGGACGGTACGGAGCCAGTTCACAACTTTTTTTGCTAAGAGTTGTATTTAGCTCGGTGAAAGGACTGGCATAGAGGGAAACCGTATCTACCCTGCGTGTCATTTCTCCCAGGAAGTCCTCTAAAGCTGCTTGCACTTGAAATATGGCCTGAACATTACTGCTGGTACTTTTCTGTGGGAATTTGCTTGCCTCCTACCAGCCTGGAATATTTCCAGCAAACTATGGTACGACGCCATGGTATTAGCACTGCCCCCAGTACCAGTAGCGAAGCCATCCCCAATTTCCTTCTCAGGAATTTTATTTGGTAAACTGAGTGGCTGCCCAAATACATTTTCTCACAAAGGAGCTGAAGATAGAGTGGCAGTAGGTGCAAGTTTCTCCAGCCTGTTAGATATTAGATGGTGAACAGCAGCACATTGGATCAGTGGTTAGCACTGAAGCCTTGCAGTGCTGGGATCCTGGGTTCAAATCCCAGCAAGGACAACATCTGCAAGGACGTTGTATGTTCTCCCCGTGTTTGCTTGTGTTTCCTCCTCTGTAAAAAAGCAGCCATAGAGTGTCCGGGAACCTTCCCACACACTTTTCTTAGCCAGGACTGCTTCTCAGCAGGGTTGGACGGTCCCACCAGAGAATCCTCTGGTGTGCTTTAGCTTCTACCTCAGGAGAGTTCATGATAGTGCTAACTTTGCAGCTGCTATGGGGTTCTTGAGCGGGTGAGAAAGGTTAGCCCTCAGAATCAAATCCTCTGGTGGGCACAATGTTTTTCAATCTTAAACAGATTTTCAGTGGGAGTTGTATTTCACCACTGCCATATTCTTATCTCGGTGAAAGGGTTGGCATAGAGGGAAATGTATCTACCCCAGCTGTCATTTCTCCGTCATCAGGTTCCGCCCATTGTCACACACGACCATGCCTGGCTGTATGTTCAGCAATGAGAGCCACAGATCAGGTTGCTGTGTTACAGCTTTCAACAATTCTGCAGCGCTGGGCAGTTTGTCAATTAAGAATTAAGCATGTTATCTTCAGCACAGCCTGTTGCCGCTTGGCCAAGGCAGTGCTTTCCATGCTATCAGCTTGTGACTGATGTGATCATTTCGAAGATGGAGGAGGAGGTGCATGAGTTGAACAATCTGATTAAATTGAGGTTAAATTGGTGACGCTGTTTTTTATACTAAAGAAAGATCCTATTGTTTTGTTTTTTTTAGGTTATTTTTTAAGACAAATGCATTCACCGGGAAATGTCATTTTAACATTTTACAACCTTATCTGGCAATGTGGTGTTTGACACATCATCAGACACATCCTTTATTATTTATGATGGAGGGACTCTGAAAGTCTTAAAGCCTATTTTTATAGGGACATCAGACGGTCCTTACTATTCTTAAAAGGCCAGCAGTCGGCCGTAGCTATTGTTAGAGAGCCATCAGCCGGCTATGCTTTGTTGTTCCCATTATTAACAAGTGAGTCTCCTATACTGTTATTGCGTATCCAGTGACTGCAAGGGCTGCCAAAAATTTGGACGCAACCCAAAACCCCTTTCAAGAGACATAAAGGAGGGTCTCAGTAAAAAAAATGTTCCCATTATAAAGGAGCGGGTCTCCTATAATGGTAATTCCCATGCTGTGACTGCAAGGGCTGCCAAAATTTGGGAAAAACCCCACTAAGAATTTAAAGACACATAGAGCAGGGCCACAGTAACAAAGTACGACATGTTCCCATTAGAAAGGAGAGAGTCTGCTATACAGTTATAGGGTATGCAGTGAGTCCAACGGCTGACCAATTTTAGGAAAAACCCCACTAAGAATTTAAAGACACACGGAGCAGGGCCACGGTAACAAGGTACGACATGTTCCCATTAGAAAGGAGAGGGTCTGCTATACAGTTATAGGGTATGCAGTGAGTCCAACGGCTGACCAAATGTAGGAAAAACCCCACTAAGAATTTAAAGACACATAGAGCAGGGCCACAGTAACAAGGTACGACATGTTCCCATTAGAAAGGAGAGAGTCTGCTATACAGTTATAGGGTATGCAATGAGTCCAACGGCTGACCAATTTTAGGAAAAACCCCACTAAGAATTTAAAGACACATAGAGCAGGGCCACAGTAACCAGGTACGACATGTTCCCATTAGAAAGGAGAGGGTCTGCTATACAGTTATAGGGTATGCAGTGAGTCCAAAGGCTGACCAATTTTAGGAAAAACCGCACTAAGAATTTAAAGACACATAGAGCAGGGCCACAGTAATAACAAATTCCCATTAGAAAGGAAAGAGTCTCCCATAGTGTTGGCCTATGCAGTGAATGCAAGGGCTGCCAAAAATTTGGAGGCACTTCAATGCCCCTTGGAAGAGACGTGGAGGAGGGCCTCATAAAAAAATGTTCCCATTATAAAGGAGCGGTCCTCCTAAGCTTGTAATGCCCATGCACTAAGTGTATGGGCTGACAAACATTTACCCCTGGGGGGTATACATAAAAATACTGTATAAAAAATTTTTTTCACAGGCATCATAAACACCCTTTAAAAATATTATGTGGGTGTTGCATCACGGACTACGCTCACCCTGGTGATATGGTGGTGGAGGATGAGGAGAAGGAGGAGGACAAGAGCAAATAGCCAAAATCAGGAAGTGTATACCCATGTGTGGGTGTGAAAAGGTGCATGGGAATACACCTCCCAAGAAAAGACACTGGATTTGAGTTTATGTTACGCTGCTATCATTCGATGGTGTTGAGAAGTCTGGCCCAATCCAGCCCTTGTTAATTTTTATAAGAGTCAGCCTGTCAGCATTTTCAGTTGACAGGCGGATGCGCTTATCAGTTATAATTCCACCAGCGGCACTAAAAACCCGCTCTGATAAAACGCTGGCGGCAGGGCAGGCCAGGACTTCCAAGGCATAGAGAGCCAGTTCATTCATTGGATACCCAATAATTATAAGGCACAGAGGAATCAGGGAGGACGTTGGTACGGTCGTCAAGGTACTCCCTCAGCATCTTCCCAAACTTTGCACTCCTTGTGAGAGTACCCCACGCCTCAGGGCCTGTGTGATGGTCGGGTCTGAGAAAACTCTCCCAGAACTTTGACAGTGTTCCCCTGCCTCTACTGGATTGAAGTTGTGTCTCTCTCGCCTGTACTCCTTGGTTGTCCAACGAAGTGTGCCCTCTGCCACCAGCGTTTTCAGATGGGAATTTTTTTAATAGTTCCTCAACAAGGTCCTTCTGGTACTGCCCCATTTTTGTAGACCTGTCCGCCTCAGGAATAAGAGATATAAAGTTCTTCTTGTAGCGTGGGTCTAGAAGTGTCACCAACCAGTAATGACTGTCACCCAAAATTTTGAGAACGCGAAGGTCATGGGAAAGGCAGCGTAACATAAACTCAGCCATGCGTGCCAGACTACTAACAGGCAAGACTTCCGTGTCCTCACCAAGAGGATGATTGACCATGCTCTCCTCCTCCTCTCTGTCCTCTGGCCATCCACGCTGAACAGAAGGTATGACAGCTGTGCAGGTAGTACCGTCTGTAGTGCATGAAACTAGCTCCTATCCTTAGAATCATAGAATCATAGAATGGTAGAGTTGGAGGGGACCTCCTGGGTCATCTGCTCCAACCCCCTGCTCAAAGCAGGATTCACTAAATCATCTCAGACAGATGTCTGTCCAGCCTCTGTTTGAAGACGTCCATTGAAGGGGAACTCACCACCTCTCGTGGCAGCCTGTTCCACTCATTAATCACCCTAACTGTCAAAAAGTTTTTTCTAATATCTAATCTGTGTCTCCTCCCATTTAGTTTCATCCCATTGCTTCTAGTCTTTCCTTGTGCAAATGAGAATAAAGATGATCCTTCTACAATGTGACAGCCCTTGACATATTTGTAGACAGCTATTAAGTCTCCTCTCAGTCTTCTTTTTTGCAAGCTAAACATTCCCAAATCCTGCAACCGTTCATCATAGGACAGGGTTTGCAGACCAGTCACCATTCTGGTCGCTCTTCTCTGAACTTGCTCCAGTTTGTCTATGTCTTTTTTAAAATGTGGTGCCCAAAACTGTACACAGTATTCCAGATGAGGTCTGACCAAAGAGGAGTAAAGACCGATAATGACTTCACGTGATCTAGACTGTATGCTTCTGTTAATACATCCCAGAATTGTATTTGCCTTTTTTGCTGCTGCATCACACTGTTGACTCATGTTCAGTCTATGATCTATTAGTATACCTAAGTCTTTTTCACATGTACTGTTGCTTAGCTCTATTCCTCCCATTCTGTATATGCTTTTTTCATTTTTATTGCCCAGATGTAGTACTTTGCATTTTTCCCTGTTAAAAACCATTCTGTTGGTTGCTGCCCACTGCTCCAGTTTATTTAGGTCTTTTTGAATCCTCTCTCTCTCTTCTTTAGTATTAGCTATCCCTCCTAGCTTTGTGTCATCAGCAAATTTAATCAGTTTACCCTCCATTCCTTCATCTAAATCATTGATAAAGATGTTGAACAATACAGGTCCCAGGACGGAGCCCTGTGGTACCCCACTTGAGAACATTCATCCAGCTGGATGTGAAGCCATTTACAACCACCCTTTGAGTCCGATCACTAAGCCAGTTATGAATCCACCTAACAGTTGCCTGGTCCATTGCATACTTGGTCATTTTTTCAATAAGGATGGTGTGAGATACTTTGTCAAATGCTTTGCTGAAGTCAAGATATACTATATCTACAGCATTTCCCTGATCCACCCAGTCAGTGATTCTGTCATAGAAGGAAATTAAGTTAGTCTGACATGACTTGTTAGTTACAAACCCATGCTGACTCTGGTTAATCACTTCATTCTTATCCAGGTACTTACATACATGTTGTTTAATAATTTGTTCAAAGATCTTTCCTGGTATAGAAGTCAGACTCACCGGCCTATAGTTCCCTGGGTCCACCTTCTTCCCCTTTTTGAAGATAGGAACAACATTTGCTCTTCTCCAGTCTTCTGGGACTTCTGTTCTCCAAGAATTTTCAAAGATTATGGAGAGTGGTTCTAAAATTTCTTCTACGATCTCCTTCAGTACTCTGGGGTGTAATTCATCTGGACCTGGAGACTTGAACTCATTTATGTTAGCTAAATATTCACTCACAATCTTTCTGTTTACAGATAACTTGGATTCTTCTATTCCTTTAAAAGGACAGTGAAGATCAGTTGATGTTACATTTTCTTTCTGAGAGAAAACAGATGCAAAATAGGAATTAAAAAGTTTGGCCTTCTCAACATCCTCTCTTACCATTTCTCCATTTTCATCCTGTAAAAATCCTATAGCATCTTTGACTTTTCTTTTACTTTTGACTAGTGTTGAGCCACCCCCGTAGTGTTCGAGTTCGGTTCGGTTCGTCGAACACCCGTGTGTTCGCCGAACTGTTCGTCGAACTGTTCGTCGAACACCTTCGAACACCGTTAAAACCAATGGCAGGCAAACAAAAACACATAGAAACACATAGAAAACACCTTCAAAGGTGTCCAAAAGCTGACAAACTGCTCAGAAGACATAACTAACACATGGAAAAGTGACAAGTACATATAGTCATGCGAAAATAAAAGAGGTGGAGGAGTAAAAGGAGGGGGAGACACAGATATAGGCATGTCATGCCCTTCTAAAATCCAAAAAGTGAGAAGCCGACACGGCCAGTCCGCTCCTGCCCGTGCCACCTCCGTGTCGCCGGGTTTGTGCCAGAGCCGCGGTGAACCCTGACGGCCAGCCCCCCTCTCCCAATACTGGTGCCTGTCCGCTGGTGGGTCGAGCGAGCCCCCCTGTGGTGGAGGCAGCTCTAAGCTTTTTAATTTAAATTGTCCCTCTAATTTGAATGAATACACTTTAAATCCATTTACAAGGATCTATTGGAGGGCAAGTCTCATGCCAGCAGCCGCGGTAATTCCAGCTCCAGTAGCGTCCACTAAAGCTGCTGCAGTTAAAAAGCTTTTATAAGGATCGAGCTCGGCTGTCCACCGCAAGGCATCCTACTGCCAGTCCCAGCCCCTATGCCTTGGGGTGCCTCCTGATGCTCTTCACTAAGTATCCCATGGTCCCGAAGCATTTCCTTTGAAAAAATTAAGTGTCTAAACTACAGGTGGTGCAGCTTGCTTAACAGCCGGGATAATCCGCTCACTAGCAGACACTGCTACTAGGCACAAAGTATTTCCTGGGCTAGATGCAGTTAAAAATTTGTAATTAGATACTCTCGTTGGATGCTGAGAAAGCATTCCATAGAGTCTCCTGGCACGCCATATATGATTCTCTTAAAAAGCTTGGGGTAGGGGTCTAGGGGACCCTTTTATAGCCAAAATCACGGCCCTGTATCGCAATACGTCACCTAGGCTGAAGATAAATGGAACTGTAGCACCCTGAGGGCTCGGTTGCTACAGACGTATTGCACCTCACCCAGAGGTGTGATATCTCACTCTCAGGTAAGGATGGAGTGTGGATCAGGACCCGACACCTGCATGCATTACACCACATTGCCGTGGGGCAGGGCGACCAATATGCCCCTGAGATGGGCACGACAGTCCCTGTCCCTGGCTGGAGTGGGGGGAGGGAACACTGAGGAAGGGGAACCCTGTAGTGCAGGAGCAGGGAGGAAGCAGTTCCTGGGTGCATTGAGAAGGGAGTATAAAAGGTGGGCACCATCTTAGTTCAGTGCAGAGAAGTCTGAGCAGAAGTGGCAGGGAGCAGGGGCTCTGCATGAGCTCTGCTCCGGAGGCGGGCCTAGTAACAGAGGCCCAGGCCTGGAAGAGGGAGAAGGAAGGAAGAGGAGCGGAGAAGGCTCCAGGAACGAGGAATGAAGGGATCCCAGGGGTGCGGACGGGCGAGTCGCCACCGCACGCCCGAATCCACCTGCGTGGAGGGGTCAGGCCAAAGGGGGAGACCGGTCCCCGAACTAGTGGAGGCAGGAAACGACCCTCAGCTAGAAACCGGAGGCTCTGACATTTTATGTGGCGCAGCCCCTCGCTACACCCGCTAGGAAGGCACCACATAGGGTCAGGGAAACTGGCGCCAAGTTTACCAAGAGGAGGCCCGAGGCAGCCGGACAGAAGTGTTGGTAAGAAAGGCCAGACAAAGGACACACAAAGGGGGTCCTGTGAAGTGCTCCAAAGTTATCTGGGAGTTGTCTGAGCCCCTCACCTGGTGAGCACAGTACGACGTGGGCAGCCGTTACCTGCAGACGTGGTCTGGATAATAAGAACTGTGAGTAAAGGCCCTGAACTGCATCACTGACTCCGTGTCGTTACTGCTGCTGCCCTGCACCATCACCCCCATCCTCCGCATACACTGCCCTGAGGCTATACTCCTCCCGTGGGGAGTTATGCTACGCTCTGCTGCACCCACAACACCAGCCTCAGTGGTCTGCCCTGTAGCGGCGGTTCACTCTGACCGCAATCCACGGGTGGCGTAGTCGGACATTTAAACATGAAAACCACATAAATAGTTCCGCCACTGGTTTGACCGCCCTGAGCCACGGAACCGGGTCGCCGCCACGAAGACTACAACCACCAGCATCCACCAAAAAGGGTCCGGCTCCGGGTGTCCCAAGGCCCAGGGGGTGCGTCAGAACATTTTCATCACCTTTCACAATCACCAATGGGACAAGGCAGGGATGTCCTCTGTCCCCTCTCTTATACATCCTAGTGACGGAGCACCTGCTCTCATCAATTCGCCATAACCCCAATATTAGGTGGATTGAGGTGGGAGGCACCGAGTACAAGTGCTCTCTATTTGCTGATGATGTCCTAGTATATATCACTCAATCACATATATCCATCCATGCTGTTATGGCTGAAATAGATCACTTTGTTACATGGTAAAATTTTAAAATCAATGCAGCGAAGTCTGAGGCCCTCGATGTCTCCCTCCCCAAATCCATATAGGATTCCATCCAGTCCAACTTTCCCTTTGCCTGGCCCTCACAGGGTATCAAATACTTAGGAATTCCTATTCATAGAGACCTCTCCCATCTATGTTATCTTAATTTTGGGCCCTTTATTGAACAACTCCATACAGACCACGGTTGGCAAGTTAGAACTGTAAGATTCACTACGTGAACCACTGGTGTTTTGTGGAAAAGCACATGTACACTGCGTTCCAAATTATTATACAAAAAGTGTTTAGGAGTGATAAGGGAAGAATTTGTTTGTTTGTCAGTTAAACTCATTGATGGTGATGTGTGTCAGGGCTCTTTATATCACTGTAAGCAATTGCAGACACCTGTGCTAATTAGTTTGGCAGGTGTGTCCAATGAAAGGCAAGACTACTTAAGAAGGCTCTCTCACATTATTAAGCAGCCTACATTTTCTGCCAAAATGGGAAAGAAAAAGGATGTGTCGGCTGCTGAGAAGCAACAAATTGTGGAGTGTTTAGGTCAAGGCATGACTACAATCAACATTGTGCGATGATCAGGATGAAGTGTCTTGGCAATCAAGAAGTATGTAGCTGATTCACAGTACACACGTGTGCGTGCTGATAAGGGCAAATTGAGGACTCTTTCCTACAGGCAATTACGTCAGGTTGAAAGAGCAGCGGCAAAAAAGCCTTGTCATAGCAGCAGACAAGTTTTTGAAGCTGCTTGTGCCTCCAACGTCCCCCGAACAACAAGATGCAGGGTCCTTCAGAGGTTTGCAGCTGTGCATGCGCCATCCTGTCGACCTCCTCTATCCACTTCACACAAGCAGAAACGGCTCCAGTGGGCCAAACATTACATGAAGACTGATTTCAAAACTGTTTTGTTCACGGATGAGTGCCGTACAGCGCTCGATGGTCCAGATGGATGGAGTGGAGGATGGCTGGTTGATGGACACCCCACGCAAACACGGCTACAGCGCCAACAAGGAGGAGGTGGAGTAATGTTTTGGGCTGGAATCATGGGGAGAGAGATTGTCGGCCCCTTTAGGATCCCTGAAGGCGCTAAAGATGAACTCCATAATGTATGTGGATTTTCTCAAACAGCACTTCCTGCCATGGTTCAAGAAGAAGAACCGTGTATTTCACAGCAAGATCATTTTTCTGCATGATAATGCACCATCTCATGCTGCACATAAAACATCTGCATCTCTGGCTGATATGGGCATAAAAGGGGACAAACTTATGGTGTGACCCCCATGCTCCCCTGACCTCTACCCCATTCAGAACCTTTGGAGCATCATTAAAAGGAGTGTCTATGATGGCGGGAGGCAGTTCACATCTAAGCAACAGCTCTGGGAGGGTATTCTGTCCTCATGCAAAACAATTGAAGCAGAAACCATCCAAAACCTGACAAATTCAATGGACGAGAGAGTTCAGAAGCTCCTTTCGAACAAGGGGTCCTATGTGAAAATGTAACATCACCTAGAATAAAGTTTTGAGTTGAAAACTGTTTGATTTCAGTTTCTAACAACCTGCTAATGCTTATAATTTCAAAAATGACCATTTTTTTGGTCTTTATTAAAATGAAAAGGTTGATCGAAAAGTTTGGGGGATCTAAGAGTGTGGCAACCCAGTAGTCATGATTACTTCGAATTCTGACAATATGAGGGTCATGCTGCAGGTAGTGCAGCAAGAAGGCACTTATGTGTCTTGCGCATCTCGGAGCCCCAAAATTATTTTCCGGGCTAGATGCAGCTAAAAATTATTTTAAATTTTAAATCTGGTGAAGCTTTAGTATAGATGGCCTAATAGGATCAGTGCTGCACACTGCTACAAAGCCCAAATTATTTTCCAGTCAAGATACAGATAAACATGATTAGTAATTTGAAAGCTTAAAACGGTTGGTAGGGTGATTTTAACCAATCATCAAGCTTTTACTCTCCCCAGGATGACACAGGGGTAGAAAAGTCGTTTCGGATCCATGATTTGTTCATCTTTATGATCGTGAGTCTGTCTACATTATCAGTGGAGAGCCGCGTGCGCTTATCTGTCAGCACACCACCAGCAGCGCTGAACACACGTTCAGACAGAACGCTGGCTGCGGGGCATGACAAGATCTCCAAGGCGTAAGTGGCTAGCTCCGGCCATTTATCCAGATTGGAAGCCCAAAAAGAGCAAGGGTCCAGTGACACAGTCGTGGCTTCAATGTTTACTTGGAGATACTCCTGTACCATCGTCTCTAGGCGTTGACTATGTGTCAGACTTCTTGTCTCCTGTGGCCTTGCAAAGGATGGGCTAAAAAAGTGGTGAAATGATTCCGCAAAATTGATGTTACCAGCAGATACTGTGGTTCTGTTACGGTTTGAGTGCTGAACACTTGACGGTCCCACGGTTGGCAAGTTGGAACTGTGAGATTCACTGCGTGCACCACTGGTATTTTGTGGAAAAGCACATGTAAGATTCTGCAACAGTCTCTGCTGATACTCCTGCATGCGTGCATCCCTTTCTATGGCAGGAATAATTTCTGCAAATTTACTTTTGTACCGGGGATCTAACAGTGTGGCAACCCAGTAGTCAGGATTATTTCTAATTCTTACAATTCGAGGGTCATGTTGCAGGTAGTGCAGCAAGAAGGCACTCATGTGTGTTGCGCATCCAGGAGCACCAAGTCCCTGTTGTGTTGGTGGCGAGGTAACAATCATGCTTCCTTCCTCTGTCCTCTCCCCCCAACCTCGCACAACAGAAATGTGATCAAGGTCTCCCTCATCTGATGAGTCTTCCATCAGTTCGTCCTCCACTTCTTCCTGGGCTCCTGCACCTTCCTCACTAGTTTGGCTGCTACCATGCGCCCTGGTAAAACCATCTCCCCCACCCTCACATGCCTGCCGCCTTGGTGCTGCCGACCGTCTGGACCTTGCAGATGTTAGCCCTTCCGCATACAACTCCTCCTCCTCTACTTCCTCCACCTCCTCTTGTGCCACCACCTGACTCCGAATTCTGTTTAACATGTGCTCCAGCATGTAAATCACCGGAATAGTCATGCTGATAATGGCATCGTCAGCACTAAACATCTTCGTCGCCATTTCAAAACTCTGCAGAAGGGTGCATAGGTCCCTGATCTGAGACCACTCCTCCAGCGTGATTTGCCCCACCTCTGAATCTCGTTGGCCCAGGCTATACGTCAGAACGTATTGCACCAGGGCTTGTCGGTGCTGCCACAGTCGCTGCAACATGTGCAGAGTTGAATTCCACCGGGTAGGCACATCGCATTTTAGCCGGTGAAGTGGCAGGCCCAACGACTTCTGTAGAGATGTAAGTCGCTGAGCTGCGGGATGCGAACGGCGGAAGTGAGCACACAGCGACCGTGCCCTCTGCAGAAGGCCATCTAGTCTGGGATAGTGGGCTAAAAATTGCTGGACAACCAGGTTCAACACGTGAGCCATACAAGGCACGTGTGTGACATTGCCCCGGCGAAGGGCCGCACCCAGGTTTGCAGCATTGTCGCACACGGCCTTCCCTGGTTTCAGGTCCAGTGGAGACAACCATTCATGAAATTGGTTCTCCAGAGCTGACCACAACTCCTCAGCTGTGTGACTCACATTTCCCAGACATTTCAATGTAAAAACCGCCTGATAACGTTGAGCCCTACTGCCAGCATAGTAAGGAGGTGTGCAGGATCCCTTCTGCGCAGTTAGAAAGCTTGTGGCATTACCAGACAGGCTTTGGGTGCAGGTGGAAGACCGAGAGGAGGTTGAGGAGGCAGAAGCAGTGGAGGAACTTTGACATAAAGAGGATTGACGCACAACTCGTGGGGACGGCAAGACTTGGACAGCAGCCCCTTGTCCTGCTGTCACCATAGTTACCCAGTGCCCAGTCAGCGACATGTAACGCCCCTGTCCATGCCTACTCGTCCAAGTGTCTGTGGTGAAATGCACCCTGTCACACACAGAGTTTCTCAAAGAAGCGGTGATGTTGTGTGCGACATGCTGGTGGAGCGCAGGCACACCTTTCTTTGAGAAGTAGTGCCGACTGGGCATCTGGTACTGGGGCACTGCGACGGACATAAGGTCTCGAAAATCCTCTGTGTCCACCAGGCGGAAAGGCAGCATTTCTGTAGCCAAGAGCTTGCAGATGGTGAAATTCAACCTCTTAGCTTTCTCATGGCTAGGAGGAAATGGTCTTTTACTTGTCCACATCTGAGGGACCGAGGGCTGGCTATTGTGATTAGACGGGGTTGATAAGGGTGTCCCCAGCAAACTGCCGGTCTGTGAGGAAGATGCAGGCGGACATGTTAGGTTGCCTTCATCCAAAGGTGGTGCTATCGATGTCGAACAGCGCTCAACACCAGCTGGTGTTACCACCTCCAAAGAAAATGATGACCTGCCAATCACGCTGGCTGTTGCGGGTAAAGAGGTGGCAGGTCTGCGCCCCAAAACAGGTGTGACTGCTGTCCCCCCAGTCACAGAGGATGAAGAGGCCGCGGATGCACAAGATATGGCAGACGGTGATTGGCCCGGCCGGCTAGGCCGCATTGTAGCACACTGAGCTTCCCACTGCAACTTATGCTTCATGTCCATGTGCCGGTTCATGCATAAAGTACTCAAACTATGTATTTTTTGGCCTCTACTTAGCTTTTGCTGACAAATGTTACAGATAACACGAGTTGGGTCATCTTTATCGATCTGAAAAAATGCCCAGGCTATGCAAGGCTTAGTACCCATGCGACCTGAAGAGCCACCACGACTTGTGGTGAGAGGCAGAGTTGTGTTTGAGGATGCAGTTGTTGACGTGCTTCCAGTACTACGTCTCTGTCCAGGAAGGCGCAACCTGACCTCGTCGTCACTAGCATCTTCCTCCACCTCCTCTGCTGACCTCATCTCTTGGCTGACTGTGGGTTGACAATAAGTGGGATCTCCGACCTCATCATCATCACCCTGTGCGTTATCACACCCGTCGTCCTCAGAGCCAACCTGTTCCTGCCCTGACAAAAAACTAAAGTTGTCGCTCCAATCAGGTATTTGAGTCTTATCATCGTCTTCCTCATTGTCTCCACCAACAGGAGTTACAGTTTGGGAATGAGGGTCTACATTATGGTCAGAACCTTCTGCGTCTGGTCCTGGATCCGACTCATAAAGATTCTGGGCATCAGTGCAGATCATTTCCTCGTCTGGATTCACAGAAGCGCTGGAGTCGACCTCTGATTCCCAGGCTATAGTATGAGTAAACAGCTCTGCAGACTCAACCATCTGTTCTACCTCATACTCAGACGGGCAGCTGGAGATTTGGGAGCTGTGAGGAAGCAAGTGCGATTTGGGTGACACCTTTGAGGACTGGAGTATTTGTGATGTTGAAGTTGATGTGGAGGAGAGCCCACTTAAAGGAGCACTTGATATCCGTTGAAGCACCTGCTGTTTTTGTGCCTCATCTGGAATTTGTAGCGATTGGCGTGGCCGTAAGAAAGGGATCTTATCACATTGTCCGCTAAAAGAAGTAGACATTTTAGTTTGGCTGGAAGATGGTCTTTCTTCTGCAGATGTTACTGTTGCTTTAACACCTACCCCACGGACACAACCTTTTTTCCCCTTCCCAACACGCCTATTCCCCTTTCCACCAGCAGCAGGCCTTTTTCCACTCATTTTGGTGGTTAACTAATTCACAACTCTGGAGTTGTTTGCACAAAAAAATAATGGATGGTAACCGAGCAGAGCTGAGTGGCCAAACTGTGGTATTAGGCCAAAACTATTGGCTGGGTTAGATGCAGAAAAAAATTATTTTGAATTTGCAACCTGATGGAGGTCAGTATAGATGGACTAATACAAATAGTCCCACACACTGCTAGAAGCCCAAATATTTTTTCAGAGGTACTGTAGATGCAGATAAAAATTATTTTTAATTTGCAACCTGATGGAGGTCAGTATAGATGGACTAATAGACCAAGTCCCACACACTGCTAGAAGCCCAAATATTTTTTCAGAGCTAGATGCAGAAAAAAATTATTTTTAATTTGCAACCTGATGGAGGTCAGTATAGATGGACTAATAGACCAAGTCCCACACACCGCTAGAAGCCCAACTATTTTTTCAGAGCTAGATGCAGAAAAAAATTATATTCAATTTGCAACCTGCTGGAGGTCAGTATAGAAGGACTAATAGAACAAGTCCCACACACTGCTAGAAGCCCAAATATTTTTTCAGAGCTAAATGAAGAAAAAAATTATTTTTAATTTGCAACCTGATGGAGGTCAGTATAGATGGACTAATAGACCAAGTCCCACACACTGCTAGAAGCCCAAATATGTTTTCAGAGCTAGATGCAGAAAAAAATTATTTTTAATTTGCAACCTGATGGAGGTCAGTATAGATGGACTAATAGACCAAGTCCCACACACTGCTAGAAGCCCAAATATTTTTTCAGAGCTAGATGCAGAAAAAAATTATTTTTAATTTGCAACCTGATGGAGGTCAGTATAGATGGACTAATAGACCAAGTCCCACACACCGCTAGAAGCCCAACTATTTTTTCAGAGCTAGATGCAGAAAAAAATTATATTCAATTTGCAACCTGCTGGAGGTCAGTATAGAAGGACTAATAGAACAAGTCCCACACACTGCTAGAAGCCCAAATATTTTTTCAGAGCTAAATGAAGAAAAAAATTATTTTTAATTTGCAACCTGATGGAGGTCAGTATAGATGGACTAATAGACCAAGTCCCACACACTGCTAGAAGCCCAAATATTTTTTCAGAGCTAGATGCAGAAAAAAATTATATTCAGTTTGCAACCTGATGGAGGTCAGTATAGATGGACTAATAGAATGATGCTATGCCCAAAAGATTTTACTTCACTAGGTGCAGTAAAAAAATTGGTATTCTATACACAGGTGTTATATCTTGCAACACAGATAGGCTACTCCACTGACTAACACACTCTGCAATAGGCCAAAAAGGATTAGCTTTGCTAGATTCAGCCAAATGCTGTGAAAAAAACTTGCACAGCACTGGCACAGACCTGCCTGGCAAAAACTGATAGGAACTGATGTAACCTAGTCCTGAAAAGGACTCCAATTACAATTAGTCTTTACTCCCACAACCTATCTATTTAAGAGCACAGACCTCCCTGATAAAAGTCGTAGGAAATGCTGTAACCTAGTCCTTAAAAGGACTGCAATCACAACTATTCCCTACTCCCAAGCTATCTGTATATTTGTGCGAAAATTGGCTTGAAATTAACAAGGTATAGCGCACACAGCAACAGCGGTGCCGTCTAACACGCAGCTGCAGCAGTGAGAAAATGGTGGCGACGGGGAAAATGGCTTGGTCTTATAGGGCAAGGACATGTGACATACACTGCCAATGACACATGCCCTTGCTTGTGTGAAAAAAAGCACTTCGCTCCGTGTGTGCGCTGCTGATAGGCTGACAGATTGCACCTCCCCACTGCAAATGCGGGAAAGAGAAAAAAAAATGGAGATCTTCATTGTTCCTGCAGAGATCCATCCCCTGCCCCTCCCCCCACCCCGCTGTACACTCAAACTGCGTATTAACATTAATTTTCATCATTACTGAGAAAAAATCCAGTTATGATTTTGGTGCACGAACAGTTATCGAACATAACCTCGAACAGCCGAATTTTTCTCAAATTGTTCGTGTTCGCCGAACGGCTCGAACACCGCCCAAAACAGCTCGAATTTGAGATTGGCGAACAGTTCGAGTAGAACAACGCTCATCTCTAATTGTCACCCAATCCACGTTGGGATGAGATGAGGCTTGGCTGTGTGTAATCACCCTGTATGGTTCCTTGCTCCATCTCATCGTGCTCCGCCTGCAATGCATCCTCTTTCATTGTGAGCAGAGAGCGTTTCAGAAGACAGAGAAGCAGGATGGTGACTCTAATTATGGCGTCATCACCGCTCACCATCTTGGTGGAGTCCTCTAAGTTTTGGAGGATGGTACATATGTCTGACATCCATGTCCACTCCTGAGGTCTTATGTGTGGAGTCTGAACTGAATACTGACGGCCTTGTTGATGCTGGTACTCAACAACTGCCCTCTTCAGCTCACAAATCTTTCCCAACATCTGCAGTGTAGAGTTCCAATGCGTGGGGACATTACGCACCAGTCTGTGAGCCGGAAGCTGCAAACGCTGCTGAAACACTGCAAGGGTGGTGGAAGCTGTAGCTGACTTTCTAAAATGGGCACACAGGCGGCGTACTTTAACAAGCAGATCCGGCAGCTCCGGGTAGGTTTTGAGAAAACACTGAACCACGAGGTTAAGCACATGGGCCAGGCATGGTACTTGTGTGAGCTCGCCTCGCCTCAGAGCCACCACCAGGTTCCGGCCATTGTCACAGACGACCATGCCTGGCTGTAGGTTCAGCGGTGTGAGCCACAGATCTGCCTGCTCTTTCAGAGCTGTCCATAACTCTTCAGCATTGTGCTGTTTTTCACCTAAGCATATTAGCTTCAGCACAGCCTGTTTCCGCTTGGCCGAGGCAGTGCTGCAGTGCTTCCAGCTTGTGACTGATGTGGTAGTTTCGGAGATGGAGGCTGAAGAGGAGGAGGAGGCTGAGGAGGATGAGGTGCAGGAGCTGTAGACTGTGGGGGCAACCCTGATTGACCTAGGGCCCGCAATCCTTGGCGTCGGGAGGACATGTTCCGTCCCAAGGTCCGACTGGGTCCCAGCTTCCACTATGTTAACCCAGTGTGCCGTCAGTGAGATGTACCGTCCCTGTCCACAAGCACTTGTCCACGTTTCCGTGGTTAGGTGGACTTTACCAGTAACTGTGTTGTTGAGAGCACAGCTAATGTTTTGGGACACGTGCTTGTGTAATGCGGGGACGGCATACCGGGAGAAATAGTGGCGGCTGGGGACCGAGTACCTAGGGACAGCTGCCGCCCTCAGGTTGCGGAATGCTTCCGTCTCCACGAGCCTAAAAAGCTACATTTCGAGCGCAAGCAGTCGTGAAATGTGAGAATTTAGTAGTGTGGCCTGTGGGGCGTTGGCTGCACATTTGCGCTTGCGTTCCAAGGACTGGGGTATGGACAACTGAACGCTGCGCTGGGACAAGGACATGGATGTGCTTCCTGATGCTGCTACTTGAGAGTGTGCAACGACAGGTGCAGGGCCGGAGGCGTCTTCGCATGCACCATGGACAGGGGATTGGCTTGCATGCACAACAGCGGAAGAAGCAATGGTGCCACCCGCAGACACTGTATCTGGACACTGGGGTTCGGCCCACAAAGTCAGGTGCTTTTCTGCCATGTGCCTGATCATGCTGGTGGTCAGGCTGGTCGTTTTGCCATCCCTGCTGATGCTGGCCTGGCAGGTGGTGGTCAGGCTGGTCGTTTTGCCACTCCTGCTGATGCTGGCCTGGCAGGTGGTGCAAATGGCCTTTTTGGGGTTCTCGGCAGAGTCTTTAAAAAACAACCAGACTCGGGAAGACCTCACAGTTGTACTGGCAACTTCCTTTGCGTTGGTGTTACGGGGAACGGTTGCCTGCCTTCTGTCTGCGGCCACCACACTGCTTCTTTCTGCCTGTTGGGGTGCTCTGCCTCCCTCCCCCTGTGTGCTGTTGTCCTCGCTCTTCATGTCCTCCTGCCAGGTTGGGTCAGTTACTATATCATCCACCACCTCGTCTTCAACTTCCGCACCCTGGTCCTCCTCCTGACTTTCTGGCAATTGTGTCTCATCATCGTCCACCTCTTGTGACACTTTCCCACTGAGACTTGACCATGTGGAAGACAGGGTGGTGGTGTTGGTGGCTAAGTGACTGGAAGCATTATCCGCTATCCAACCAACAACCTTTTGACACTGCTCTGGGTTCAATAGTGGTGTGCTGCGGTCCCCTAGAAATTGGGACAGGAAGGTCAGGCGAGAAGATATGGGTGTTTGTTGTGGCACAATTTCGGCTTGCCCACGGCCTTGTCCTCAGCCTCTGCATGCACCATTACCATCACGTCCAGTTCCCCGTCCCTTTCCACGTGCCTTGCCCATTTTAAATGGAGGACAGTATCTTCCACGCTCACTACAAATGACTGAGTTTGGAGCGAACTTATATGTGATCCATGTGATAGAGAAAACAGAGTTTTAAATACCTGGCCTGTAGGTAAGTAGTTTGAACAGCAAACTGCGGTGAATTGCTTCACTGACACACTAAAGGTAATTTTTAATGAAGGTCAGAAATGGCAGTATTTTCTGACAACGTATATGTGATCCATGTGACGGATAAAACACAGTTTTAAATAGCTGGATTTCTAGCGCTCTAATATGGAAAGGACCTGGCTGTATTCTGCAGTGCCAACAAGCAAATGGCGCAGAAAAAGTGGTGTTCTCTGGATATCTTTTTAAGCAAATAATGAGGATTAAGATCCAAAGAAAAGTATTCCTGGCCCCTGAGACCTTGGCCTTTGTATAGAAATATCTAACAGCAGTAGAAGGCAGAATTGGAATGGAGCCTCTTGTGCTATATGCACTGCAGTCTGCTATATACACTGCCTGCCTATATACACTGCCTGCCTGATATCTCTGCAGATGGATTAGTCCTCAGAAGGACTGTTTGTTAAGGTGGATATGTGTAATGTACGGTTTTTCTCCCTACACTACCTAATACACGATCAAATCTCTCCCTGACACAGCAGCATCTCTCCCTACACTGTCTGATCCGGAGTGACTGTGACGAGCATGGCGGCGCCAGGTCTGACATAGAACTGATGACGCTGTGCGGCCAGCCAATCACTGTAATGCCCACAACCAACATGGCTATGGCATTACCGTGCATGGCAGGCAATCCCTGCATGTTCATTGGCTCTCTAAAGAGCGCCAAACATGCAGGGAGGGGACCAGAGTTCCCGCCCGAGCAACCCGGAAATACTCGGCGAGCGCCGAGCATCTCGAACAGTGAGATGCTCGGGCGAGCACCGAGCAGTAGCGAGCATGTTCGCTTATCACTAATGGAGGCATACAGGTATGACTAATTTCACCTGTATGCCCATATTCATAACTAAAAAAAGCTCAAAAGGGTGACAGATTCCCTTTAATCCCTTCCTTACGCTAACAATTTATATGGGCATTGTTACATAGTTGCATAGGCTGAAAAATACAAAAGTCCATCAAGTTCATTCTTTATCAATCAATTATTCATTATCTATCACTAGATTAATTTTTGCTGATTTAGGCTTGGCTTAAAAGAACCACAGGAGGACCAGATGTCACCGATGTAATGCCAAAGTTGAATTATAATCATCTGGAAATTGCTTTAAAACTACTGATTCTTTTGGTAATGGTCATAGAATTTTTTACCTATACTACTTTTTCGAACTATAAGGCTTCCTTCAAACAAACTTTTTTTATCTGTATTTTTATTTTGCTTTTAAATAAAACCTTGAATTTCAACTGTTTTTCATTTTTAATAATCATTGTTGATTGAATTTGTTCTATTCATTTTCATTTGAAAACATTAATATTTTCTGTTATTTTTCAAATACTATTGAAAAACATTCAAGAAAAAAATCTAGAAACATGTCACAACCAAAAAATCCCTGAAGTTATCTCTGTATTTGATTATGGAGTCTATATAACATTGAGCAGCATTGGTGGGAAAAGCATAGTTCTTTTAAAATAATTCTGTGCATGTGGAGCCTCCCTTACAAGTGATGACACATTGTGAAAACATGCCAACACTTCTCCCACCACTAAATCTGCAGTGAAAACTTCTGAATAAGGCTGTGCTTCCCTTTAAAATGTGTCCCTACATAGCAAAAGCAACAATAAGCATTGCAGCAGACGAAAAAGGCATCTGTCTCTTTATTGTTTGTTTCAGAGTTCACAATCACATAAATCTTACTGTTATAGCATACGTAATCACAATCTACTTTAATTTAAATGGTCACTGTCATTTAACAGTTTGTTAACATTAGTTTTGCAAAACTCAATAGTGTAAGCGAACATAAGAAACTTTGTAATATATCTATTCAGAGAAATATGTTTCTGCCTCCTGAACTCATCATTTACGGTACTTTGAAAAAAAGCTCAAATTCGATAAAGGCCAGACACAAATGAGGATGTAAGTTTGGGTTGGGAGACCTGCAGTCAGTCCGTTGTGGTTCGTATACGGACCATTATATACGTCTATCTATATATACTGTCAGCTCACTGAGGTGTCAGATTAAAGCTCTTATTAAAGTGTATGGAGAGAGGATGGAGAAGAGGAGGGAGAAGCACTCAGCACAGTAAGATAGCAGGCAGAGAGGAAGGCTGCTTCTAGTAAATGTTTTAATGTTGGATTCACAGCCACATAGCTCAGTACTTCTGTATAATACCCTCCATGCTATTGTAAAATGCCCCCCTTACTGCTGCATCTATCTGTGTCCTTTACAGAGAAAGAAGTGCAGGAATCATTCTCTCCATAGAAGACACCATAGCTGCTAGCCTTCATAAGCTAAGGTCTCATTCAGACGACTGTTTTTCTCACGTACGAGAGAAACGGACAGATTATTCTGATCAGAGTTTGATCAGAGTGTGGTCCAAGTGTTATTCCTTTTTCTCATATGTGGAGAAATAAAAAAAAAAAAAAAAAGTTTCTCCACCTTTTCCTTTCAGATGTCCTCCGAGTACAGTCCGATTTTTCATGGACCCATTGACTTGAATTACCGATTTTGATCAAAATCTGACATGTTTTCTCATTTTTCATTGGACATGTGAATGGCCCCATAGATTATCACAGGTGCGAGTACTATCTGTAAAAAACACTCATACGTGAAAATCGGACGTCTGAATGGGCACTAACTTAGAGACAACTGAAAAATTAAAATAGAGCCTACAAAGGGGAATATTTGTAGAATAAGTGCAGAATGCAAGTCATATAATGGCCAGAAGCAATGTTTATTTTACTTGCTTATATCGCACCATTAATTCCATAACGTTTTGCAGACATTATCATCATCACTGTCCCCATTGGGGCTCACAATCTAAATTCCCTATTAGTATGTTTCTGGAGTGTGTGAAGAAACCTATGAAGACATAATGAGAAGATACAAATTCATTGCAGATGTTGTCCTTGGTGGGATTTGAATATGAGACCCCAGCGCTGCAAGGCTGCCACTGCTTACTGCTAGCCACTGAGCCACCGTCAGTGTTATTTCTTATTTATACATACAATAGCTTCAATAGCTTATTTTAAAATGTTATTAGTAATAATAGAAGAAGAGATGGCACCAATATAGAAGATTCTCATAAGGAGGCAATAGACATTGCTCATGGCATATACACTGTGTTCTAAATTATTATGCAAATAATATTTTCTCAGATTTTCCCAAATTACCTATATGAATTGCAGTCATTGTAATTTTCCAGTCAAATAACTATTAGAGTACAATTGAAAGGTTTTCGTACAAACTGCCTATGATAACAGTATATTTTTTAAAAAATAAAAAACTCAAACTGCACTCAAAATGCATGTTCCAAATTATTATGCACAGCAGAGTTTTCAACCTTTTCATTTTAATAAAGAACAAAAAAATGGTCATTTTTGAAATTATAAGCATTAGCAGGTTATTACAAACTGTAATCAAACAGTTTTCAACTCAAAACTTTATTCTAGGTGATGTTACATTTGCACATAGGACCCCTTGTTCGAAAGGAGCTTCTGAACTCTCTCGTCCATTGAATTTGTCAGGTTTTGGATGGTTTCTGCTTCAATTGTTTTGCATGAGGACAGAATACCCTCCCAGAGCTGTTGCTTAGATGTGAACTGCCTCCCGCCATCATAGACACTCCTTTTGATGATGCTCCAGAGGTTCTCAATGGGGTTGAGGTCAGGGGAGCATGGGTGCCACACCATAAGTTTGTCCCCTTTTATGCCCATAGCAGTCAGAGATGCAGATGTGTTATGTGCAGCTTGAGACGGGGCATTATCATGCCTGAAATGATCTCGATGGTCCAGATGGATGGAGTGGAGGATGGCTGGTTGATGGACACCCCATGCAAACACGGCTACGGCACTAACAAGGAGGAGGTGGAGTAATGTTTTGGGCTGGAATCATGGGGAGAGAGATTGTCGGCCCTTTTAGGATCCCTGAAGGGGTAAAGATGAACTCCATAATGTATGTTGAGTTTCTCAAACAGTACTTCCTTCATGGTTCAAGAAGAAGAACCGTGCATTCCGCAGCAAGATCATTTTCATGCATGATAATGCCCCGTCTCATGCTGCACATAACACATCTGCATCTCTGGCTGCTATGGGCATAAAAGGGGACAAACTTATGGTGTGACCCCCATGCTCCCCTGACCTCAACCCCATTGAGAACCTCTGGAGCATCATCAAAAGGAGTGTCTATGATGGCGAGAGGCAGTTCACATCTAAGCAACAGCTCTGGGAGGGTATTCTGTCCTCATGCAAACAATTGAAGCAGAAACCATCCAAAACCTGACAAATTCAATGGACGAGAGAGTTCAGAAGCTCCTTTCGAACAAGCGGTCCTATGTGCAAATGTAACATCACCTAGAATAAAGTTTTGAGTTGAAAACTGTTTGATTTCAGTTTGTAATAACCTGCTAATGCTTATAATTTCAAAAATGACCATTTTTCTTTATTAAAATGAAAAGGTTGAAAACTCTGCTGTGCATAATAATTTGGAACATGCATTTTGAGTGCAGTTTGAGTTTTTTATTTTTTTAAAAATATACTGTTATCATAGGCAGTTTGTACAAAAAACGTTCAATTGTACTCTAATAGTTATTTGACTGGAAAATTACAATGACTGCAATTCATATAGGTAATTTGGGAAAATTTGAGAAAATATTATTTGCATAATAATTTGGAACACAGTGTATCTAGGCCAGCCAGGACTCACAACCTTTGGGGTGGTGCTGAACGTGCTGCACACAGTATACAGTATGTAAACATTTTCTTTTCAGTAGAAGAGATAAGTGGCACTCCCGGTGGATGTGGTATCACACACTATTTTATTCGATACACATGTGGAGCGGTGAGCGTGGGTTGTGCAGGCAGGTAACATTTACTAGACGATGGTTGTTTCGCGTTGTAGCTAGTACTTCATCAGACCTGAACCAGAAAGTAAAGGCTACCTGAAATGAAGGTACGCTTTAACACTGAGGCCCGTTTTTTGTGTGTTAGACGGGTCAGAGGCGGCCGGTTTTGACTGCAGAGATTTCTGAAAACTGAACAGCTGCTTCCTGTCTTCCAAGTAAAATTCATAATCAAATGGAGAAACAGAAAAAAAACAGGCACCTGTTGGAAAGAAGAGATGCTCTATCGTAAGCTGCCATCTTCCTGCATACATATTTTAAAGGGTATGAGGAAGAAGCTCTTTAATATTTCACAAATCTCTGCAGATGGGGTCCGCTGCTGCTGGTCCTGCTTACCTTAAAGTGAACCTGTCATCAGGATTTATCCCTGTAAACTAAAGCCATGGCTATAGTGGCGCTGTGATCCTGATTAATATGATACCTGATGTGAAGGGATCTGCTCAGTGGTTAATACTCACCTTATAAAGTTTTCAGAAAATGACGTCTTGTGTGCTTTGGGGGCAGGGTCTTCTTCTCGTTCTCTGCGCCCCCACCAACCTTCTCTATTTCTTGTGCAGGTTACTGATTATTCAAATTTAAAATTCAGTGCCGCCGCCATCATAGTGTGGGCGGCACGTGCGCAGTGGGAGCCGGTGTCCTGTGTGCAGGACTTCATTAAAATGGCGCCATAGGCGGCACATGAGCAGATTGAGGTTTCAGCTCTGAAATGAGCCAAGATCTCGATCTGCGCCGCCTCCAGAGCCATTTTATTGAAGTCCGGCACACAGGACGCCGGCTCCCACTAAATAAGGAGAAGTCACAGTGCATATGAGGCGTTACAGAAGGGCATATTAACTATTAAAAATAGGGAGAAGGACACGTTTTACAGGATGAACACAGAAATATTACCCCTACTAAAGCTTCTTATTGTTCACACCCACTATGATCACAATAACCCTTATAGCCCTTAGACAGTTTGATGCCCCCACAGAGTAAGATACATTTAAAGTCAATTTCCCCACACAATTTGCCACCACACTACCCCCATGCACAAAGTACGGTGACTTCACAGTGAGTACTGCAAAATATGATGCCTTCACAATAGGACCAACTCAGTATGATGTGCCCACAGAGCTCCAAACAAAGTATAATATCCTCACAAGGACTCCAACACAGTAAAACTCCCATACAGCTCTCCCACGCATAGTATGAAGTCACCACAGTGATCACCTACACAGTATGGTGCCTCTATAGTTCCCTGACACACAGTATGATGCCCCCAAAGTGACCCCCACACATAGTATGATTCCCCCTATAGTGACCCTCCAACAGAATGATGCCCTGACAGTTTCTCCACAGTGACCCCCCCACACAGGGTATGATGCTCTATCATCACCCACAGCGCCCCTCATAGTACGATTCTCCCACAGTTTCCCACCACACATTATGAAGTCTAAAAAAATTATTGGCTGACAAAAAAAATAGTCATCCAGCCCCGTTCCCCTGATGCTGTAGTCTATGCTGTGTATGGACTGAGACTCCATTCAGCAAATAAGATCTAGTGATGTTATACACAGGCTCAATGGCAGAGCAGGATGCAGAAAGAGATAAAATTAAGTTGCCTCTCCGTCCCCCCCATCTCACAGTTCCCAAAAGCAGCTGTGTGGTCTGCGCTATTAGCGGTACAGTACCGAGTGGTGGTCCGCGTACTGTGAACATTTGCAAATCATTAGAATAAAGTAAGATTAGTTTTTGTAAAGTACCATACCCCTTTAGCTATGGTAGTAATTTGTTTTTGTTTTTTTGAGGCTGCTGGGTTGACTATCGACTATGTTGAATAATTTGATAGCAAAGTTACCAAAATGGTCAAATCTGCTTGAGTTTAAAAAGTTTATTTAAAAAAAAAAAAAATAAGACCGGATCTAAGAATTAAAGAGACAATTTAACATTTTATGTAAATAAATCTTAAAAAGGGTTATCCAAGCTTTTGTTAACTAAGGTTAATTATTGTTTAAAGCAAGCTGTGCAACTTTCTACTACACTTTGAGTCATTTTTTTAACAATTGTTTTGCAGATTCACTTGAATTATGGGTTTACATATACCAGTTGGCAAATTTTAGCCTGGGAGGCAAGCATAAAGCATAAAACACTTCTTTAGCAAAAATCTAAGATTAACAACATATATACAGTAACATAATCAAGCTTTCTACATAGATATGGGAACAGAACCAAACTTATTACATATATTATGGAAACAGAACAAAACTTATTACATAGGAATGGGAACCGAACCAAACTTACTTCACAGATAAGATAACAGGACCAAGCTTACTACATTGGTAATGGGAACAGAACTAAACTTATTACATAGGTACTGGCACAAAACCAAGTTTACTACATAGCTATGGAGACAGAATCAAGCATATTACATAGATATGGGAAAAAAATCACGCTTTCTACATAGATATGGGAACAGAACCAATCTAACTACATAGATATGGTAACAGACTAACTGTGCAGACACAGTAACAGAACTAAGCTCACAAGAGAGATCCTGGAATATGGATGCAACTATAGATACAGGAACAAAACCAAACTAATGATATAAATGTGGGAACAGTACAAAGCTTATTATACAGATTCAGAAAGAGCACCAAGCTTGCTGTATAAATACAAGAACCTAACTGAGCATACTACTTAGATACATGAACAGAAATGAGCTTACTACATAGTGAGGGATGTTGTCCTTTGTTATGATGCAGAGAGCTCATATCAGGAAGCAGCATTGCACATGTGTGCTAGTAACTAAGAAGAGCTATGTACTGCATGATGGGGCTGTATATAGGGGTCTGAGAGGGGAGATATATTGCAAAATGAGGCAGTATATAGAGGGGGTGAGAGAATGGATATATGGCAGCAGTAGTTTTAGCAGATAAGAATATGACTGCCCATTTAGCTACGTGAAACTGGATGCAGAGAGGGGTAAAAGATGAAAAAAATCCAAAGGTACAAAAAAAGAAACTTGGACTTAGTCTGTATATTACCAATAAGTATGCATTTACTGTGCTTTTTGAAAAATAACGTGATTCTGGACATAACCCTTTAATGGAATTCAATCATGGTCATATTGAACCGTAATCGGTTACATTGTACAGTCAACATTTTCTTCTGCCCGGGGAAAAGAATATATATTCACCTCCATTGAAAAAAAAAATTAAAAAATTAATACAAACCCATCTAAAGCAGCATATAAGTTATATACAATTCCATCCCCTAATTTGTAGACCTGGATACATTTAAAAACATGTTGGTAGTCTCACCTAAGTGTGTGAAACAAAAAGCTCACACAAAAAAAGATTCATAGTACCCCTCTGCGGACTCATATATGGTAATGCTCAGGCAGGGAACAACTATCCTTACATTTTACTATCTTTATGCTGATTATACTTTTTTTAAGAAGTGTAAGAAAGTGTACTATGCTGCTTTTTTCTATAAAAATACTTTTTTTCTACAAATATACTTGTAATACACGTATATTTGTACAACCGCCCCTATTACGTCTATACCGCACCTTTAAATTACTTTTTTGTGCTTTTTTTAACATGCTCATTTGGCTGATGCTAAGAATGTATTGTGAACAGTCACTAAGTTACAGATTAAGGAAATATGCCCCAAACATCCAAATATGTTTTTATACACACACATATATACTTTTAAACATACTGTATATACCGTATACTGTATATATACATCGGGATGCTTTTACATACATACACACAGACATAGAAACATAAACAGGCATAATTTTACACACACAGGTCCACAAATACACATACAGATATCAATGTGTATAGCGATCTTTCTTGATTAGTACATGGACAAGTGACTTTAGTTTTTACCTCCCAATCATGCGCTCAGGCTCAGTGGAGGACCCGGCAGCATGTCAGAAAAGAAGATAGTTGGCACTGCCGGGTACATGTCTTCCTATCTGCAGCCCAGTCCACCCCTGGCTATATATGTAATGTATAACTCAACAGATTTTCATGAACCACAGAGTGTGGACAAAGACCTAAATGTAACCACCTGAAGTGGTTAGTTCATGGATGTTTGGGTAAACTGTAGAATTGGTGCTAACTTAAAGGGGTTGTCCACTACTTTAACATTGATGACCTATCCTTACAATAGAAATTAAGGCTGCGCGGCACTCCTATTATGGGTGTACAAATAGGTTTCCACTCCAGAATAAATAAAAAGATTCATTTGGCACTCCAATGCTGATGCAAGAATAAATAAAGTTTTATTGTACAGATAGTCCACTATTTGCAATTATTAACGTTTCGTCCAGTTATGTCTTTCTTCAGAACAGTTTACTGCTCAGTAGAAAGCATATGGCTTGTGGAGGTAATAGTACCATGAGGTAATGTGTGCTGTAAACAGGTCCAAAGTCCTGGGACTGGTGCTGGAGAAAAACACTACTGTGCTTGGAGAATGGGAGAATGGCCATAACTGGCCGAAACGTTAACAATTGCAAATAGTGGACTATCTGTACAATAAAACTTTACTTATTCTTGCATCAACTTTGGAGTGCCAAATTAATCTTTTTACCTATCCTTAGAATAGGTCATCAATGTCTGATCAGTGAGGGTGTGACACCCGGCATCCCCGCCGAACAGCTGTTCTTGGTACCAGTGGCTGCCGGAAGTGCTCCGTCTACTGATAGTGGCCATAGCTGGGTACTGCACATCCGCTCCCTATTCAAATCAATAGATCAAGGATTGGTCATCAATGGTAAAGTAGTGGACAATCTTTTTAAATGTAGAAATTCATGAATACATTCACTCATCAAAAAACTCATGACATTTGAAGCAGAAAGTAAATTATAAAGTTGTTGGTTGTTCACTACAATTTTGTATGAAGCCACTAGTGGCATCAATGCTTGTGATTAAAGATGACCATCAATTAACAAATACAACCTATTATCCACAACTATCCTCTTCCTCCATTACGGTGCACTCACAATCACTGGATAAGGGGGCTTTTATTAAACCCAACTTTGGTACAGTGGGGAGTGGGGGGGTCCTTGAAAGCCATCAGGTAATTATGTCCTTTCTCTCTTTTGGATAAGGGTAAAGGTGTTGAAGAAACATACTGGCTGGTTGGAAAAGAAGGTTTTAGAAAACCATTACCTGTCCCACCAGTGATCAAGTCAGGGTAAGCGGAGACACCATGTGGTCCAGGCGCAGGATATCCTCTTGCTGTCTACCTGACTGTATTTCTATTTTTTTCCGTCACTATTTTGATATCGTTCACAGGCAAGTGGGTCATGGGTTTCTGCAGGATGAGATAACCGCTTTCAAAAGAAGAAAAGCAGAAAAGCAACTTGCAAGGAAGAATACCTGAGGTAATGTTATGCATGAAAATGTATAACATTACATGCCATACGTGTCACCACTTCTCTTGCATTCTATTCGCAACTTCTCTCCTAATGACACAGGAATAATCCGTGCTCCACCATTACTGTGACCGTACTCTAAAGCTGACCATACATTTATGATTTCATAGAGATACTTACTGGATAACTTCTTAACGATTGGTAAATGAAGGTCATCAGATTGTGAAAATGACAAATCGCCCATCAGTCTGTGACATGATCGGGGCTTCTGTTGTTGGGATGTAGATCTGTTATGTGGCATAAATAATGATCCATGCCCGAAACAAAAAATCCATCATGCCAGATCAATCTGATACGATGGCTGTCTAAAATCTGTAGTGTATGGCCAGTTTAGAGAGCATTTTTCGCTAGATTTTACAATATAAATTTAATTCATTATTAAACAGATCTCTTAAAGCTCCCAAGGAGGCTGGTGTATTTACTTTCAAGATCCATGACAGAATGACTGTATAAACATTTTTTTTTAAATGTTGAGTCCAACACATGGATTTATTATCTAGCTAGACTCAAGCACAAGCTTACAGCCACTCTGATATTGATTTGCGAAGTAAATACACCAGCCTCATCAAATCTAAGTTATCTATTTATTATTGAATTCAGTTACAGACCCTCTTTAATTTGATTCTCTCCTTGTTGACTAAAAGACACTAATACCAACTAGAGCAAATACTACAGTAGTGGTAATTATAGAGATAAAGGAAAACTTGGGAAGAAATTTCTATTTGCTTAAAGCACCAGTCTCTTAACTAAGCATGTATACAACAAATTACCACTACTCTATCTGAGAAAGAACATCAAAAAAGAAACTTAAAACCTCATGCCTCAAAAGTTCAAGTCAAGGTAATATTCGGTATATAGAAGACAAAAATAATTCATATTTTTAGCTTCCTTGGATGAATTTACCACCGATCAGACGACAGGAAAAAGCAATTCATGGTATATTTAATATTTGTATTATTTACACATGAGGAGCTGGTGCTTTAGGCCACATTTACACGCTCAGTGTTTGGTCAGTATTTTACATCAGTATTTGTAAGCCAAAATGAGGAGAGGAACAGAGGAAAAGTATAATAGAAACACGTCACCACTTCTGTATTTATCACCCACTCCTGGGTTTGACTTACAAATACTGATGTAAAATACTGACCAAATACTCAATGTGTGAACATGGTCTTAAACTGATTGTCCGCTATGTCTCTTGTCATTTGCTCAGCTTTTGCAGATCAGGCTAGCTGAGAAAAGAACAGAGGAGCATATTCTGAATGCTGGTCTAAAGATAGTGGACGACCATCTGCAACATTGAGACTTTTGGCCAAAAAAGTTTGTTCCGTTCCATTTCCTTCTTCCCCTTTTCATATAAACCTATTGTGCGTGAATATTTTTAAAAACTAGTAGCAGCGCTTCCTGAATTGTCTGGTACTTTATTATTACTGGCCTTAGGATAGGTCATCAATCCTTGATTGGTGGGGGTCCGACAGCCGGCACAGTGTATGGAGCCGGATAGAGTAGGAGCACCACAGCTTCAGACACTGTGTAGAGGCCATTCTTGGAAACTTCCATTCACTGCAATAGGAGCTGAGCTATGGTACCTGAAAATAGTCTTAGTCCCAAACTGTGTAAAACAATGCAGGCTCATTCAGCAGAAAACTAGCTATCCTATAAGCTTTACAGTGTTTGCCTGTACAATTCATGAAGCCGCCTAAAGCCATAATAAAGTGTACAAAATCGGACTCTCTATTTCGCATATGGATAGTTACATAGTTACATAGTTAGTAAAGCCGAATAAAGACTTGCGTCCATCAAGTTCGACCTGTTAGTTCTGTAATTGCTAAAGTTGATCCAGAGGAGGGCAAAAACCCCAAATGATTTAGCCAATCTTCACCTGAGGAAAAATTCCCTCCCGACTCTGAAACCAGCAGTCAGAATAAATCCCTGTATCAACCTACTATTTTATTCTATTTTTAAGTATATGCAGAAATCTGCCTGGTATCTAGAAATGCATCCAGTCCCCGCTTGAACTGGTGTAGTGAATCCAACATTACCGTCTCCTCACTCAGTGAATTCCATATTCTCACTGCTCTTACCGTAAAGAACCCCTTCCTATGCTGGTGCTGAAACCTTTTCTCTTCCAGTCTTAGTGAATGCCCTCTTGTTACCGTAATATCCCTCCTTTTGAACAAATCCCGGGCAAGGTCTCTATACTGTCCCCTAACATATTTGTACACATTTATTATGTCCCCCCTCAACCTTCTCTTTTCCAGGCTGAATAGTCCTAGTTTTGCCAACCTCTCTGGGTATTGCAGTCCCTCCATTCCCCTTATTAATTTTGTTGCCCTCCTTTGTACCTTTTCAAGCTCATTTATATCCTTTCTATATATTGGGGCCCATAACTGAGCACAGTATTCCAAGTGTGGTCTGACCAGTGCTTTGTACAGTGGAAGAACAATGTTCTCATCCTTTGCAGCTATACCTCTTCTGATACATCCCATTACCCTGTTTGCCCTTACAGCAGCGGCCTGACTTTGGGCACTCCAATTTAGTTTGCTATCAATCAAGATGCCCAAGTCCTTCTCCATCTCTGAATTCCCCAATGATTTCCCATTCAGTGAGTACTGGTGACTTCCATTTTTCCTTCCCATATGTATGACCTTACATTTCTCCTCGTTAAACCTCATTTGCCATTTAATGCTCCACCTACCCAGCTTATCCAAATCCCTCTGTAGGTCTTCACTATCCTCTTTTGTATTAATTGTTTTACATAACTTTGTGTCATCTGCAAATATTGATATTTTACTATTTATCCCGTTGACTATGTCGTTAATAAAGATATTAAATAACATTGGGCCTAGTACAGACCCCTGTGGTACCCCACTAGTGACGCTTACCCAATCTGAGTATATTCCATTTATAACCACCCTCTGCCTTCTATCCTTTAGCCAGTTAGCTACCCACTTGCAGACATTTTCGCCCAGCCCCATCATTCTCATTTTGTATACCAACCTATTATGTGGCACGCTATCGAACGCTTTTGAGAAGTCGAGATACACGACATCCACTGGTTCCCCCTGATCTACTCGAGAGCTAACCTCCTCGTAGAAGTCAATCAGGTTTGTTTGGCAGGAGCGATTCCTCATGAATCCATGTTGGTTCGGGGTTAATAGATTATTAGCATCAAGATGCTCCATGATTGCCTCATTAATAAAGCCTTCAAAAATTTTGCCCACAACGGACGTCAGACTCACCGGCCGATAGTTTCCGGCGTCACTTTTCGCTCCCTTTTTGAATATTGGCACTACATTCGCCTGTCGCCAATCAAGTGGTACAGACCCAGTCTCAACAGAGTCCTTAAATATAAGATATAACGGATGGGCAAACGTCCTGCTTTACTACTGTAAGAATAAAAGTCATCCATTTAGAAAGAATTTGTATTTTAGAAAAATGTTGTAATAAAAATTGATTGAATATTCATGAATCTCTCAGTGCACTACTAGCGCATGATACTAATTGTTATATACATTGTGATTTCAATGGAGAAATTTACATTTTGATATTTCTATCTTTAGTTTTCAGAGAGTATTGCCACATAGAATTATTGTTATGGAAGGTAAACTATTTGTTATAGATTAGGCTGTTTCAGATCACTATTTTTTTTATATAAATTTTCATAAACACTAACATCTGTACAATGGCAGTATCAGCGGGATATAAGCTCATCAGTAGGACAGCGCTGCTTGAATATTTCTGTAATTTCACCCTCCAGCTTTTGAAGCTGCCAGCATGAATACTGATAGTGGTGGTCTTCATACTGACATGTTTCTGTGTTCTCAGGTTTGCATAAGATAAGATCACATTTAAGTGGATGCAGGTCATAGCACCATGGGCGTCCTAACATCACCCTATAGGCGTTGGCATAATCTCCTGCTGATTTGATTTGGCTATATCAAAGAATTTTGTGAAAGCCAGTGTAGTAGTGTCCCTTACCATTATCAAGTACAAAGTTACATTATACACAGGAAGTCTGTTGTACAAAAGATGATTAAGAAAATGTAATAATTGTAAATTATATTTATTTTTTATCTAGGATTTAAAATTCTGAGCATATTTAAGAGATCTCCTATTTATAAAAATATACTCAAATATGCTTTAATAGTAAGTTATACAACTAATATAGCTCAGTTGTCACTGGTGCACTGACAGTCCTGTAAAGAGGTTGCCAATAACAATTTTTTCACTGTCGAAAAGAGTACTAGTAGTTTGCCATAAAAACTCAGCACATGTTATGTAGTGAAGATGGTGCTGCTGCCTGCTAGTAGGTGGTACTGCCTGCGAGGAGGTGGTGCTGCCTGTTGGTAGGTGGTGCTGCCTGCTGGTAGGTGGTGCTGCCTGCTGGTAGGTGGTGCTGTCTGCTGATAGGTGGTGCTGCCTGCTGGTAGGTGGTGCTGCCTGCTGATAAGTGGTACTGCCTACTGATAGGTGGTGCTGCCTGCTGGTAGGTGCTGCTGCCTGCTGGTAGGTGGTGCTGCCTGCTGGTAGGTGGTGCTGCCTGCTGATAGGTGGTGCTGCCTGCTGTTAGGTCGTGATGCCTGCTGATAGGTGGTGCTGCCTGCTGATAGGTGGTGCTGCCTGCTGATAGGTGGTACTGCCTGCTGATAGGTGGTGCTGCCTGCTGGTAGGTGCTGCTGCCTGCTAGTAGGTGGTGCTGCCTGCTGGTAGGTGGTGCTGCCTGCTGATAGGTGGTGCTGCCTGCGGTTAGGTCGTGCTGCCTGCTGATAGGTCGTGCTGCCTGTGCTGCCTGCTGGTAGGTGGTGCTGCCTGCTGATAGGTGGTGCTGCCTGCTAGTAGGTTGTGCTGCCTGCTGTTAGGTCGTGCTGCCTGCTGATAGGTGTTGCTGCCTGCTGGTAGGCGTTGCTGCCTGCTGATAGGTGGTGCTGCCTGGTAGAAGGTTGTGCTGCCTGCTGTTAGGTCATGCTGCCTGCTGTTAGGTCGTGCTGCCTGCTGATAGGTGTTGCTGCCTGCTTGTAGGTGGTGCTGCCTGTTGATAGGTGGTGCTGCCTGCTGATAGGTGGTGCTGCCTGGTAGAAGGTTGTGCTGCCTGCTGTTAGGTCATGCTGCCTGCTGATTGGTGTTGCTGCTTGCTAGTAGGTGGTGCTGCCTGCTGATAGGTGGTGCTGCCTGCGGTTAGGTCGTGCTGCCTGCTGATAGGTCGTGCTGCCTGTGCTGCCTGCTGGTAGGTGGTGCTGCCTGCTGATAGGTGGTGCTGCCTGCTAGTAGGTTGTGCTGCCTGCTGTTAGGTCGTGCTGCCTGCTGATAGGTGTTGCTGCCTGCTGGTAGGTGTTGCTGCCTGCTGATAGGTGGTGCTGCCTGGTAGAAGGTTGTGCTGCCTGCTGTTAGGTCATGCTGCCTGCTGATTGGTGTTGCTGCTTGCTAGTAGGTGGTGCTGCCAGCTGATAGGTGGTGCTGTCTGATGGTAGGTGCTGCTGCCTGCTTGTAGGTGGTGCTGCCTGCTGATAGGTGGTGCTGCCTGCTGGTAGGTGGTGCTGCCTGCTGGTAGGTGGAGCTGCCTGCTAGTAGGTGGTGCTGCCTGCTAGTAGGTGGTGCTACCTGCTAATAGGTCGTGCTGCCTGCTGATAGGTGTTGCAGCCTGCTGGTAGGTGGTGCTGCCTGCTGGTAGGTGGTGCTACCTGCTGGTAGGTGGTGCTGCCTGCTGATAGGTGTTGCTGCCTGCTCGTAGGTGGTGCTGCCTGCTGATAGGTGTTGCTGCCTGCTCGTAGGTGGTGCTGCCTGCTGGTAGGTGGTGCTGCCTGCTGGTAGGTGGTGCTGCCTGCTGATAGGTGTTGCTGCCTGCTGGTAGGTGGTGCTGCCTGCTGGTAGGTCGTGCTGCCTGCTGATAGGTGGAACTGCCTGCTGATAGGTGGAGCTGCCTGCTGGTAGGTGGTGCTGCCTGCTGATAGGTGGTGCTGCCTGCTGATAGGTGTTGCTGCCTGCTAGTAGGTGGTGCTGCCTGCTGATAGGTGGTGCTGCCTGCTGATAGGTGTTGCTGCCAGCTGGTAGGTGGAGCTGCCTGCTGGAGGTGGTGCTGCCTTCTGATAGGTGATGCTGCCTGCTGGTAGGTGGTGCTGCCTGCTGATAGGTGGTGCTTCCTGCTGATAGGTGGTGCTGCCTGCTGATAGTTGGTGCTGCCTGCTGATAGGTGGTGCTGCCTGCTGGTAGGTGGTGCTGCCTGCTGATAGGTGCTGCTGCCTGCTGGTAGGTGTTGCTGCCTGCTGGTAGGTGGTGCTGCCTGCTGATAGGTGGTGCTGCCTGCTGGTAGCTAGTGCTGCCTGCTAGTAGGTGGTGCTTCTGTGATCAAGAGAGACACGAGGGAAGAGCACACATTGTGTAGCCCTGGGATACTCATATAGGTTTGGCCATTGCTCATTATTATTTTGCTTATATAGCACTATCATACTCTGCAGCGCTTTACAGACATTATTGGCACTATCCCCATTGGGGCTCACAATCTACATTCCCTATCAGTATGTTTTTGGAGCGTGGGAGGAAACCGGAGAACCCAGAGGAAACCCACACAAACACGGGGAGAACATTCAAACTCCTTGCAGATGTTGACCATGGTGGGAACTGAACCCAAAATCCCAGTGCTGCAAGCAACAATGCTAACCACTGAGCCACCGTGCAGCCCATGAGATTAGTGGAGGTACACTCTGAATACTGCATTACTGCTCTACTCCGTAACCATGTCCAATAAGATTTTTAAAAAAATAACGCAACTATTGCTAGCCATGGCTTCTGACCTGTTGCGATTGTTAGAAAAAGTGTCAGAAATCTTCTTTATTTTAACCTTTGTTGGGTTGTGGAAAAAGTGGCAGATCTAGTGACCAGCAAAAGAACAGTAAGTTATTGCCAGTGACATAGTAACATAGGTTGAATAAAGACCTACAGTAGATCCATCAAGTTCAACCTCCCTCCCCCAATTGTACTCCCTACACTAACTTACTAGCTAACTGGGACCAGGCCTCACAATGTATTATTATTATTATCATTTTTTATTATTGCTGCACTATGACAGTTAAAAAAGCACCTGTTTCTAATTTAATTTTTTTTATTAATTTTATATTTTGTATTACTGTTGTGTTTCTAATTCAGTCTCAAATCAATTTGCATTGTAATTCATTGCCAGTTGTGATAGGCTATCTATTATATTGGAAGACTTTTCATGGGAGCCCAAATAGAATTGGCACCAAATTCCTTAAAATATACAGTTATATGTAATATTATTGCAGTTCTCTTGCAACATATAATGTAAATAATTCTGATTTTATTCTTAATAGGCAAGTCACAACAGTGATAGCTCTCATAGTGTTTTACATTTCTTACTGAATGGCATTACTTCTTCTACAATGCACTAACTGAGAAATTCTTGTTACTTTAAGTTTGTTTTGTTTTTTTTGTTTTTTTTAAACGAGGAACAAGCCAGCAATTTACAAAAAAAAAGTTAATTTTCCGCTAATACGCCTTCTAGTACGCCGAAATAAACCTTTTTTATACAGTGTAGAACTACAGCACATACAGTAAGTAATAGGATACAGAATAGCCATTATTCATGTGGGCGCATTGTATCCAGGTGTAACTATCTTTATTCCAGATGATAGACTAAACCTCCCTGGGATGCTTCTAACTGAACGTACAGTAACATAGTTGCATATATGATGCTAAGAGTTAAATTCAAGAGAACTAGGGGTCATAGTCTTACATCTGGGATATAAAAAGTTAAGCACAGGTACAAAACACCAAGTACAGAGCATTGTGAAAGTATTTGGCCCCTTTGAACTTTTCTACTGTACCTTTTGCCACATTTCTAGCTTCAAACATAAAGATATAAAATTCGAATTTTTGAGGGAAGAATCAACAACAAGTGGGACACAATCGTGAAGTGGAACGAAATTTATTGGATATTTTAAACTTTTTTAACAAATTAAAAACTGAAAAGTGGGGCATGCAATGTTATTCAGCCCCTTTACTTTCAGTGCAGCAAACTCACTCCAGAAGTTCAGTAAGGATCTCTGAATGATCCAATGTTGTCCTAAATGACTGGTAATGATAAATAGAATCCACCTGTGTGTAATCAAGTCTCCGTATAAGTGCACCTGCTCTGTGATAGTCTCAGGGTTCTGTTTCAAGTGCAGAGAGCATCATGAAGACCAAGGAACACACCAGGCAGGTCCGAGATACTGTTGTGGTGAAGTTTAAAGCCGGATTTGGATACAAAAAGATTTCCCAAGTTTGCTCTCAAGGAGCACTGTGCAAGCAATCATATTGAAATGGAAGGAGTATCAGACCACTGCAAATCTACCAGGACCCAGCCGTCCCTCTAAACTTTCATCTCAAACATGGAGAAGACTGATCAGACATGCAGCCAAAAGGCCCATGATCACTCTGGATGAACTGCAGAGATCTACAGCTGAGGTGGGAGAGTCTGTCCACAGGACAACAATCAGTCGTACACTGCACAAATCTGGCCTTTATGGAAGCGTGGCAAGAAGAAAGCCATTTCTCAAAGATATCCATAAAAAGTCTCATTTGAAGTTTGCCACAAGCCACCTGGGAGACACACCAAACATGTGGAAAAAGGAGCTCTGGTCAGATGAAACCAAAATCAAACTTTTTGGCCACAATGCAAAACGATATGTTTGGCGTAAAAGCAACACAGCTCATCACCCTCAAAACACCATCCCCACTGTCAAACATGGTGGTGGCAGCATCATGGTTTGGGCCTGCTTTTCTTCAGCAGGGACAGGGAAGATGGTTAAATTTGATGGGAAGATGGACGGAGCCAAATACAGGACCATTCTGGAAGAAAACCTGTTGGAGTCTGCAAAAGACCTGAGAATGGGACGGAGATTTATCTTCCAACAAGACAATGATCCCAAACATAAAGCAAAATCTACGATGGAATGGTTAAAAAATAAACGTATCCAGGTGTTAGAATGGCCAAGTCAAAGTCCAGACCTGAATCCAATCGAGAATCTGTGGAAAGAGCTGAAAACTGCTGTTCACAAACGCCCTCCATCCAACCTCAATGAGCTCGAGCTATTTTGCAAGGAAGAATGGGCAAGAATTTCAGCCTCTCGATGTGCAAAACTGATAGAGTGACTTGCAGCTGTAATTGCAGCAAAAAGTGGCGCTACAAAGTATTAACCCAAGGGGGCCGAATAATATTGCACGCCCCACGTTTCAGTTTTTAATTTGTTAAAAAAAATTAAAATATCCAATAAATTTCGTTCCACTTCACGATTGTGTCCCACTTGTTGTTGATTCTTCCCAAAAAATTAGAATTTTATATCTTTATGTTTGAAGCCAGAAATGTGGCAAAAGGTAGAAAAGTTCAAGGGGGCCAAATACTTTCATAATGCACTGTAAATGAGGCTTCAGGATGAGTTTTTGATTTTAGTTTGACCTTAAAATGTAAAACAGAGTTTGGCTCCAAACAGGAAAAATTACCGTATTTTTCGGACTATAAGACGTACCGGACCATAAGACGCACCCCAAATTTTGGGGTGGAATATAGAAAAAATATATATTTTAATAAGATGAGGTCCGTCTTATAGTCTTAATAGGTACAGTATCTTACCTGGAGGTCGGTGGAGCGAGGGTCACAGGAGGCATGGTCCTTCAGGAATCCGGTGCTCCAGCAATGGGGAGTTGTGGTGGAGCAGAATTGCAGGGCCCTCCGTTCCCTCCCTCAGGAATCTGGCAGCTGCAGCAGAAGAGATGCCTGGGGCCCGATGCCAGGCTGGGGCCCGATGCCAGGCTGGGGGCCGGGGCCTGGCTGAGGCCCAGTGCATTGCTGGGGGCCTGGCTAAGGCCCAGTGCATGGCTGGGGGCCGTGGCCAGTTTTTTTTTCGCGATAGAGGCCTGCCTACGTGCTGCCAAGGCCTGCCTGGAGACCGGGGCCAGTGGTGATGGTGGTGGCGACGGCAGCAGCGGCAACAGCAAAGAAGGAGGAGGTGAGATGCTGCGAGTAACTGGCTGGGGGCCCTTGGTGTCTGGCTGGGGGCCCATGGTGTTTGACTGGGGTTTCACCGGATGAGGGCAGTGTTTGACTGCGGGCCGATGAGTGGAGGAGGAGGAGGTGAGATGCTGCGAGTGTCTGGCTGGGGGCTGCGGGTGTCTGGCTGGGGGCCAGCGCGGGTTGAACTGAATGCGGGCAGTGTCTGGCTGCGGGCCGGGGCGGTGAGCTGCGCAGTTTTCCGGTGTGCGCGGCCGTCTTCCTGAAGCTGTGGTCTACAGGAAAATGGCCGCCCGAGCTACAAGTCAGCGTATGCGCCGGCTCGGGCGGCCATTTTCCTGTGGATCACAGCTTCAGGAAGTGACCGCGCACACCGGAAACCTGCGCCACTCACCGCCCCGGCCCGCAGTCAGACACTGCCCGCATTCAGTTCAACCCACGCTGGCTCCCAGCAAGACACCCGCAGCCCCCAGCCAGACACTCGCAGCATCTCACCTCCTCCTCCTCCTACTGGCACCTGTTTGAACTTGTTATCAGCATAAAAGACACCTGTCCGCAACCTCAAACAGTCACACTCCAAACTCCACTATGGTGAAGACCAAAGAGCTGTCGAAGGACACCAGAAACAAAATTGTAGCCCTGCACCAGGCTGGGAAGACTGAATCTGCAATAGGCAAGCAGCTTGGTGTGAAGAAATCAACTGTGGGAGCAATAATTAGAAAATGGAAGACATACAAGACCACTGATAATCTCTCTCGATCTGGGGCTCTACATAAGATCTCACGCCGTGGCGTCAAAATGATCTCAAGAACTGTGAGCAAAAATCGCAGAACCACACGGGGGGGACATAGTGACCTAGTGAATGACCTGCAGAGAGCTGGGACCAACGTTACACAGGCTACCATCAATAACACACTACGCCGCCAGGGACTCAGATCCTGCAGTGCCAGACGTGTCCCCCTGCTTAAGCCATTACATGTCCGGGCCCGTCTGAAATTTGCTAGAGAGAATTTGGATGATCCAGAAGAGTATTGGGAGAATGTCATATGGTCAGATGAAACCAAAGCAGAACTGTTTGGTAGAAACACAACTCGTCGTGTTTGGAGGAGAAAGAATGCTGAGTTGCATCCAAAGAATACCATACCTACTGTGAAGCATGGGGGTGGCAACATCATGCTTTGGGGCTGTTTCTCTGCCAAGGGACCAGGACGACTAATCCGTGTACATGAAAGAATGAATGGGGCCATGTATCGTGAGATTTTGAGGTCAAACCTCCTTCCATCAGCAAGGGCATTGAAGATGAAACGTACCTGTGTCTTTCAGTATGACAATGATCCCAAGCACACCGCCAGGGCAACGAAGGAGTGGCTTCGTAAGAAGCATTTCAAGGTCCTGAAGTGGCCTAGCCAGTCTCTGGATCTAAACCCTATAGAAATACTTTAGAGGGAGTTGAAAGTTCGTGTTCCCAGCCATAGCCCCAAAACATCATCGCTCTAGAGGAGATCTGCATGGAGGAATGGGCCAACAACCCAGCAACAGTGTGTGCCAACCTTGTGAATGACTTCCAGAAAACGTTTGACCTCTGTCATTGCCAACAAAGGATATATAACAAAGTATTGAGATGAACTTTTGTAGGTGAACAAATACTTATTTTCCACCAAAATTTTAAAAAAAATTCTTTCCAAATCAGACAATGTGATTTTCAGGATTTGTTTTCTCATTTTGTCTCTCATAGTTGAGGTCTACCTATGATGTCAATTACAGGCCTCTCTCATCTTTTTAAGTGGGAGAACTTGCACAATTGGTGGCTGACTAAATACTTTTTTTCCCCACTATATAAGTGAGAGGTTACTCGTATTTGGGGAAGTAATAGAAAAGGTCTTTTTGTTTATTTTATTTGCTGGAAGCTGGATGTAATTTGTTGTCACATAGTTCAATATTTTGTCCCTACTTGGGAGAAACATTGTACTTCTAAGATCATTTATTGTTCATTTAACCCTTTAATCGAGCATGCTCGGGTGCTTACCGAGTATCTTCGGCGTGCTCGTATATTATGGTTGAGTCCCTGCGTCTTCATGATTTATGGCTGTTAGACAGCCTCAACACATGCAAGGTTTGCCTGTTTGTTAGGGAATCCTCACATAATATACGAGCACGCCAAAGATACTCGGTAAGCACCTGAGCATGCTCAGTTAAAGGGTTAAATAAGCACACTCACTCATCACTAGACACCAGGTAAAAAGTGGCCAGTTCTTTCTCTTATTTTATTCCCGCTCCTCCACAGAGTATTCTGTTTTTTTTTGTTGTTGTTATTTTTTTTTACTAAGATATGAAACCATATGATATTTTTATTTAGTGTAAATTTTTCTGGTCTTTATCAAGAGGGTGTGGATCATGGGCTGCTCTGTGTTATTACCCTGCCCGCTTTTAAAGAATATAAAAAACAGCACTAAATGAAAAGGCCCATAGCTCTGGAACTCTATGGTGGATTTAAAAAAATAAATAAAAAAATGAATAATTAGAGGAGGAGCGGGAATAAAATGCAAAACCTGACCAAAGGTGGACGAAACACGTTTAAAAATGGCTGCTGGAATTATATTCTCTTGAGCAGATAAAATAGAAGGTTTTTATTATCATTACGCTTTTCTACATTGAACCGGCATCCTTTTCAAGTGAAAAAAAACAACATACCTAACATAGTGAGACACTGAAATATTTAACGTCTAAACTGGGCCCCAAGATCACTACGATACACTCGGGGTTAAAACAGCATTCAAGAAATGGGAGGAATTAATAAAAATAAGAGAAAAGAAAAACAGAGATATGTGTCAAGTCAGGAAGTGTAAAAAAAATGAGAAAAGTATATATCTCTTTGTTTTTTTTCTCTTCTTTTTAATTTTTATTCATTCCTCCCCTTATTCACTCCCTCCCCTTTTCCTCCCCCTTTTTTAATTCTGTTCCAACCCTTTCGTGGGTGTATGCTAGTGATCTTGGTGCCAATTTAGGACTTTAAATATTGAAATGTCTCATTATGTTGGTCACTTTCTTCTGGCGAATGTCACGGGGCCGAAGTGGCTGGCATTCTATACTCATTCAGTAGTTGTGTCTCCCACAACCTCTCCAGGTGATCACCCCTGTTTGTCTCTTTGTCCTCCTCCATTAGGGTTTTCCCTAAGTTCTATGTGCTCTATTCCCTTCACAGCTCCATTTCTCAAGAGCAAAGCCTGGGCACCTTTGACCTGGAGATAGGTCCTCTTTACGCAATAATGTCCAGATTTCTACTAGAAGAAGTCCTATACTGTATGTATTTTTTGTGAAAGACACAGCTTTATTCAAAATTCATTGTAAAATTGGAGCCATTAAAGTCCTGGCTCCTGATCGTGTTCAAATAGTGCCACCATTTTAGTGATAGCTGAGGAGCTGCAACTGTTGGATAAAGAAGTGGCCTAGCATCCACGTCAGAAGACAATGTTATGGTTGTTTCACGAGCAACTTGACAAATTAGTCTGAAGAGTTATAAATTGTGTCCTAGGATAGGATAGGTGAACTTTGGTGCGAATTACTTCTGGTATCAAAGTTTTAATATTCAGATTTTCCTTGTGGTGTATTTGTAGGGATGAGGCAGCCTTCCGAGATCTAAAGCGACTCCTGAAGACAGCTGTGAGAAAAATATCACAGGTTCGACACATCACATCTCTCATGACACCTGAAACGGAAAGTGGATAAATGAAGCTACAGATGGTGACCTTAATCTTATGGATTAAATCAAGTCTGAATCAGTTAAGAAGGACACCTTTCGGGAGGTCATGCTTAACAGGATTTACATATTACACCAGATAAACCACCTACACATGGATCATTACTATGCAAAAGACAAAATCCATGAATTTTCCAAATCATCAGTCTCTGATCTATGCAAAGTTTTTATACCACAGGGATTGTTTTGGCGAATACAGGGTGTTTTGTTGTGTTAAATTTGTCCATAAATCCTGCATGGGATCGCTATGCTGTGAAATACACGTCAGTCTGCCATGGGCTCAATATATCAAAGAATATCTCTAACATATACATGGTTTTCATATTTTCTGTGATTAGTTGTATGCATATTTATGTTTGTCTTTATTACATCTTAGAATTATTACAAATAAAGAGAAAGTATAATTTCTAGGTAATAAAAGATAATATGTTATGATTTTTTGGTGATTCATGTTACTCTTCTGGTTACAGAGCCAAGAATATCAAAATTACACATTCAGTACTTTAAGATGGTCTATAATCTTGTAGTTGAAATGAACCAGTCACCTCGGAAAACGCTATTTACCTGCCCTGCACCACAACCTGTCAATCAAAGTGCCGGGGCGCGCTTATAGCCGCCACTCACAGTATAGTGAGCGTTCAATGTAGCCACTAAGTGCATTACCCTATGACTGAAAGCTGGCGGCTACCGGGAGGAAATAAGTTCAGTAGCTAGTCGCACTGTTAGAAGGGGGCCAGGCATCATTGTAATGCTATTTACCTGCAGATTAACCCTATATCTACAGTTAAAGCTAGTTACTAAGGAGACAACAGATATAATTCACAGACAGATAATGTACATACAGTACAGACCAAAAGTTTGGACACACCTTCTCATTTAAAGATTTTTCTGTATTTTCATGACTATGAAAATTGTACATTCACACTGAAGGCATCAAAACTATGAATTAACACATGTGGAATTATATACTTAACAAAAAAGTGTGAAACAACTGAAAATATGTCTTATATTCTAGGTTCTTCAAAGTAGCCACCTTTTGCTTTGCAGTTGGGGGAGTGATTGCAGTTGCGCTCACTATGTTGTGAGTGCTGACTGTGACCGATCCCTCATTCGAAGTGAGTGGTTGTAGAGAAGTCATGGTGTTAAAAAAAGGGTTAATTCAGGATGTTAATACATCCTGGATGAAGTCGATCAGGTGAAACTTGAGTTAGGCAAGTGTGCAATTCAAAGACCATTTGGATTAAGTTATTATTTACTACCTTTATATATTGGAATTTAGTGAGTACAATAAAAGCTTTGGGGCACTGTGCCTCATTACTAGCGCTCTTTCACTATTGGAGTCTCCTTTGGCTTTCCCCACACCATTAGACAATTAGAAAGTTATATCCAGATATTGCTGAAGATTTGATCTCTGTGTCTGCTATACAGAGCCTGTTGGGACCTGGAAGATTCTGACATCTTCAGCTAAGTACTCTTACCTGCACGATATATGTACGATTTGATATATTTAAGGATTGCAGCTTCCAATAGGTGGAAGCAGCAATCCTCTTTTTCTCTGAAGAGGCAATTTGCATATGATATACTTAAGTTGACTGAAGAATACAAAAGATGATTCTTGCAATCTGAGGATGAGGAAAACAAAAGTGAAACAGCAAAAACTGGCCACAAAGGAAGGGGTTAATGTAAAAAGGAGAGAAACCTAAGAAAATTGCATTTGCAATGCTTGTGGACTGTCCTGTGGATAGTTGATAACTCGCCAACTGCAGAAAAATCCTTTTACGGATGTGCAATAGGTTACTGGAAGGAAAATTCACAAATGGTTTGTAGCTGATTCTTTTCACAAACCTCAGAGGCCTTGTGTTCAAAAAGTCTACCTCATGCAGACTTGGTACAAGCCACTCTGTTTGGCAGATTGTAGAGGAACCCCTACAACCCCTTATCCCCTGTAGGGGGATCTGGTCTTACAACAAGATTCAATGGATTGCTTCCAAGGAAGGGCTGCCACCCAGAAGAGCGAACCAGAGGTAGGGAGGGTCGTCAAGCAGGGTCAAAGCCAAGAGGTCACACCAGGGACAAAATCGTAAAGCAAGCGGGTAGTCAAAAGTCAAGTCAAAGTACAAGAATAATCAGAAAGGAGTGATCAAAACCTAGATCAAAATTAACCCCATAGCTCTCTTACAAAGCAGCATCAAAAGTCCCAGGGAAAAAACAAGACTGGCACTGTGAAGCGTCACAAGCAACAAAGGCACTACTGCCCAGCAGCCAAAGGGGAAACAGTGGAGGCACGAAACGGTACAGATGGTATATTCTGCTTTCTAGATTACTGTATCCACACTGTACTGTATCTACAGTAGGCATAGAAGGTTTGTTGCAGGTTTTCAGCGTGATTGCTACTTGGAGGTATTTTATATTGGTGATTAGTAGATACATGTGGAGAATAAATCCTGATTTGTGATAGTAAAACTACAAAGAAACATTTGAAGCCACAATCTCAAAATTTGACACAATCCCCCTTTGATCTTATCTACCCACTAATATATGCCATAAGCGAAATACCTGCAGATAAGCCCACTCTCGAGATGGTTAAATGTTAGTTCTTGGCACTCCTACAATGTTCATGTTTGACACAATGTTTTATAAAAAGATACATTACACAGTTTGTTGAACAATTGTGCCACTCATATGTTTTGCTTCAGTTATGGATATAGGAATTCCGTTTCCCTGATAATAGCAATGTTTAGTAGTCAATTTTTAGTCCTTGAAAAAATGGTAATGCCGGAATTTCCCTCCCACCCCATTCTGTGAGAAGGAATCTCTCCACAAATATTCTTCATTCATGTCGTGAAGATTATTTTCTCTCCCACCTCATCCTGTATGAAAGAATGTGTATCACTGCATTCTTTTGGATAAAATGTACAGTCTCTCCATTGTGCCAGCCATGAGTTTGATTGCACAGTGGTTTAATACATGAATAAGCAATATATAGTAGGGAAAATAAGTATTTGATACACTGCCGATTTTGCAAGTTTTCCCACCTACAAAGAATGGAGAGGTCTGTAATTTTTATCGTAGATCACTTCACCTGTGAGATACAGAATCTAAAAAGAAAAACCAGAAAAACCCATTGTATGATTTTTAAATAATTAAATTGCATTTTGTTGCATGAAATAAGTATTTGATCACCTACCAACCAGCAAGAATTCTGGCTCTCACAGACCTGTTAGTTTTTCTTTAAAATCCCTCCTACTCTGCACTCATTACCTGTATTAATTGCACCTGTTTGAACTCGTTACCTGTATAAAAGACACCTGTCCACACACTCAATCAATCACACTCCAACCTCTCCACCATGGCCAAGACCAAAGAGCTGTTTAAGCACACCAGAGACAAAATTGTAGACCTGCACAAGGCTGGGATGGGCTACAGGACAATAGGCACGCAGCTTGGTGAGAAGGCAACAACTGTTGGAGCAATTATTAGGAAATGGAAGAAACACAAGATGACTATCAATCTTCTCAGTTTGGGGCTCCATGCAGGATCTCGCCTCATGGGGTAAGGAAGGGTGATTCTGAGAAAGGTCAGGAATCAGCCCAGAACTACACAGGAGGACCTGGACAATGACCTGAAGAGAGCTGGGACCACAGTCTCAAACATTACCATTAGTAACACACTTCAAGCTATGGATTAAAATCCTGCAGGGCACGCAAGGTCCCCGTGCTCATGACAGCACATATACAGGCCCATTTGAAGTTCAACAATGACCATCTGGATGATCCAGAGGAGGCATGTGAGAAGGTCATGTGGTCAGATGAGACCAAAATAGAACTATTTGGTAGCAACTTTACTCGCCATGTTTGGAGGAAGAAGAAGGATGAGGAACACTGTGTTACTAAGAACCCTATTTTATTTAAATGCACTTGCTTTTTATTTATTTACAGCAGGGTTTATTTTCATTTTGCTTCTTGTAGGTTTCAATGTCCCAACCATGAAGCATGGCGGGGGAAACATCAGTCTTTGGGGGTGCTTTTGTGCAAAGGGGACAGGACAACTGAACTGTATTGAAGGGAGGATGGATGGGGTACTGTATCACGAGATTTTGGCCAACAACCTCCTTCCCTCAGTAAGAGCATTGAAGATGAGTCGTGGCTGGGTTTTCCAGCATGACAATGACTCAAAACACACAGCCAAGGCAACTAAGAAATGGCTCCGTAAGAAGCATTTTAAGGTCCTCGAGTGGCCTGGCCAGTCTCCAGACCTGAACCCAATAGAAAATCTTTGGAGGTAGTTGAAACTCAATGTTGCCTAGTGACAGCCCCGAAACCTGAAAGATATGGAGAAGATCTGTTTGGAGGAATGGGCCAAAATGCCTGCTGCAGTGTGTGCAAACTTGGACAAGAACCACAGGAAATGCCTGACCTCTGTAATTGCAAACAAAGGTTTCTGTACCAAATATTAAGTTCTGTTTTTCTATTGTATCAAATACTTATTTCATGCAATAAATGCAAATTAATTATGTAAAAATTATACAATGTGATTTTCTGGATTCTTTCAGATTTTGTCTCTCAGTTGAAGTGTACCTATGCTAAAAATTACAGACTGCTCCATTCTTTGAAGATGGGAATACTTGCAAAATTGGCAGGGTATCAAATACTTATTTTCCACCACTGTATGTCATTTTATGAGATATATTCTAAAAATGTTTTGTTTTTCTTCTCCCAAATTTGAGATGTCGCTTACAGATTTATGTATCTCAGCAGTCCTTATAAAGCTGGTTAATCCAGTATAAATATTTTCTATAATTTTTCTTTGCCAGCAATTTATTTTTTAAACCTATACAAATTATCCCCTATCAAAAATATAGCACCAAAGAAGAAGACTATATCCAGTATCTAATTAATATTTATGAATGGCACAAGTCTCATGAAAAAGCCAGAGATGAAGCTCTTAATGATAATAAATGTTTATTGTTCATAAATAGAAAAGATATAAAGCATTATGAAATGTATAATACAACTACAAGTGGTTAGGGTGAGAGAAGTGACAGCAGATGTAAAATGGCCAGAGATCAGAGACCACATCCCTCAAAGCAGGACCCCCATAGTAACAGCCTATGAAAATGGATGACAAATCCTAATACATAAATATCAGGCAAAAGTTACAGTAAGGGCAAACTGTCTCATAATAGCTATGTTTGTTAGCAGAAATATATCCATACAGCAGCAGCTTAACAGTTCTATGTAATAAGGGTAAACAAGCCTCTGGGGTTACACCAATAGGAGGAACACCAGAGACTATGAGAGGACCCGTGGGTCTGCAACGTCATGCAGCACACTATCTATAAGGTATCAATAGTAGTCATTGTAAGGACATCCGAGAATTAAGCCTGTACTGCTGTCGCAATATTGGTAATGCTGCTCACATAAATAATAAAGTATTACATTAAGACATGATATATATGGCGTGGGGGAGCTGCAAGAGGGAGATGATAGCGTGCCTCAACGCGCGTTTCGCTTGCGTGGTTTCGTCAGGAGGCGTGGATTGGAGTGAAAAAGTAGATGTATATATATGAGCGACCGTGTCACACCAATCAACGCGCCGCACATGCACTAATGCCACACCTCCCCAGGTGGCCGGGCGGGTCCGAGCACACCGTGGGCGACGAGGGGGAGGGTAAAGTCGTCTGTCTCGCTGCCCCGGCAACTCAACTCCGCCCCTGACACCGGAGATGCACGGCAGCATGTGCATGGAGCGCGTCACTGCTGGTGAAGAAAGAAGTCTGAGTGAGATAGTATTGACATCGGCGGCTGGGGGCGCACTACCCAGCCCTGAATGGGTGGCCAGCCCATCAACGCTAGGGGCGCCACCCCAGTCTTATAGCCTTAAGTCATAAACAGGTAATGGGTAATAAGGCCTCAAAATATAACCCATATGGGGTGAGTATGGATAGATAAGAAAAAAAGGAATATAGCAGATATTAAGCAGGGACAGCTATCTCATCACCAAGTACTAACATTTCTATACTTTGATCAATCAAACCCTCATTTTTGTATATCATGATTTTACTAGCATAAAAGTCAAAAATTAGTAATAATAGCATAATATTTAATTACTGAGTAAACAGTTTGTACTGATATATGCGGCACGACTAATAGTCAAATGACCAGTATGCATGCAACACGAATAATGATACCATAGCAATTTGTACAGCATGAATTCATGGGTTATAGACCGCGAAGTTCATAGAAGTGGTAGATATGTCCAACATTCAGATGCATTAAGCAAGACGCGTACATTCAAAGGTCAATCCCGATGTTGGAATTCATAGGTTAGAATAAGGCCTCATACTCCAGACAGCGTAGATATCAAATGACACCGCGTATGATGGACGAGACTCTAAATGACAAACATAAGCAGTTAAAACATGATCAGAAGATCAAAAAAACAAAATGTCCCACTGTTAAAAAGAGTATAAGCACTCAAGCTCTTAAGCCAGAAAAGGCTTGAAACTCACACTTTCGTTAAGTCCTTTGGGAGCTACGGTATCCAATGTAATTATCCAACGTGTTTCCTTCCGCAATAGTTTTTGTTTTTGGTTACCCCCCCTAATTCCAAGATATATTTTTGATTAATCATGGTGTTATGCTCTTTCATCTTATGACACTAAGTTGTAAGCCTGTAATAAGACTCTCCTCAGAGAATGACCTAATGTTTAAGTAACATTTTATGGTGGACATAATTTTTTATATACTGTATATATTTTTCATATCATTAACTATATTTAAATATTCACAGTAAAAGACTTGCGCTGGTAGTGTTAGGCTTGGATACAGAGAATAGGAGGGTCTGAATAAGAATGAATACGTAGGTAAATTAAAACACGATAATTTATTTAGGATAAAAATACAATGGATGGGGGAAAAGATGGGGATAGTCAATAAAATGAGGATAAGACGAGTATAAACCATGGTTTGGGTGGTAGGCGCAGGTGTCCTGGATGCTGGTTGGGAGACAGATATTGTAAGGGTCTCCTAGGTTGGATGAGATAAGGTGGAAGAGGTTAGGAAGGTCCTATATTTACCACATAGGAGGGTGTGGTAATATATACCTAGATTGAGATAAAATTGGAGCGGGACCAATGGAGTACTAGTTGTGGGTGAGGAATCCCCGGGCTAGGGAAGGAAGTAGATGGATGATGAATCTAACTGGATTGGGAGATGAACATGACCTAGGGATACAGATAAGTTGAGGCACATGAAATGTAGTTATTTTAGGTGTTGGGTGGATATTACCTGTATGGTGTTCTAATGGTGCTTAGAAGGATGGACGTGGAGCGTATCCTTAGAGGAGTGTGGCCTATATGGTTCTAAGGGGGACAAATAGTAAATATAGAGTTGGTGAAATAGCCAATGGTGTGGTGGCTGTCTATATAAGATAGAATTACCTGTGGAACAAGCTGTAGCGATTAGGACTGGTAGGGTACGGAGTTCCCACCGGGGAGTTGTTGGCACTGTTAGTGCTGGTGCGCACTTAGGCGCTGGTAATATACCTCTGGGCTGGGTTGGCAACAGCTACAAGGGGATCCCGGGCTGAGCCACTACCCTGTGGTAAGGTATAGGTGCTTGCTCCTTTGTTGTGGGTGGTGCTTTACCAGCGGGGTGCTAGATCTTGAATTATCTAGAACTGGTGACACAATCCATAAGCAATTGGCACAGGTCGGGCTGGGCTTGGTAACTTACAGTTACGTAGCGCTCGTGCGCGGTTCTTGTTAGGCGGCAGTGTCTGGGTGGCGCAGGCTCCTCAGAGACCATGGCTGCGTTCAAGGAATTCGTTGGTGAGAGGTAAGGATCATGGATGAGGGAGAGAGGGGGATACTGAACAGGGTCCTGGCCGATGACTTACTGTTCGCCCGTGACTCTCTCAGCATCAGCGTGAAAGGAGCAGGTGAGGACCTGCGGTTGGAGCCTTCAGCAGGACAGAAGGACCTGCGTGACTTAGGCGCACATGACTCGTACCAGTACGGGGCCCTAGACAGACCAGAAACCTATGCATTTCAGGAACAACGGTTCCCTTCTTTAGGGTTGGTCTGTGAGTGTAAGTCGGTCCCTTATATAAGTGCACCTATTAAGTGCTGATTATGCCCTATGGGCAGGGTTTTGTGGTATATCTATTGGACATTGGGGAGGTGGAGGAATCAGTCTTCATTGAAAGCAAATAATTCTATTTCAGAATTGAGTCCTTTAGGTTTCAAAGTGTCCAGGGTAAAAATCCATTTGCTTTCGATTCATGACATCTGTTTCAAGAAGTCACCCTTGCGCCAGTGTTTGTGCACTTTTTGTAAACCAGTTACCACGATGTCCTTTGTGGAGCCCCCATGTTTTTCAGAGAAGTGCTTGGATAAGGGGTGTCCATCAAATTTCTTTGAGATATTTTGCAGGTGTTCATTTATGCGTACATGGAGGGGGCGTTTTGTCCTACCTGCATATAGTTTGTTACACGGACACTTGAGGTTGTGTATAACCCCCCCTTGTAGTACAAGTTATGAAATCTGTTATATTGTGGGTGACGTCCCCTTCTTTAATAGTTTTTTGTTTGGTGGTGTGTAATGTCTTGCACACCACACATTTGTTGCACGGAAAGAAGCCTGATTTTTCACCTTCCCTTGAAAAAGCAACGCATGGTCAACGCGAAACGCGCGTTGGGAAGCTATTACAGCAACTTTTCATCCAATTGGGGGGTTCCCAGCCTCTGGGTAAGTGTTTTACCACAAGTCCAATCTCTGTCTTATTTTTGGTACCATACCTTATGAGGGTTACTACTTTATGCTCCCTGGCTCTGGCCAATTGTGGGGCACTCTAGCAGCACTGCCTGCCCCTCTCTATAGACTTTGTTGCTTTGCTCTTTCATTCCCTGGGCTGGTTACCCATCGGGGTGTCTTCCTCTGTTCTGAGCACATCGCATTTTAATGTACTTCATATGACTTTTTACAATTTAAATATGTATTTAATAAAGAATTTTCTTACTTGCATTGAATAAGCTCCAGTTGTCTCCTGTTTTCATATGTATGTTGGAGCTATGCTGCTGCTGTGGCACACTCTTGCCTATGGGTATTGATGTGCCTCCAGCCATTATGTATCTGGGTTTTGTATTACTTCTTAAAAATAAGCCTGGGTCTAGGTGAAATAAGGTCACCAATGATTTTGTCATCTTTAAGAATGTTCTAATGTTTGTTGATAATTTTCTTTAAGAGGTGTGTATTGGAGTTAAACTGGGTGATGATAGGAACGTCAATCTGTGTCGTTATTTCCTGTGTATGAGTGAATACTTGTTGGTTAATGAGAAGGGTTTCTCCGGGTATTACTTGTACCTGATCTTTGGCGTTGTTGAGGAATTGGATATTATACCCTTTTTGCAGGAATTTATGGGTAAGATGGGTGGCTTCTTCATTAAAATCGTCAAGGTTAGAACAGTTTCTGCGTAGCCGCATGTACAGGCTACGCGGGATCTTCAAGAGCCAACTCGGGAGGTGGCAACTGTCTAAAGAGATGAAGATATTTGAATCTGTGGGTTTGGTGTGGGATCGAGTCTGGATTTGATTATTTTGTATATAGATATTCAGATCAAGAAAATTTACCTGTTTTGTGCTGGTATTTGAGGTGAATTCTAAAAAGAATTCATACTGATTGATTTTTTTAAGGAAGGAGTCTAATCTAGATCAATAAATCTTTGCCAGAGGACCAGGTTCGCTTGGAGGGTCCCCCCCGGGGAAGATGGCGGACTCCTCCCACCAACCCACATATAGGTTTGCGTAGCTGGGGACGAACTTGGTCCCCATAGCTGTGCCCCACTAATGGGTATAAAAACTATTGTCATATTTGAAATAGTTGTGTGTAAGAATGGAAACTATGAATTCTTGGATAAATAGTGTTAGGTCATAATAAGGTATTTACTATTGTATGTGGAGAAAGTGTGTGGCTGCCTGGCAGCCTTTCTCGTGCTAAATCACGGTATAAAGTGATGAGATGTCCAGGGTGCCTAAAATGTAGTTGTCTTGCCAAGCAACCTGTTGTAGGAGCCAAAGGACATGTTGGCTATCTTTAAGATATGCTGGCGAAAGGGGAACTAGGTCTTGGAGGTGTTAATCAATGAATCTGGAAAGGTTGGAGGTTAGACATTGAATACGGGAAATTATCAGTCTTCCTTGGGTGTGAGTAAGGGATTTGTGTATTTTGGCAAGGTAGTAAAAGGCCACAGTTCTTAAATGGAGAATAGTGATGTACTCGAATTCCTGTTTGGTAAGGAAGCCTGATTCGAGGCCTTTTGTGGTTAGGATTCATGAGTTTGTAAGTGCGGATATCACTTAAGAGTCTGGTTGCTTCCGCTTGGTATTGGTCCTGGTCTAAAATTACCAAATCTCCTCCTTTGTCAGCTGGGCGTATTATAATGTTGTGATTGTTTTGGAGACATCTGATAGCTCTACGTTCAGAGAGGTTTAGGTTGTGCTTAAACTTGTCGTATTTTTATCACTCAGATTACGAATGTCTGAGATTACGTTTTTTTGGAAGCTTTCAAAAGCGGGTGAATATTCATTGAGAGGGTGAAATTTTGATTTAGTTTTTAGATCCGTATGTACATACCTTAGGGTGAGGGGATTTTTTGGCTCCTGTGTATTGGTTTGAACCTCTCGTTTTAGATAGTATTTTTTAAGAGCCAGTTTTTTCATAAATTGTTTGACTCCAATAAAAGCCTGAAATTTATTGAAGGCTGTAGAGAGAGCGTATTTGAGGCCTTTAATAAAGAAGTTAGTCTCATTGGGTTTCAGAACGTATTTGCTGAGATTGAAGATGGCGGGGTTGTTATGGTTTACCTCCTTTGGGTGTTCCTTTTTCTTTTGGGAGAATTGCCCTCCTCTACATCCCCTTTGGCGTCTCTTCTTGTGGCCCTTTGAAAAAAATTTGGTGTACTTGTTCTTTTTCGTATTTGTGGTGGTTTGGAATTACCCCCACGGGTTTGGGTCCTGGTAAACAAGGTTGTTCTCGTGTCGGGTTAGTCAGTGGGATATAGGGGGGGAATCACTTATAGTATGCAGTGGATCAAACCTGTTGCGTGTGGTGACAGGGGTGTTTGCGGATGGTATGTTGGAGTCAATAGGTGGCGGAAAGGTAGGAGGATCGAGGTTTATAGTCGGTCTGTTCTGAGAGGGACAAGTACCGGGATTAGGAAGTAGTGGGGATTCTATGTCCGAAGTTGGATGTGTAGAGAATCTGTCTTCAGAGTATGGTGTGCCTGGTGGTGAGGGGCTGGATACGGCTTCATCAATTGTGACAAAAATAGAGCTGCCTCGTATATGAGGTCGTGAGGTGCTATCGGGTATGGCGTCACATTCAAATTTACATTTCTTTCTTTCCATAATTTCTTTTTCTTTGCAAAGAATACGGTTTGTGATGCTATTTTAAAGACTGATTATCTCAAGGTGGTTTATATGGGGATTGATCTCACTAAAGAGTTTGGAGATTTTGGTTTCATTCTCTAATAGTTGACTTTTTCTTTTATTAATAATGAAAGTGACGGCTTGTTTAGAGAAGTATTTAAATAATAGGTCCCATTCTATTAGAGTAGCTGGATCACCTATGTCACCCGAAAGTGACTTGACAACGGAAAGGCCAGCTGGGACACTGTCGTAGGCAAGATAGCGCTCTAGGGTGGTGACTTCCCAGAGATCCCTGATTTCTTTCAATAGGAATTGTTCTAGAGTTTTTAGGGATTCTTTAGTGTTAGTAAGGTCTTCCATGTTTGGTAGAGGAGGGGGTTGTTGGTGTGTTGAGTTAAAAAATAAGTTGACTCTTGAACATCCCCCGTAGCCAGCACTTCTCTGAAAAACATGGGGGCTCCACAAAGGACATTGTAATAACTGGTTTACAAAAAGTGCACAAACACTGGTGCAAGGATGACTTCTTGAAACAGATGTCACGAATCGAAAGCAAATGGATTTTTACCCTGGACACTTTGAAACCTAAAGGACTCAATTCTGAAATAGAATCATTTACTTTCAATGAAGACTGATTCCTCCACCTCCCCAATGTCCAATAAATATACCACAAAACCCTGCCCATAGTGTTTTGTGAACTAACAAACACAATCCCCAATCCTGGTGTTCTCCATAATCAGCACTTAATAGGCACACGTATATAAGGGACCAGGGGCGTACATAGAAATCATGCGGCCCCATAGCAGAAGCTCTAATTGGCCCCCCTCCCACCTCCCACAAAAAAATAAATAATTATTTGTCTGTGTCACAGAAGAGCAAATCTCACAATTTTCCATCCTTTACATAGTAATTTTCCTCCTGCTGAAGTCCTAGATTCCTCTTTCATTGCCCCCATAAAGTATGATGCCAATAAAACAGCCCCCTAAACAAAGTATGATACCCCCATGGTGCATTCCTCCACATTAGCCTCCACATGCACAGTATAATGTTCTTGCCACAATCTTGCCTCTTCCCAAAATCACATACAAGATTTCTCCCGTGCATCCCCCTACTCTGGAATTCTCTACCCCAACATATCAGACTCTCGCCTACCATGGAAACCTTCAAAAGGAACCTGAAGACTCACTTCTTTCGACAAGCCTACAACCTGCAGTAAACATTGCTCCACCATACTGCTGCACAACCAGCTCTACCCTCACCTACTGTATCCTCACCCTTCCCTTGTAGACTGTGAGCTCTCGCGGGCAGGGTCCTCGCTCCTCCTGTACCAGTCGTCACGTTTTGTTAAAGATCTTTGTAATAGTTCATGTATGTATACCCTTTTTTCACATGTAAAGCGCCATGGAATAAATGGCGCTATAATAATAAATAATAATAATAATGTACCCCACCTCAACTCCCAGGGCAAAGTATGGTGACCCCAACACAGTATGAACCCCCAACTGTGACTCCCACACAGCCCTCCATATAGTATAATGGGCCTACATACAGTATAATGGCCCGCACTAGCCCTCCAAACAGTAAGATGCACCCCACACAGCCCTCCAAACAGTATGATGGACCCCAAACAAACTTTCGCACCCTATAATTGCTTTCATACAGTATAATGACCCCCACATAGCTCTCAAAATATTATAATGGCCTCACAGAGCCTTCCATATAGTATAATACGCCACCCATAATCCTCCATATAGTATAATGCGCCCCCCATAATCCTACATATAGTATTATGCGCCCCCCATAATCATCCATATAGTATAATGAACTTCCCATGGTCCTCCATAGAATATAATGCATTCCCCATAGTCCTCCATACAGTATATTACACACCCCATAAGGTAAAATGCAGCCTCCATATAGTATAATGCACCCCACAGTCCTGCAGTATTATGGGCACCACATACTCACTGATTTTAAAATACTGTATATTTTAAATAAGCCGACCCGAGTATAAGTCGAGGCCCCTAATTTTACCACCAAAAACTGGGAAAACGTATTGACTCGAGTATAAGCCTAGGGTGGGAAATGCAGCAGCTACTGGTAAATTTCCCCATCCTAGTATGGATGGCTCTCTCATCACCTATCCTGGTATGTATGGCACCCCTCAACCCCATATCCTGGTACGTATGGCCACTTCATCCCCCAATCCTGGTATGTGCGGCCTCCCTGATCCCCCAATCCTGATATGCGTGGCACCTCTTACTCCGAATCCTGGTATGCATGGCACCCCTCATCCCCAATCCTGGTATGCATGGCACCCCTCATGCCCAACCCTGGTATGCATGGCACCCCTCATCCCCCCAATCCTGGTATGCATGGCCTCCTCATCCCACAATCCTGGTATGTATGGCACCCCTAATCTCCCAATTCTGGTATGTATGACACCCCTCATCTCGCAATCCTGGTATGCATGGCACCCCTCATCCCCAATCCTGGTATGCATGGCACCTCTCATTCCCCAATCCTGGTATGTATGGCACCCATCATCCCCCAATCCTGTAATGTGTGGCCCCCTCAGACCCAATCCTGGTATGTGTGGCCCCCTCATCCACCAATCCTGGTATGTGTGGCCCCCTCATCCCCCAATCCTGGTGTGTGTGGCTCCCTCATCCCACAATCCTGGTATGTGTGGCCCCCTCATCCCCAATCCTGGTATGCATGGCACAACACATCCCCCAATCCTGGTATGCATGGAACCCCTCATCCCCCAATCCTGGTATGCATGGCACCCCTCATCCAAAATCCTGGTATGTATGGCACCCCTTATCCCCCAATCCTGATATGCATGGCCCCCTCAGACCCAATCCTGGTATGTGTGGCCCCCTCATCCCCCAATCCTGGTATGTGTGGCTCCCTCATCCCCCAATTCTGGTATGTGTGGCCCCGTCATCCCCCAATCCTGGTATGTGTGGCCCCCTCATCCCCAAATCCTGCTATGTGTGGCCCCCTCATCCCCCAATCCTGGTATGCATGGCACCCCTCATCCCCCAATCCTAGTATGCATGGCTCCCCTCATCCCCCAATCCTGGTATGCATGGCCCCCTCATCCCCAATCTTGATATGCATGGCCTCCTCATCCCCAATCCTGGTATGCATGGCAACCCTCATCCCCCAATCCTGGTATGCATGGCACCCCTTGTCCCCCAATCCTGATATGCATGGCCTTCTCATCCCCAATCCTGGTATGTGTGGTCCCCTCATCCCCCAATCCTGGTATGTATGGCCCCCTCATCCTCCAATCCTGGTGTGTATGGCCGAATCACTGCACACATAAAACAAATAAACACTTATACTCACCTTCCTTCCTCACCTCTGCTCCATTGCTGCGTCCTGTCTGCCAGCAGCTCATGTCAGCACTTGAGCAGCACAAGCTTTCATATGCTGATGTAAGCTGCCGGCATATTCACTCCTCTCCATGCCAAGACTATGGGGGTGGAGAAGAATGAATATGCTTTCTCTTTAGTAGCAGGCACTGTCAACAGAAGCCGCGGCTCAGCGCTCCTATGTGCCCGCTACTAAAGAGAATGAATATTCATTCTTCTCCACACCCATGGGAGTGGAGAAGAGGGAATATTCATTTCCTTTAGCAGTGGGCACAGATGGTAGCTTCAGCAGCGGCTAGTGCGTTTTCCCCTCTCCTTCGCCGCCGCAACCTCCCCTCCCCCGTAAATACATTACTCACCTATCCTCCTCATTCCCCCGCTGCTTCGGGGCTCCCTGGCTCATGGACCCCCCCCCGGCTTACGGGCCCTATAGCAGTGGCATGGCCTGCCGCTATTGGCAGTACACCACTATAAGGGATCTACTAACTTTTCCCCCATCCATTGTATTTTTATCCTAAATAGATTATCGTGTTTTAATTTACCTACGTATTCATTTTTATACCGACCCTCCTATTCTTCGTATCCAAGCCTAACACTACTAGCGCAAGTCTTTTATTGTGAATATTTAAATATAGTTAATGATATGAAAAAATATATACAGTATATAAAAAATTCTATCCACCACAAAATGTTACTTTAACCACTTCACGCCAGAGCATGTTTTTGCCTTCGTGACCAGGCCAATCTTTTCAATTCTGACCACTGTCACTTTATGAAGTAATTACTCTGGAACGCTTCAATGAATCCCCCTGATTCTGAGATTGTTTTTTCGTGACATTGTACTTCATGATAGTGGTAAAATTTCTTCGATATCACGCGTTTATTTGTGAAAAAAATGGAAAATTTTGAAAATTTTGCAATTTTCAAACTTTGAATTTTCATGCCCTTAAATCAGAGAGATATGTCACACAAAATAGTTAATAAATAACATTTCCCACATGTCTACTTTACATCAGCACAATTTTGTAACCAAAATTTTTTTTTGTTAGGAAGCTATAAGGGTTATAGGTTGACCAGCGATTTCTCATTTTTCCAACAAAATTTACAAAAACATTTTTTTAGGGACCACATCTTATTTGAAGTGACTTTGAGGGGCCTTTATGACAGAAAATACCCAAAAGTGACACCATTCTAAAAACTGCACCCCTCAAGGTGCTCAAAACCACATTCAAGAAGTTTATTAACCCTTCAGGTGTTTCACGGGAATTTTTGGAATGTGGAAGAAAACAATGAACATTTAACTTTTTTTCCCAAAAATGTTACTTTAGACCCAATTTTTTTATTTTCACAAGGGTAACAGAAAAAAATGGACTACACAATTTGTAGTGCAATTTCTCATGAGCGCGCTGATACCCCATATGTAAGGGAAAACCTCTGTTTGGGCGCACTGCAGGGTTCGGAAGGGAAGGAGCGCCATTAGACTTTTTGAATGTAAAATTTGTTTGCATAATTAGCAGACGCCATAATAGCTGTAAAAATAAAATTTCCATATTTTTCCCACAAAAACGTTTTTCATCCCTTAATTTTGCATTATAATAAGGGTAATAGGAGAAATTGCACCATGAAATTAGTTGTGCAATTTCTCCTGAACATGCTGATACCCCATATGTGGAGGAAAACCACTGTTTTGGCGCACAGCAGGGTTTGGAAGGGTAGGAGCGCCATTTGACTTTTTGAATATAAAATTTGCTTGAATAATTAGCGGACGCCATGTTGCATTTGGGGGGCCCCTGATGTGCCTAAACAGTGGAAACCCCCCACAAGTGACACAATTTTGGAAACTAGACCCCTTAGGGAACTTATCAAGATGTGTGGTGAGCACCTTGCACCCCCAGGTGCTTCACAGAAGTTTATAATATTGAGCCGTAAAAATACAATTTTTACATTTTTCCCACAAAAAATATTTTTCATCCCCTAATTTTGCATTATCATAAGGGTAACAGGAGAAATTGCACCATGAAATTTGCTGTGCAATTTCTCCTGAGTATGCCTATACCACATATGTGGGGGAAAACCACTATTTGGGTACACTGCAGGGTTCGGAAGGGAAGGAGCGCCATTTGACTTTTTGAATGTAAAATTTGTTTGAATAATTAGCGGACGCCATGTCGCATTTGGGGAGCCCCTAATGTGCCTAAACAGTGGAAACCCCCCACAAGTGACACCATTTTGGAAACTAGACCCCTTAGGGAACTTATCTAGATGTGTGGTGAGCACCTTGCACCCCCAGGTGCTTCACAGAAGTTTATAATATTGAACCGTAAAAATAAAATTTTCACATTTTTCCCACAAAAAATGTTTTTCATCCCCTAATTTTGCATTATCATAAGGGTAACAGGAGAAATTGCACCATGAAATTTGTTGTGCAATTTCTCCTGAGTACGCCGATACCCCATATGTGGGGGAAAACCACTGCTTTGGTGTACGGCAGGGTTCGGAAGAGAAAGGAGCGCTATGTTGGCTGGGATAGGTTGCAGACACCATGTCATATTTGAAGAGTCGCTGACGTGCCGAAACAGCAGAAACCCCCACAAGTGACCCCATTTTGTAAACTACACCTCTCAAGGAATTAATCTAGGGAAGTAGTGAGTATTTTTTAATTTTTAAATTTATACCATTGGGCAGTGAAGAAAACATAATTATATTTTTACCACAAAAAAATGTTTTACCCTCAGATTTTACATTTTCACACAGGGCAATGGGTAAAAATGGTGCCGAAATGTGTCACACAATTTCTTATAAAAATGGCAATACCCCATAAGTGGCTGTATCGTACCGCTCAGCCATACGGCGAGATCTGGGGGGGACGGAGTGCTATTTGACAATTGGAGAACAAATTATTGTAGAATAGGCATTTGGATTTGGGAGCACAAAATTTTCTGAATTTCTTTTGGGGGGCAAGGGTCATTTCGCTTTTCCAGAGCCTTTCTGCTACCAGTAACTTGGAAGTCCCTTATATTTTTAACAGATAACGGACCTGAGTGGGGACTAGCTTTTTTTGAGGACTGAGTTGAAGCTTTTATTGGGAACATTTTACATATTGTTTATCCGGCGCTCTATGCTGAGCACTTACATCGGGGTTTCCATCTAAATTTCCAAGTGATGTAATTCAGATGAAACCCCTGCGGGATCCATTCACTGTAAAGAGGCAGCAGAGTTACTCTGGACTCCGTCTGGCCTCTGTTTAGCGGTGTCCTTTTTTTCAGAAGTGCACAAAACTGTGGCCAACCGCACTTTTATGCACTCCTAAAAAAACTGACACCGTGGGATCACAGGCCAGACGGCATCCACAGTGGCCTATATCTGCCTCATTACAGCGAATCTTCCGTCATGGGTTCCATCTGAATCACGTATTTCAGAGATTTACATGGAAACTCTGGTGTAAGTGCTCAGCGCAGAGCGCAGGATAAATGTGAGCAGAGACTTACTGCGATCTTTGGGAGTCGGGTTGGCGCGATTACACAGATACCAGATTTATATTGGGTTTTTATGACTGACAGCTGTCACACACTAAAAGACGCTTTTTTGTAAAATCTAGTTTTGCATCGCCATATTTTGAGAGCTATAATTTTTCCATATTTCGGCCGACAGTCATGTGACGACTTGTTTTTTTGCGGGACGAGTTGACATTTTTATTGGTACCATTTTTGGGTATGTGACATTTTTTGATCGCTTTCTATTCCGTTTTTTGGGAGGTAAAATTAACAAAAACCAACAATTCAGAATTGTTTTTTGAGGTTTTTTTTTATGCCGTTCTGCGTGTGGTAAAAGTGATCAGGCAGCGTTATTCTTCAGGTCAGTACGTTTACAGCGATACTACACTTACTGTATATTTTTTTTATGTTTTGGTGCTTTTACACAATAAAACAATTTTATAGAAAAAATATTTTTTTTGCATCGCTTTATTCTGAGAGCTATAACTTTTTTATTTTTTGGCTGATGGAGCTGTATGGTGGCTTTTTTTTTGCGGAACAAGATGACATTTTCAGCGGTACCATCTTTATTTCCATTTTGCTTTTTGATCGCATTTTTTTCCACTTTTTGTTTGGCGATATGATGAAAAAGCATAGTTTTTTGCTCCGTTTTTTATTTATTTTTATTACGGTGTGCACAGAAGGAGTTAATTAGTGTGACAGTTTTATAGATCGGGTTGTTTCGGATGCGGCGATGCCAAATATGTGTACTTTTTTGTTTTTGCATAAATATGTAGATTTATTGGTTTAATATTTTATTTATTTATTTTTATTTATTTTGTGATTTTTTTTAAACAGTTTGAAACATTTTTTAGACTTGTTTTTACATTTTTACTTAGTCCCTGTATGGGACTTCAATTTTTATTTTCCTAATCACTGTTCTCATGCAATGCAATAGACATGTATTGCATTGCATGAGAGCACTGCTGACAGTTTCGTACTGTTATATCTCCTGCTAGACTTCAGCTGCAGGCTGAGCCTAGCAGGACACCGTACATGGCAGACCCGGAGGCGGTCATGTGACCTCCGGCTGCCATGACAATGGCCGGTCCTCTCAGACATCAGGGGGCCGTCGGAGAGGTAAGTGGACGACCCCCTCTCCTCTCACTATCTTCTAAATGCCGCGATCGCTATAGATCGAGGCATCTAGAAGATAGCAAAGGGTTAACATCATTGGGACCTGATCCAATCAGGTCCTGATGATGTCCCCTGTCAGAGCTGTCGCTCTGCACCGCACCCGCAGCGCTTGCAGGACCCTGGGGGTCCTGAGGGCTGTGGGACTACCGACCGTTTATAAACGTCGGCGCTGCACAGAGCCCAGCAACCGCCGACGTTTATGTACAGTGGGCGGTCGGGAAGCGGTTAAACAATAGGTCATTCTCTGGGGACAGACTTATTACAGGTTTACAACTTAGTGTCTTAAGATGAAAGAGCATAACACCATAATTAATCAAAAATAAATTGCTGGTAAAGCAAAAATATAGAAAATATTTATACTGGATTAACCAGCTTTATAAGGACTGCTGAGAAACATAAATCTGTAAGCGACATCTCGAATTTGGGAGAAGAAAAACAAAATATTTTTAGAATATATCTCAGAAAATGACATACAGTGTGGCTGTTGATGAGAATTTTTTAAAATGATGTTAACCAAAGCTCAGGCTAGATGGCTGCAGTGTGATCATCTAAAGAAAATAGGCAAAGAAAAAAATCAGAAAACAAACAGATTAGAAAAAATACGTTGCAAAATAACAGTGATATACATTACATGAAACAGATTAAGAATAGCACGTTGTAAATGAGCATCTAGTAATACCTACCAAACTTTTGGAGACTGGACTTGCGTTGTACAGTAGTAATCCTATAATTCAAAGCCATTTTTTGGGTCAGCAAGGGCTTCAAACATAAGGGTTAGCCCATTATACGGAAAATTGGATGATATGTTAGCATTACTGTAAAGGGGATAACCCAGGATAGGTCATCAATATAAGATAGTGGGGGTTCAACACGCTGCATCCCTAGGACTCTGATCAGCTAATATCAGGTCCCACAGCCGAGAGGACACAGTCTAGAGAGCCATAATATCACAGCTCTGTACACTGTGTAGTAAGAGCTCAGAACATCCTATCTAGCCTGATGTGTATAATATTGATTAAGAAGAACCCAAAATTATATATATATGTATATATACTGTATATATAATAAGTGATATTATATTCAGCAGGTGACATTAGTATTGCACACAACACCAATTTTCTAAGTAAATATATTTCTAAAGGTGCCATTGACTTGAAACTCTCACCAGATGTTGGTAACAACCCATCCAATCCACACAGGCAAAGAAATCATCCATAGATGTCCATAAATTAAGTTATGTATAATAATGAGAAATGACACAGGGAAAAAGTAGTGAATACGCTTACTGAAATGTAAGTAACACCGTACAAAACCCTTTGTTGGTGATGACAGCTTCAAGATGCCTCCTGTATGCAGAAACTAGTAGCAGGCATTGCTCAGGTGTGATTTTGGCCCAAACCAGGGGAGGAGTCCTGAGGAGATAATTTGCATATTCCCACTGCATTTTGGGGTAAGTGAAGAGTCTCCGTGAGCTCAAAGAACACTGGATTTTGGCTGTTGGAGCTGAAAAGAGGACATCGGTAAACCAGGGGAGGAGTCCTGAGGAGATAATTTGCATATTCCCACTGCATTTTGGGGTAAGTGAAGAGTCTCCGTGAGCTCAAAGAACACTGGATTTTGGCTGTTGGAGCTGAAAAGAGGACATCGGTAAACCAGGGGAGGAGTCCTGAGGAGATAATTTGCATATTCCCACTGCATTTTGGGGTAAGTGAAGAGTCTCCGTGAGCTCAAAGAACACTGGATTTTGGCTGTCGGAGCTGAAAAGAGGACATCGGTAAACCGCGCGCCTACCGGCACGCGCATTTTGAAGCTTTTTTTTTAAGCTTTTTTCACTGTTTTCAGAACATTATCAGTAAGAACATGGAAGAGTCCAGGAGCCATTTGGTGAACTGCATATCCTGCTACATGTTCACAGACTTGCCAGTGGAAAAGCCAAACTTCACATGCCAGAAATGCAAGCTTGTGTCCCTGTTGGAGGAAAAGTTGCGAAATCTAGAAGAGAGGTTAACTACCTTGAAAATCATTAAGGAAGGTGAAGAGTTCTTAGACAGAGCAGAATTATCTCTTCATGATTCAGAAAGAGAAGAAATTCGAACTGCACCTGAGGAAACAGAGGAATGGAAGCATGTGACCCAGAGAAGCAGGAGGATCGAGAGGCAGTCAGCACCCATACTGCTCAGGAACCAGTACCAGGCTCTCACGCAGGAGAACCATGAAGAAATACAGCAAAATAAGACTTTGCCAGCAATGAATAACCTTGTAAGCCCTCAGAATCCTCCTGGATGGAGAAAGAAGAATGTTGTGAAGAAAAAACGGAGAGTGGTGGTCATGGGGGGTTCCCTGTTAAGAGGAACAGAGGCCGCTATCTGCAGACCAGACATAACCTCAAGAGAAATGTGCTGTCTTCCAGGAGCAAAAATTAAAGATGTGTCTGACAGGATATCAAGACTCTTCAGACCTACAGATCACTACCCATTCCTGCTAATACATGTGGGGACAAATGGCACCGCAAGAAAGGACCTGGAAACCATCTGCAGTGACTTTGAAGACTTGGGCAAGAAAGTGAAAGAATTGGGAGCGCAGGTGGTCTTCTCATCCATCCTCCCAGTGGATGGCCATGGAACAATGAGGTGGAATAAGATTCTACAGGTGAACAACTGGCTACGTCGATGGTGCCGTCAACAAGGATTTGGATTTCTGGATCACGGAATGAATTACCTATACGATGGACTACTTGCTAGAGATGGGGTGCACCTTACGAAGACTGGAAAACATGTATTTGGAAATTGCCTTGCTGCACTCATCAGGAGAGCTTTAAACTAGAACAATGTGGGAAGGGAAGCTAAAGGCCAGAAAAAGCCATACAGCTGACAAATACTATTGAGATCTCTGCTACTGGAAGTGGAAAGGAAGAACAAAGACAAAACAATTTAAATAATAAAAATATGGGAGGAAGAGAAACCAATCACAAACTAAAATGTTTTTATATAAATGCACAAAGCATGGGCAACAAACAAGGAGAATTAGAACTACTAACGCAGGAAAAGAAATATGATGTCATTGGAATCACTGAAACTTGGTGGGACGATACACATGATTGGAATAAAAGGCTAAAAGGATACAACTTATTTGCAAGAAACAGACTTGATAAACGAGGAGGAGGTGTCGCATTGTATGTTAGAAAAGCGTATATCTGCACAGAGATTGAAGCTTCAGAGACTGGGAGTTCTGTGGAAACTGTTTGGGTAAGAATACAAGGAGAGAACAACGGAAAGGACACCATTGTAGGCATTTACTACAGGCCACCTGGGCAAGCTGAAGATATGGATGAACTCTTTATGTATCAAATGACCAAGTTCTCAAAAAAATATGACGTAGTGGTCATGGGAGATTTCAACTATCCAGACATTTGTTGGGAATCTCTCTCAAGTAAAACTAACAGGTCAAGCAAATTCTTATCCTCTCTTGCTGACAACTTTATCTTCCAAAAGGTAGGGGAGAAAACAAGGGGATCTGCTACTTTGGATCTAATCCTTATAAACAAGGAGGAAATGGTTGAGGAGGTAAAAGTGGCTGGGACCCTAGGAGGCAGCGATCATGCTATTATAGAATTTTGGATAACTAGAGGAGGAAGACATGTGAAGACTCAAACTTCAAGGTTAGATTTTAGAAAGGCAGATTTTAAGAGACTCAGAAAGAGAATAGGAGGGATCCAATGGCTGGATGTCCTTAAGGACAAAAATGTCCAGGAAGGATGGGAAATTTTTAAAAATGAGATTCTCAAAGCACAATCGTTAACAATCCCGAAAAGTAGGAAGAATGGGAAGCATTTAAGGAAACCAGGATGGATGAACACAGAACTTAAACACATGCTAAAAAGAAAGAAAGAAATGTTTATTAAATGGAAAGAGGGAGGCATATCTAAAGAAGATTATAATGCAGTCTGCAGATCCTGTAGGGCATGTATCAGGTTAGCTAAAGCTGACAATGAATTAAGGCTTGCAAGAGATGTCAAAAGCAATAAAAAAGGATTTTGGGGGTATGTCAAAAGTAAAAGAAAAGTCAAAGATGCTATAGGATTTTTACAGGATGAAAATGGAGAAATGGTAAGAGAGGATGTTGAGAAGGCCAAACTTTTTAATTCCTATTTTGCATCTGTTTTCTCTCAGAAAGAAAATGTAACATCAACTGATCTTCACTGTCCTTTTAAAGGAATAGAAGAATCCAAGTTATCTGTAAACAGAAAGATTGTGAGGGAATATTTAGCTAACATAAATGAGTTCAAGTCTCCAGGTCCAGATGAATTACACCCCAGAGTACTGAAGGAGATCGTAGAAGAAATTTTAGAACCACTCTCCATAATCTTTGAAAATTCTTGGAGAACAGGAGAAGTCCCAGAAGACTGGAGAAGAGCAAATGTTGCTCCTATCTTCAAAAAGGGGAAGAAGGTGGACCCAGGGAACTATAGGCCGGTGAGTCTGACTTCTATACCAGGAAAGATCTTTGAAAAAATTATTAAACAACATGTATGTAAGTACCTGGATAAGAATGAAGTGATTAACCAGAGTCAGCATGGGTTTATAACTAACAAGTCATGTCAGACTAACTTAATTTCCTTCTATGACAGAATCACTGACTGGGTGGATCAGGGAAATGCTGTAGATATAGTATATCTTGACTTCAGCAAAGCATTTGACAAAGTATCTCACACCATCCTTATTGAAAAAATGACCAAGTATGCAATGGACCAGGCAACTGTTAGGTGGATTCATAACTGGCTTAGTGATCGGACTCAAAGGGTGATTGTAAATGGCTTCACATCCAGCTGGATGAATGTCTCAAGTGGGGTACCACAGGGCTCCGTCCTGGGACCTGTATTGTTCAACATCTTTATCAATGATTTAGATGAAGGAATTGAGGGTAAACTGATTAAATTTGCTGATGACACAAAGCTAGGAGGGATAGCTAATACTAGAGAAGAGAGAGAGAGAGGATTCAAAAAGACCTAAATAAACTGGAGCAGTGGGCAGCAACCAACAGAATGGTTTTTAACAGGGAAAAATGCAAAGTACTACATCTGGGCAATAAAAATGAAAAAAGCATATACAGAATGGGAGGAATAGAGCTAAGCAACAGTACATGTGAAAAAGACTTAGGTATACTAATAGATCATAGACTGAACATGAGTCAACAGTGTGATGCAGCAGCAAAAAAGGCAAATACAATTCTGGGATGTATTAACAGACGCATACAGTCTAGATCACGTGAAGTCATTATCGCACTTTACTCCTCTTTGGTCAGACCTCATCTGGAATACTGTGTACAGTTTTGGGCACCACATTTTAAAAAAGACATAGACAAACTGGAGCAAGTTCAGAGAAGAGCGACCAGAATGGTGACTGGTCTGCAAACCATGTCCTATGAGGAACGGTTGCAGGATTTGGGAATGTTTAGCTTGCAAAAAAGAAGACTGAGAGGAGACTTAATAGCTGTCTACAAATATGTCAAGGGCTGTCACATTGTAGAAGGATCATCTTTATTCTCATTTGCACAAGGAAAGACTAGAAGCAATGGGATGAAACTAAATGGGAGGAGACACAGATTAGATATTAGAAAAAACTTTTTGACAGTTAGGGTGATTAATGAGTGGAACAGGCTGCCACGAGAGGTGGTGAGTTCCCCTTCAATGGACGTCTTCAAACAGAGGCTGGACAGACATCTGTCTGAGATGATTTAGTGAATCCTGCTTTGAGCAGGGGGTTGGACCAGATGACCCAGGAGGTCCCTTCCAACTCTACCATTCTATAATTCTATGATTCTATGATTCATTCTTCCACACAAATACTCTTCAAATCCTGAAGCTTCCATGGGCTCCTTCTATGAACCCTGAGCAATTCCATATATTTTCTATTGGCTTAAGGTCAGGTGATTGGCTCGGCCATTCTGGCTGCTTTATTTTCTCTCTGAAACCAATTGAGAGTTCCCTTGGCTGTGTGTTTGGGATCATTGTCTTGCTGAAATGTCCACCCTTGTTTCATCTACACCATCCTGGTAGATAGCAGCAGATTTTTATCAAAAATATCTCGGTACATTTGTCCATTCATCCTTCGTTCAATTATATGAAGTTTGACAGTGCTGTATGCTGAAAAACAGCCCCAAATGAGAGGTATATCTAGGTTTCCAGTACCCGGGGCAAGAATTCAGTTTGGCGCCCCCCTCATGCGGTTTGAGTAATCGTCATGTGACCAATCATTCATATGTGATTTTTTTACTTACTTTAATTCTCCTAACATAAATAAAAATATAGTAACCCTTAACTTGCCAGACGAGAAAACACTTTATTAACACAGACATGTATAATGTAATTTTACAAGTTATGGATTGTGTTAAGGAGCGGTATTCACACAGTGTGTAAAGAGGCCGTGACCCAGGTAAGTCCAACTTAAAAGTCTTTATTTTGGCAAGTTACAGCAAAAAGGCAAACGTCATCCTCCAGTTCGCATCCGGATCGTCAGTCACAGTCCGTAACACTCCATTGCCGTGGGTGACTGCACCACCGTATCACTTGTGGGTGCGTCAGTGGTTTTCCATCTCTGGCTCTGGCCTGTGTTCAAATTCACACAGACCTATCATGCACAGAGCTCTTGTTCTGTGCTTGCAAACCAACAAACTAACACACCCAAATCTCAACTGAAAGTTTAAATGGGTTTTGTGGACATGGGCCACTCCCAAAACCCAGAGTGGAGTAAGAAATCCATCCCACTACCAATCCTATAGATCTTTCCAAAAAAAAAGCCCATGTCAGGTTTTCTTAAATATGACTTGGTCAAATAGTTTGACTAAATCCACTCTCTCTTTTATTTTGCATTGTAACCACAGCTGCAGCTGTGATTACAATGCACAACAGAAAGTTCACTATGCCTCTATGCGCATCCAGGGGGACACATAATGACCCTCTCATATGATTCCCCTCACTGCCTCATAATTGTTACATGTGTACAGGATCAGAACCAATAACAGAACAGAAGACATCATTAGAACCCCAATCAGTACAGAAACACAGTATCACAACCCTCATCAGTGCAGAAATACATCACAAGTATTACCAGCAGTACAGAAACACATCATCAGAATCACATCACCAAAATTATTAGCAGTACAGAAATAGATCACTAGAACCCTCAACAGTACATGAATACATCACCAGAACCACCATCAGTACATGAATACATAATCAGGACCACCACAAGTAAATCAATGGGAAAGTGCAGGGACTCCACTCAATGCCAACATTTTCTGACAGCCCAGAGCATAGCTCCACTCCTGCTGCCAGCTTCCTGCAGCAGTGACCCTGCGTCCTGTGACCCCGCTCCACCGCAGCTGCCTTCCTGGTAAGCTACCATAAAATCTGACTTTAAGACGCACCACCATTTTATTAAAAATAAACATTTTTCCTATTTTCATCTCCAAAATTTGGGGTGTGTCTTATGGTCCGGTGCATCTTATAGTCCGCAAAATATGATATGTCACCAGAACCACCATCAGTTCATAGTACATTAATTGTAATGTCAGGTCAGACCCATATACATTTGTATCGCATGAATCGACAACTCACATGAACCAACAACACGTCAAACCGCCGCATAAGGCGGACTGATGGCGCCCCCCTGCCGGCTGCACCCAAGACAATGCACCCCACTTTCTCCCCTAGATACACTCCTGCCCACACCATAATGTTTCCACCTCCACACTTCACTGTTGGGATGGTGTTTTTGGGGTGATATGCATGGTGTGTATTATGGCATCCAAAAAGTTAAATTATGGTGTCATCTGACCAGGCTATATTTTCCTAGTATGTCATAGGCTTGTCTAAAAGTTATTGAGCAAACTTTAAATATGCTTGAACATGCTTTTAATTCAGAGATTGGAGTCTTGTGTGGTAAGCGTGTCATGCGTCCGGGTTCTAGCCCTTGAGCCTGTGCTTTGTGGTCGGCTTCCCTATCTGCTGAGCCACAGCAGTTACACAGAAGGGTGTTTATTGTTTATTATCCTTGCTTTAGTCTTTTTAGGGTAACTGGTGTTTTTATTTACTCATTTGTCTGCTCAATCACCTTATGGGTGCATCTATATATACATTCCCCCTGTGGGTATTTATTTAGATGTCCAGCCATACTGCTGTTGCTTATGCCTGTCAGTCATCAAAGTATGGATGAAGAAAACTTGTGTCCAGATATCCATGCAAGTCAGTGAAAGACCAGCTAGGGTTTATTCCTCTGCTGATTATGATTTTCACCTTGCACCTATCTTTTGTTTCTTGTTTAGAAGTAGGCAGCATACTCTGTAGCAGTCTTATCTTATATTCTCATTTTGTATTTGTGGTTTGTTTAAACTCACTCTGGGATCTCTTTCTATCTCAGCACTCCTTCCCTTATGTACTCTGCTCTGCCCTCCGGTGTGTGAACGTGAAGTGCTCAAGTGGCTTTCAGGCAGCACAGATCTGAGCTGCCATTGTTTAGTCTGTTAGGGCTATTCCAGCCCATGTAGGAACCACTAAGAACTGAGGGTCAGGATCTCTAGGCTGTACAGGAATCGGCTGGGTCGGTTGCAGTTTTCTAGTGTTTGTAGAACAAGCAAAAAAGCTTGTAAAAGAACTTCAACATGACGTTTCAAGGATGGAGCGAGACTGCCATCTACTGGCCAGAGACAGTCAAGCGGAACCAAAATATACAAAGGAAGTTGCAGGGAGGGCAGATTCAGAGAATGGACCCGATCAGGTGACTTCCTGGAAGGAGTTCAGAGAGATAAGAGGCCAGCGCGCCAAACCTGAGGGGTCTTTGGCGCCAAGCAGCAGAGAGGAGCAGACGTGCTCCCTGCGTCCTGAGAAACCCCGCGTGACAGGCCAAATCCAGAGGCCTGAGAGGTGCTCCAGCCGGGCATCGGTAAAAGAGCTCCGGATCCCTCACAGTTGTGACTCAAGTGCTGTGCCTGCTGAGGATACTAGGAACCTGATCGCGGTGCTGAGTGAGGTCGCGGAACCCGACGTCGGCCGCCGACAGACGAGGCCTGGACCCCCCTATCCAAGGCTCGAGAGACTGCCCCCAACAGCCAAGCAGAGAGGAGCTGCATACGTGAGCAGGGCCGTCACTTCCACTGCTCACCCACGGTACCGGGGACAATTGGGTTTAAGTACTCAGGTTGGGAGGGGGACGGTTGGGGCTAAAGTAGCACAACGTGATTTAATTGAATTCATCCGGAAAGAGACTCACGGCCTAGCGGGAATAACCGGTGACCCCCGCTAGGGCCAAATTCACGGTTAAAGAACTTGTGTGGTGCTTCTCATGCTTGAGGGCATCACCTTACTTTAAGAGACTGCGCCTTATTTTAAGAGACTGCGCCTTACTTTGAGAAATTTAGTATTTTTTCTGATATTTCAAACCACTGTTCATTACCCTTGTTGCTAATCCCTTGTTTCAGTATACCTGTTGTATAAAACTGTTTACAAACATCTCTGACTGTTCTCGCCTTGTGTCTCTGTGCATTGCATCCTGGCACCTGCATTACATTTGGCGTAGTCGGCAGGATGCAACATTCAGACGCAGAGATGGCGGATCAGTCTGTGGCTGGGTCCGGCCGGAGCCATATACCCCTGGGGGCTATGCTCAGCCATCTTCCCAAGTTTACAGGGGATGGCATGTCACTTTGGGACTGGGCAGAAAGACTGAGAAGTATGCTACGTATGTATCCCCTTGACCCTCTAGCCCAGGCGGAGCTGGCCCTCCTAACCCTTGATGGAGAGGCCAGACAGACTGTGATGTACCGCCCACCTGGGGACCGTGACACCATGGATAAAGTGATAAAAATTCTAGAGGACATGCACGGTGACACTACAGATTTGGGACACTTGCGCTTACGGTTGTTTCAGCGGGTCCAAGGGGAAAATGAGACAGTAAATCAGTATGTTAATGCATTACAGGAAGTGACGGCCCATATCACTAAGAAAACTCGAGATGGGAACCGAGGACTGGGACCATTGGATGAGGTGTTGCGTGACCAACTGATTGCTGGCTTGAAAGACCCTTCCCTGAGGCAGATCCTGAAGGAGCGGCTGCGATTGAGCCTTGATATGGGCTTCCTGGAGGTAGGGGCTGAAGCTAGAGTCCTGGAGAGAGAAGTTCCTGTTCTCAAAGTCATAGTTAGAAGTCATGAGGCAATTGCTCCTGGATTCACCAACCAAGAGCCTGATTGGGTACGGGAAATACGTCAGGAAATCCGAGACATTCGGGGTGAGCTGAATTCTATTAGGAAGACTCCTACGGCCCCCTTGCCGACGGACCGTACTGCTCAAAGCGGACGGAGACCAGAACGAGAAAGACGTTCCTATCCGGCCCCAGCACGACATGTACCCGACCTATCGGCAGAACGAGGACCGGAGTGCTGGACCTGCGGAGGTAGGGGGCATATCTCCAAAGACTGTCCCAACCAAGAAAGGAGGAGGAGGGGACAGCCATTAAACTAAAATTCCCCACGGTTGTGGAGCATACCGTGGGGTCTCGAGCTTCAGAGAGTAGAAGAGGGAGCTCTGAAGACATTGTTTCCGAGAGGCCCATTATCTGGGCTGAATTCAATGGGCAGCGGATCCGCTGTTTGATGGACACCGGGTCTCAAGTAGAGATGAGCGTTGTTCTACTCGAACTGTTCGCCAATCTCAAATTCGAGCTGTTTTGGGCGGTGTTCGAGCCGTTCGGCGAACACGAACAATTTGAGAAAAATTCGGCTGTTCGAGGTTATGTTCGATAACTGTTCGTGCACCAAAATCATAACTGGATTTTTTCTCAGTAATGATGAAAATTAATGTTAATACGCAGTTTGAGTGTACAGCGGGGTGGGGGGAGGGGCAGGGGATGGATCTCTGCAGGAACAATGAAGATCTCCATTTTTTTTTCTTTTTCCCGCATTTGCAGTGGGGAGGTGCAATCTGTCAGCCTATCAGCAGCGCACACACGGAGCGAAGTGCTTTTTTTCACACAAGCAAGGGCATGTGTCATTGGCAGTGTATGTCACATGTCCTTGCCCTATAAGACCAAGCCATTTTCCCCGTCGCCACCATTTTCTCACTGCTGCAGCTGCGTGTTAGACGGCACCGCTGTTGCTGTGTGCGCTATACCTTGTTAATTTCAAGCCAATTTTCGCACAAATATACAGATAGCTTGGGAGTAGGGAATAGTTGTGATTGCAGTCCTTTTAAGGACTAGGTTACAGCATTTCCTACGACTTTTATCAGGCAGGTCTGTGCTCTTAAATAGATAGATTGTGGGAGTAAAGACTAATTGTAATTGGAGTCCTTTTCAGGACTAGGTTACATCAGTTCCTATCAGTTTTTGCCAGGCAGGTCTGTGCCAGTGCTGTGCAAGTTTTTTTCACAGCATTTGGCTGAATCTAGCAAAGCTAATCCTTTTTGGCCTATTGCAGAGTGTGTTAGTCAGTGGAGTAGCCTATCTGTGTTGCAAGATATACCACCTGTGTATAGAATACCAATTTTTTTACTGCACCTAGTGAAGTAAAATCTTTTGGGCATAGCATCATTCTATTAGTCCATCTATACTGACCTCCATCAGGTTGCAAACTGAATATATTTTTTTCTGCATCTACCTCTGAAAAAATATTGGGCTTCTAGCTGTGTGTGGGACTTGTTCTATTAATCCATCTATACAGACCTCCATCAGGTTGCAAACTGAATATATTTTTTTCTGCATCTACCTCTGAAAAAATATTGGGCTTCTAGCTGTGTGTGGGACTTGTTCTATTAATCCATCTATACAGACCTCCATCAGGTTGCAAACTGAATATATTTTTTTCTGCATCTACCTCTGAAAAAATATTGGGCTTCTAGCTGTGTGTGGGACTTGTTCTATTAATCCATCTATACAGACCTCCATCAGGTTGCAAACTGAATATATTTTTTTCTGCATCTACCTCTGAAAAAATATTGGGCTTCTAGCTGTGTGTGGGACTTGTTCTATTAATCCATCTATACAGACCTCCATCAGGTTGCAAACTGAATATATTTTTTTCTGCATCTACCTCTGAAAAAATATTGGGCTTCTAGCTGTGTGTGGGACTTGTTCTATTAATCCATCTATACAGACCTCCATCAGGTTGCAAACTGAATATATTTTTTTCTGCATCTACCTCTGAAAAAATATTGGGCTTCTAGCTGTGTGTGGGACTTGTTGTATTAGTCCATCTATACTGACCTCCATCAGGTTGCAAACTGAATATATTTTTTTCTGCATCTACCTCTGAAAAAATATTGGGCTTCTAGCTGTGTGTGGGACTTGTTCTATTAATCCATCTATACAGACCTCCATCAGGTTGCAAACTGAATATATTTTTTTCTGCATCTACCTCTGAAAAAATATTGGGCTTCTAGCTGTGTGTGGGACTTGTTCTATTAATCCATCTATACAGACCTCCATCAGGTTGCAAACTGAATATATTTTTTTCTGCATCTACCTCTGAAAAAATATTGGGCTTCTAGCTGTATGTGGGACTTGTTCTATTAATCCATCTATACAGACCTCCATCAGGTTGCAAACTGAATATATTTTTTTCTGCATCTACCTCTGAAAAAATATTGGGCTTCTAGCTGTGTGTGGGACTTGTTCTATTAATCCATCTATACAGACCTTCATCAGGTTGCAAACTGAATATAATTTTTTTCTGCATCTACCTCTGAAAAAATATTTGGCCTTCTAGCTGTGTGTGGGACTTGTTCTATTAGTCCATCTATACTGACCTCCATAAGGTTGCAAACTGAATATAATTTTTTTTCTGCATCTACCTCTGAAAACATATTTGGCCTTCTAGCTGTGTGTGGGACTTGTTCTATTAGTCCATCTATACTGACCTCCATCAGGTTGCAAATTGAATATAATATTTTTCTGCATCTAGCTCTGAAAAAATGTTTGGCCTTCTAGCAGTGTGTGGGACTTGTTCTATTAGTCCATCTATACTGACCTCCATCAGGTTGCAAACTGAATATATTTTTTTCTGCATCTACCTCTGAAAAAATATTGGGCTTCTAGCTGTGTGTGGGACTTGTTCTATTAATCCATCTATACAGACCTCCATCAGGTTGCAAACTGAATATATATTTTTTTGCATCTACCTCTGAAAAAATATTGGGCTTCTAGCTGTGTGTGGGACTTGTTCTATTAATCCATCTATACAGACCTCCATCAGGTTGCAAACTGAATATAATTTTTTTCTGCATCTACCTCTGAAAAAATATTTGGGCTTCTAGCTGTGTGTGGGACTTCTTCTATTAGTCCATCTATACTGACCTCCATCAGGTTGCAAACTGAATATAATTTTTTTCTGCATCTAGCACTGAAAAAATATTTGGCCTTCTAGCAGTGTGTGGGACTTGTTCTATTAGTCATCTATACTGACCTCCATCAGGTTGCAAATTCAAAATAATTTTTTGTCTGCATCTACCTCTGAAAAAATATTTGGCCTTCTAGCAGTGTGTGGGACTTGTTCTATTAGTCCATCTATACTGACCTCCATCAGGTTGCAAACTGAATATAATTTTTTTCTGCATCTAACTCTGAAAAAATATTTGGCCTTCTAGCAGTGTGTGGGTCTCATTGTATTAGGCCATCTATACCAAGCTCCACCAGCTTTTCAATTAATAATAATTTTTCGCTGCATCTAGCCCTGAAAATAATTTTTCTTCCCAATAGTGGTAGCAATAGAAATATGGGGCGCGCTCCTGGCTTACAAAAATATACGCTTCATAACAAAAAACACCAGCTTAGCGCACTGCATTAATAAGATGGCATCATCGTCTCTCCCAGTGCTAGGCCTACTACCCAGGCTAGCATTCCTGTGCCTAAAACACAATGTATGGGTCCGCGCTAGCCACTATGCTGAGGGGTCTAAAGCTGCTGCTAACGCTTTATAACAATTCAATTGGCAGATTTTCACAGAGCTCTTCCACAATGCCCACCCATCGGGACAACAGTTGCCCACCTTCCCTATGGGATCTAGTGGCGAATAGTTGATGCCATTAATCAGAGCGTCAGTTGCCCCGTCGACGTGGCAAGCATACGGTAAGGCATGGGAAGAGTGGACACGACTAGTAGCAGGCAGACGGGTTGACCAATGTGAACAAGCCAGATCACAAGTCACCATAGAATTTCTCCACCAGCTAATGATGAGGGGCATATCAGGGGCGTCAGCGCAGCGGTGTCTGACCGGAGTAGCATTTCACTTCCAACTACTGAATTGGGGAGATGTGACAAAGATTCATCATCAGACAATCCATAAAAGGGTGGAAAAGGGGTCAGCCAAGTCAGGAGTGTAGACGTCCCATCCCGTGTCACTAAAACTGATTTCTCACATCATATCCCTAACACCATTAACATGACACTCACAATTTGAAGCAACACTACTGTCTACTGCATTTGTGATCGCCTTCTTCGGGGCGCTATGCATAAGCGAATTAGTCCCTCAATCCAAAATTAGCACCAGTGGAGGCTTATTACACCAGGACGTAGTCATAGGCAATAATGCAATACGTCTACGCATACACAAATCGAAAATGGTTCCAGCGGGCAGGGGCACTTGGGTACTTCTACAACCCACAAACGGTACACTGAGTCGGGTAACAATAGTAAAACCATATCTAACCATCAGATCACAAAGTAATTTGTTCCTATCACACATTGATGGGACGCCATTATCAAGATACCAGTTCCAAGCTATATTTAATAAATGCATAACATCGGCAGGGAACCACCCCAAAGATTACGGGACACACTCATTCCGCATAGGCGCGGCCACAGAAGCAGCAAGAGCAGGACTGTCAGAAACGGAAGTTCAGAGGATAGAGAGATGGTGATCCACGTGTTTGGCAAGATACATAAGACCGGACTTGTTATCCTAATGTGGTTTGTTTCTTTTACAGGTGACGCTAAGCCAACAGTGTGGGTGATAGGCCACTCGTATATATATTGGGCAGATTAAAGGGCGAAAGTCCGCCCAGGCGGGAGGAAATTAGAGTTTCATAACACATATTTCAACTGGAGAGGTATTAGAGGCCTGCTATGGCCACAGGTACTAATGGAGGTAATCAAGGTAGGGAGAGAGGCAAGATGTCTGGTCATCTTAGTTATACAGGCCGGGGGAAACAACCTAGGTCATCACAAGAGCGCATAACTAATGGCAATAATGAAACTAGACACTGAGCGCTTCAGAGAATTTTTCACAAAACTAGCTATAGTATGGTCAGAGATTGTGCCGATAGCGGTATGGCAAGGTGCGCGAGACATCACGGCCATCGAACGGACAAGGCGGGTAATAAATATTCGGATGGCAAAATTTAGAAGAGACAGAGGCGGTGTAGTGGTACGACACCGACAACTGGAAGGAGATAAAGCAGGCCTCATACGGCCCGACGGTGTTCACTTAATGGATATTGGACTGGACATATTCCTGTCAGGACTCCAGGACGGAGTGGAACAAGCGTTAAGAGTGATGGGTGGGGGTCAGAGTCCTGCATACGAGTACGCAGGATCCTCCGTGGCCTGGAAATAGAAAGGACATGTTGGAGAGTTACACTTGTTGGCCAAGTTGCCGGAGTGGAGACCCAGGGCATGCTGCAACAAGCTGAATTATTTTAGAAATAAAATGTCTTTCTAATGGAATGAGTATAAAGAGTTAATAAAGCTGTGACTGATCCTCACCCATCCAGTTGTAAGAGTTACATTATTGTATTGTCAAGGAAAGGGGGGCGGTAGGGGGGCTGAGCGTCTGGGTTTGGTTGGGGGTCCCCACAGTCTGCCTAGGCTAGATGCATTTAAAAATTCTTATTAGATACACAGGCGGTGCAGCTTGCTTCGCAGCTGGGCTACTAATCCCAAAGTATTGCCTAGGCTAGATGCAGTTAAAAATTCTACGCTGACTAGCAGACACTGAAGATTTGGAGCAGACCTCTGAGTAAACAGCTCTTCAGACTCAATCATCTGTGTTACCCCAAGCCATAGTGTATGTAGTTTCTTACAGTTAAAAGGGGGGGGGGAGCGACCCAACCCACCTGGAATTGACGATGCCAACGTCACGTAAGACACAGCAAGGGGACTCCAAAAAGAGTTTCCATTTTTTCCTAAAATTGTGGCACAGACACCACTTAACCCTAGAACGCATACCTGGGGCCTCGCAGTCCCGCCCTGTTAATTGTTTTCTATTTTCTGCAAGATTACTTTAGTTAGAATTTTGAAACTCTAGGTATTCTTCATGTATATAGTTGTTTGTCATTTGAGTTTGAGTTATTCAATGTTATTTGCACACGGGCCTAAAAGGCCCCAGGTATATGAAAGTGTAGATTTTTATGGTCATGCGTTCTAGGGTTAAGTGGCATCAATTGCCCCACAGTTGCTTAAAACGGTTGGTGAGGTGATATTACCAAATCCTCAAGCTTTTAGCCTCCCAAGGATAACACAGGATTAGAAAAGTCCTTGCGAATCCATGATTTGTTCATCTTTATGAACGTGAGTCTGTCTACATTCTCAGTGGACAGCCGCGTGCGCTTATCTGTCAGCACACCATCAGCAGCGCTGAACACACGTTCAGAGAGAACACTGGCTGCAGGGCATGACAAGATCTCCAAGGCGTGAGTGGCGAGCTCCGGCCATTTTTCCAGATTGGAATACCAAAATGAGCAAGGGTCCAGTGACACAGTCATGGCTTCGATGTTCACTTGGAGATACTCCTGCACCATCCTCTCTAGGCATTGACTATGTGTCAGACTTCTTGTCTCCTGTGGCCTTGCAAAGGATGGTCTAAAAAAGTGGTGAAACGATTTCACAAAATTGCTGTTACCAGCAGATACTGTGTTACTGTTACGGTTTGAGTGATGAAGACTCGACAGTCCCCCGGTTGGCAAGTTAGAACTGTGAGATTCACTTCGTGCACCACTGGTGTTTTGTGGAAAAGCACATGTAAGATTCTGCAACAGCGTCTGCAGATACTCCTGCATGCGTCAATCCCTTTTTATGGCAGGAATTATTTCGGCAAATTTACTTTTGTACCGGGGATCTAAGAGTGTGGCAACCCAGTAGTCGAGATTACTTCGAATTCTGCAATCTGAGGGTCATGTTGCAGGTAGTGCAGCAAGAAGGCACTCATGTGTCTTGCGCATCCAGGAGGACCAAGTCCTTGTTGTGTTGGTAGCGAGGTAAGAATCATGCTTCTTTCCTCTTCCCTCTCCCCCCAACCTCGCACAACAGAAATGTGATCAAGGTCTCCCTCATCTGATGAGTCTTCCATGCCCATCGCCAGTTCATCCTCCACTTCTTCCTCGGCTCCTGCACCTTCCGCAACAGTTTGGCTGCTACCATGCGCCCTGTTTAATCCCTCTCCCCCACCCTCCCATGCCTGCCTCCTTGGTGCTGCCAACCGTCTGGACCTTGGAGATGTTATCCCTTCCGCATACGACTCCTCCTCTACTTCCTCCACCTCCTCTTGTCCGACCACCTGACTCTGAATTCTGTTTAATGTGTGCTCCAGCATGTAAATCACCGGAATAGTTATGCTGATAATGGCATCGTCGTCAGCACTAAACATCTTCGTCGCCATTTCAAAACTGTGCAGAAAGGTGTGTGGCGCCCCTGAGGGTGCAGTCACCACAGAGTTACTGCATCTCACCCAGAGGTGTGGTATCTCACCCTCAGGTAAGGAAGGCGTATAGCTCGGGACCCTAACACCTGCATCCAACACATACCCGCAGTGGGGTTAGGGCGAGATTGCTCCTAAGGGAGAGCACAGTCCCAGGTCCCTAGCTGGTGGGAGGATCCTATGTAGTGGGTGCTTAGGGGAGCAGCTTAGGGGAGCACATGACAGGGAGAGTATAAATAGGAAGCCATCTTAGAAAGAGCAAGCCAGTCAGAGGAGGAAAAGTGACAGGAGCAGAGGCTCGGCATGAGCTCTGCTCCGGAGGCGGGCCTAGCCTGGGAGGCCCAGGACTGAAGGAGAGAAGAGAGGAGTGGGAGCAGGAAGGCTCCAGGAACCGAAGGGACCCTAGGGCTACGGGCCGTGTAGAAGGCCACCTGTACTCCCGCTGCTACCAGGAGGTAGAGGGGTCAGGCCAGATAAGGGGAACCGGTCCCTCAACTAGAGGAGAAACAGCAAGGCTCAACTAGAAACCGGAGGCTGCAGCATTTCATGTACTGCAGGCAAAAGTCCACACCAGTCTCACTAAGAAGGTAGCCACATAGGACCCAGGGGACGGAACACAAGTCGCCCGCCAAGGCCCGAGGATACCGGATAGAAGTGTCACTGGGTGTGAGGTGCAGGGAGAAGGCCAGAGAAAGGACACACAGAAGGGGGTCCTGCTAAGTACTCCGGAGCTATCTGGGGGTGGACTGAGCCCCTCACTGAGTACGCACAGCACGACGGGTGAGATAGCTCTGGTACCTGTAATCTGGACTGCAACAACTGTGAGTAAAGATCTTGGGACTGCATCACACGGACTCTGTGTTCATTACTGACTCCCTGCACTACAACCACCATCATCCACCCACACTGCCCTGAAGCTACACTCTTCCTGTGGTGAGTAATAATACCATTGCAGCAAAACCACCAGCTTCAGAGGACTGTTCCGCAGCGGCGGCCCCTTTGGCCGCACTCCACAGGTGGCGTAGTCGGACATTATAAAATCCATATATACAAATTACCGTTGGATTGACCGCCCTGGGTCACGGACCGGGTCACCGCCACAGTGACTACAACCCCCAGCGTCTACCGGCCCGGCTCCGGGTACCCCACGGCCCAGGGGGCGCGTCAACTTCATAGGTCCCTGATCTGAGACCACTCCTGCTGTGTGATTTGCCCCACCTCTGGATCTCGTTGGCCCAGGCTATACGTCAGAAACTATTGCACCAGGGCTTGTCGGTGCTGCCACAGTCGCTGCAACATGTGCAGAGTTGAATTCCACCGTGTCGGCACATCGCATTTCAGCCGGTGAACTGGCAGGCCCAACGACTTCTGTAGAGATGTAAGTCGTTGAGCTGCGGGATGCGAACGGCGGAAGTGAGCACACAGCGACCGTGCCCTCTGCAGAAGGCCATCTAGTCCGGGATAGTGGGCTAAAAATTTATGGACAACCAGGTTCAACACGTGAGCCATACAAGGCACGTGTGTAACATTGCCCCGGCGAAGGGCCGCACCCAGGTTTGCAGCATTGTCGCACACGGCCTTCCCTGGTTGCAGGTCCAGTGGAGACAACCATTCATGAAACTGGGTCTCCAGTGCTGACCACAAGTCCTCAGCTGTGTGACTCACATTTCCCAGACATTTCAAAGTAAACACTGATGCCGTTGAGCCCTGCTGCAGCCCCTTGTCCTGCTGTCACCATAGTTACCCAGTGCCCTGTCAGCGACATGTAACGCCCCTGTCCATGCCTACTCGTCCAAGTGTCTGTGGTGAAATGCACCCTGTCACACACAGAGTTTCTCAAAGAAGCGGTGATGTTGTGTGCGACATGCTGGTGGAGCGCAGGCACACCTTTCTTTGAGAAGTAGTGCCGACTGGGCATCTGGTACTGGGGCACTGCGACGGACATAAGGTCTCAAAAATCCACTGTGTCCTCCAGGCGGAAAGGCAGCATTTCTGTAGCCAACAGCTTGCAGATGGTGAAATTCAACCTCTTAGCTTTCTCATGGCTAGGAGGAAATGGTCTTTTACTTGTCCACATCTGAGGGACCGAGGGCTGGCTGTTGTGCTTTGACGGGGTTGAGTAGGGTGTCCCTGGCAAACTGCCGGTCTGTGAGGAAGATGCAGGCGGACATGTTAGGTTGCCTTGATCCAAAGGTGGTGCTCTCGATGTCAGAGAGCTCTCAACACCAGCAGGTGTTTCCACTTCCCAATGAACTGACGACCTGCCAATCACACTGGCTGTTGCAGGTAAAGAGGTGGCAGGTCTGCGTCCAAAAACATGTGTGACTGCTGTCCCCCCAGTCACAGAGGATGAAGAGGCCGCGGATGCACAAGATGGGGCAGACGGTGGTTGGCCCAGCCTGCTAGGCCGCATTGTAGCACAGTGAGCTTCCCACTGCAACTTATGCTTCATATCCATGTGACGGTACATGCATGAAGTACTCAAACTATGGATTTTTTGGCCTCTACTTAGCTTTTGGTGACAAATATTACAGATAACACGAGTTGGGTCATCCTTATCGATCTGAATAAATGCCCAGGCTATGCAAGGCTTAGAGCCCATGCGACCTGAAGAGCCACTGCGACTTGTGGTCAGAGGCGGAGTTGTGGTTGAGGATGCAGTTGTTGACGTGCTTCCAGTACTCCGTCTCTGTCCAGGAAGGCGCAACCTAACCTCGTCGTCAATAGCATCTGTGACGCCCCGCTGCGCTTGGTATCACAGATCCTAGAAGAGTGTATTGATAGAATCCTCCACAAGAGGCCCCCATAAACATTCACACATCTCCACCTTCCACCTCAGACCAGCAGAGGGAGCCCGTTAGGGATATAAATAGGGAAGGTGGAGCTAGGCAGTTCAGTTCCTCTGAAGAGTTCCTGCAGTAGAGAAGCCTAAGAGAGGTCAGTCTGCAGTGGAGCTCAGTCTAGTCTAGAGAACTCAGTTAATAGTTCAGCAGTGGAGCACGAGGCTCCTGCTAGCTAGATTCAGGGAGCCCAGATAGAGCTTAAGGTGTGCCGGCGTCATAAGATCGGTGAAGCGCGGCAAGCTGCCGTTAGTGTGTATAGCCTATTGAGGGCCCGAGTAGGCCGAAGGCGAGTGGCGAGTTAGTACATAAGGGGCAGAGGAGCTTAACCAGCTCACCCCGAAGCATTTACCGGACACCGGATCCGAGCTTACCGGGATCTCTATGACCCAGTAAGGCATAACCGGAATCCCTGGAGAACTACAAGTCCCAGGATCGCTAAGGTGCTGATACGTAACAGAGCCAGGAGACGCTTAGGCCCCGCATACTGGGAGCGTGAACTTCAAGAGAAGGCCCTACCACAAGGTCAGCCAGCGCAGGACAGAGACAAAGTTAGGCCTAGCTCCAGGCAGGTCAGAAACTTACTGCGCAGAGGCAAGAAACAGGAGGCCCTACACCCGCTCATTGGGGAGGATCCTGATATGCACCCTTCACCCTACAGTGTTCCAGGATGTGCCTGAATTTCCTCCAGTAAAAGGTACTGAAGTGACTACCGTGTCCGTTTCCGTTCTTGCTCTGACCCAGCTGGGTCTCGCCTGTCCTGCATTCCCCCTGCATACGCTGCCCTGAGACCTAGCTCCACCTGTGGGGAGCTATACCATCGAGCTGCCTTATCACGGGCCTCAGTGGACTGCTGCAGCGCTGGTGCTTCTCACCAGATACCACAGGTGGTGTCACAAACTCTTATAAAATTAACAATTATCCACCCTTTTAAAGAGTGACCCCAGGGTACGGGCCAGGGAGCCGACCACCGCGACATCCCAAAGGCCAGGCAAAGGCCCGGGTGACCTCATCGACTGGCTGACTGTGGGTTGACAGTAAGTGGGATCTCCAACCTTGTCATCATCACCCTGTGTGTTATCACACCCGTCGTCCTCAAAGCCAACCTCTTCCTGCCCTGACCGAAAAGTCAAGTTGTCGCTCCAATCAGGTATTTGAGTCTCATCATCGTCTTCATCATTGTCTCCACCAACAGGAGTTACAGTTTGGGAACGAGGGTCTACATTATGCTCAGAACCTTCTTCATCTGGTCCTGGATCCAACTTATAAAGATTCTGGGCATCAGTGCAGATCATTTCCTCATCTGGATTAACAGAAGCTCTGGAGCAGACCTCCGTTTCCCAGGCTATAGTATGAGCAAACAGCTGTGCAGACTCAACCATCTGTGTTACCCCATACTCAGACGGGCAGCTGGAGATTTGGGAGCTGTGAGGAAGCAAGTGCGATTGGGGTGACACCTCTGAGGACTGGAGTATTTGTGATGTTGAAGTTGAGGTGGAGGAGAGCCCACTTGAAGGAGCACTTGATATCCGCTGAAGCACCTGCTGTTTTTGTGCCTCATCTGGAATTTGTAGCGATGGGCGTGTCCGTAACAAAAGGAATGGTATCAAATTGTGCACGAAAAGAAGTCGACATGTTGGTTTGGCTGGAAGATGGTCTTTCTTCTGCAGATGTTACTCCCCCCCCACCGCGGGGGGCTCGACCCACCAGCGGACAGGCACCAGTATTAGGAGAGGGGGGTTGGCCGTCAGGGTCCACCGCGGCTCTGGCACAAACCCGGCGACACGGAGGTGGCACGGGCAGGAACGGACTGGCCGTGTCGGCTTCTCACTTTTTGGATTTTAGAAGGGCATGACATGCCTATATCTGTGTCTCCCCCTCCTTTTACTCCTCCACCTCTTTTATTTTCGCATGACTATATGTACTTGTCACTTTTCCATGTGTTAGTTATGTCTTCTGAGCAGTTTGTCAGCTTTTGGACACCTTTGAAGGTGTTTTCTATGTGTTTCTATGTGTTTTTGTTTGCCTGCCATTGGTTTTAACGGTGTTCGAAGGTGTTCGACGAACAGTTCGACGAACAGTTCGGCGAACACACGGGTGTTCGACGAACCGAACCGAACTCGAACACTACGGGGGTGGCTCAACACTAGTCTCAAGTGACCACTATGCCTGAGACGTACTTCCAAAGTCACTTTCCTGAAGTCGCTCGTTCTTGCCGGGAACACACTGTCAAACTGGTGGCGGCTAATCAACTACCTATCCCAGTAGCGGGAGTAGTATGGATGTCCGTGCGGCCATGTGGAAAGGACCTCGGTCGAAAAGGGATTGTACTGACCACCGGGCCCGGAGGCGATGGGCCCATTGTAACCCTGGGCATGAATGTGCTGAAAGAAGTCGGACAGTTCCTGGCTGAGGGCTGTAGCAAAAACAACTGGACCCGCGCCACTCGAGACCCAGCTAACAAGAGAGTGTTCCAGCACCTCGTGCGGGTCAGTCAGATTCAAAAGTTGCCCACTACCTCCCAGTACCTTGGTAAGGTATCGATACCGCCCGAAGCCACAATGACACTGCCGGTGGGACAGACTGTACTCACTTTGCCGGTGCTGGCACATGTGTCCTTAGAGGGCGTGGACATTCAAGTTGAACCAATGGAGGGAGAAGAAGCGCCCTCTGGACTCCTGATTGCTCGGACTCTGGCCACCGTGCGGCACGGTCGAGTACCCGTGCGCTGCATCAATTTAAGTGGCACCAGTTTACAGTTGTTGCCCCGACAAGAGGTGGCGCGAGTGTGCGTAATGCCGGAGGCCCTTACTAGAGCTGACGCTATAGGGCTGGCACCTGTGGAAGGAAAACCATGGACCCTAGAGGTGTCCCTCAATAGCCAGGAACATGGAAGAGAACCGTTGGCTGGACGCCACCTCCTGGAAGAAATGGAAGCTAACCTGACTGAGTTTTCTGCTGGACAAGTAAGGCAGATCGAACAACTTCTACAGCGATATCAGGGAGTGTTTGCACAGCATGAAGATGATTTCGGGTGCACTCGGGACATTCAGCACGAAATACCCACCGGAAATACTGCTCCCATCTGAGAGAGATATCGGCAGATCCCGCCTCAAATGTACCAGGAGGTGAAAGAGCTGTTGGCCCACATGTTGCGGAACGGTGTGATCCGTGAAAGCCAGAGCCCCTGGGCGGCTCCGATCGTGTTGGTCCGAAAGAAGGACGGTACCCTGAGATTCTGCGTAGACTATCGGAAGCTGAATGCCTGTATAGTACAGGACTCCTATCCACTCCCCCGAATCGAAGAGTCTCTATCTGCACTAGGGAGCGCCAAATTCTTCTCCTCCCTCGACCTGGCCAGTGGCTATTGGCAGGTCCCAGTAGCTGAGAAGGATCGTCCGAAGACAGCTTTTGTTCTCCCTATGGGCCTGTTTGAGTTCAATCGAATGCCGTTCGGACTAACAAATGCGCCAGGAACCTTCCAACGGCTGATGGAGAGATGCTTGGGGGACCTCAACTTTGAAGCCACTTTAATATATCTGGACGATATAATTATCTATTCTGCAACGTTTGAGGATCATCTCCGCCGATTGGAACAAGTGTTAGAACGGCTACAAAGGCACGGCCTGAAAATTAAGCCTCGTAAGTGTTGTCTCTTCAAACGAGAAATTGAATATCTGGGGCACACTGTGTCCAGTGCAGGGGTGCACCCCACTGCGGAGAAAGTAGCTGCCGTGCAGAAGTGGCCCACGCCCGCCAATCTAAGGGAACTAAGGGCATTCCTGGGGCTCGCTGGATACTACCGCAGATTCATTAAAGACTTCGCTAAGATTGCGAACCCGCTCAATGAATTGCTGAGAGGAACAGCCAGGGGAGCCTAGCGGCAGCCCATTCAGTGGGGCCCATGACAAGAAGAGGCATTCCGAGCATTGAAAATGGCACTAACAGATGCCCCGACTCTGGCCTACGCTGACTTTTCGCAGCCGTTCATGTTGTACATTGATGGAAGCTTGCATGGGCTGGGAGCAGTGCTGGCTCAAGTACAAGGAGGGAAAGAGCGAGTGATCGCGTATGCCAGCAGGTCACTCCGAGATACGGAGAAGAATCCGGACAACTACAGTTCGTTTAAGCTGGAGCTACTGGCACTGGTGTGGGCCATGACCGAGAAGTTTGCTGAGTACCTGTCAGGGTCAGAAGTGCAAGTGCGGACAGATAACAACCCTTTGGCCCACTTGGAGAACGCCAAACTGGGCGCGTTAGAACAGCGGTGGGCCGCAAGGATGTCCAAATTCCAGTATAAAATCGCCTATCGGTCCAAGGCCCTGAACACACATGCAGATGCCCTGTCCCGGGTCACTCAGGCGGGGCCGAAGAAGGACAGAGATGAGGAGCTCGAAGGCGACGAGATCCCGGATTTCAGCCAGTTCGCCGCTGCTGTGGTCGACGCCCAAGAGACCAGAGGGGAGCCGAGGCCCACTCAGATTCTGGGCCGTTCAAGAGGCGAATGGATACATCTGCAGCAATCCGACCCGGAGCTTGCAAAGTTGAGAGAATGGGTCGCCCTTAATCAGAGACCCGACCAAGAAACCAGAGCCGCTTCACTTCCAACTACCCTACAAATCCTAGGCCAGTGGGAGAGGCTCCTCCTGAAGGACAGCTTGCTATGCCGAAGAATCCAGCTGCCTGGAGAGTTTGATGTTACCTGGTAAGTGGTAGTTCCAGGAGAGCTAGTAACACAGCTAGCCCAAGAAGCTCATAGAAGAGGTGCTCACTTCGGAGTAGAAAAGACCTTCCGGTGGTTGCAACGGCTGGTGTATTGGCCTCAACTGCGACAAGAAGTCGAGGGGGTCTACCGAACATGTCGCCAGTGTGAGTTGAACAAGCCCCCGGAACAAAGAGCTCCCATTCAGACCATCCGAACTTCTGCCCCCTTGGAAGTCTTGATGATTGACTACTTGATGGTAGGAACTTCATACAACGGTTATGGACACTGTTTAGTCATGACTGATCACTTCACCAAGTTTGCAGTAGTGACGCCCACTAAAGATCAGACGGCAGAAGCCGCAGCCAAGGCCATCTGTCAAGCTTTCATCCGGATTTATGGGTGCCCGAAGCGAATACATTCTGACCAGGGAGCCTGCTTCCAAGGACGAGTGATGGATGAGCTATACCGCAAGTGAACGGTGCATGCGAGCTCTTTAACCGAACCCTGTTGCAAATGTTGCGAACACTGGAAGCGGACAAAAAGATGAAGTGGCCCGAATTCGTGTCCGAGCTGGTGTGGGTGTATAATAATCGAGTTCATGCAACCACCGGCTACACCCCCTACATGTTGCTGTTTGGAAGAAGTGGCCGAGAAATCACCGAACTGGATCTAGACTCAGAAGACCCCAGTCCGGGCAGTAGCCCAAGTACCTGGATTCGAGAACACCAGCGTCGACTCCATACCGTGAGAAGACTGGTTGCTCAGAAGTTTCAGGAAGTAGAGCATGCTGTTCGGCCCCTGACCACAGGTGGATCGCTTCAGCCAGAAGACCGAGTGCTGGTGAGGGTTAAACGATTTGGGAGTAAGCTGGACCATCGTTGGGAGGCAATACCATATCGGGTGGTGAAGAAGGTTCACCCAGACAACTCCATCTACGAGGTTAGGCCCGAAGGGGATGACGCCGCGACATCCAGGGTGTTGCACCCTAATATGTTGCGACCTTGCTCCTCTGAAGCAGAAGTCTGTAACAGGGCTGGGCCCTCAGACGTGTTGGCTGAAGTGCCACATACAGGAACCTTGGGGGATGAAGAAGGGTGGGCCACAATGCAGTTGGGCCCGTCAGAACAGTTGGTGCCACTCCCGAGTGGAAGTCAGAATGAGTCAGGAAATGATTTGCAATCCACAGTAGTTGATTCCTCGGATCTCCCGGAGTCTCCTCCGCAAGAAGAGCCCCGCAGAACTGAGCAGGCTAATGCCGGAATTCCTCCTAACCGGTACGCTCAGGAAGAGTTTATCTGGTCTCGAATCCAACAGAAAACGCAGGAGTGTGCCCAACTCCTGTCTGAGCTTGCACTACCTGGAATGAGACATCAATTCTGCGAGGAGTCCACTCGCCCGAGGACTGGCGAGCAAAAAGGAGGGAGGAATGTAGAACGAGCAAAAAAGCTTGTAAAAGAACTTCAACATGACGTTTCAAGGATGGAGCGAGACTGCCATCTACTGGCCAGAGACAGTCAAGCGGAACCAAAATATACAAAGGAAGTTGCAGGGAGGGCAGATTCAGAGGCTGGACCCGATCAGGTGACTTCCAGGAAGGAGTTCAGAGAGATAAGAGGCCAGCGCGCCAAACCTGAGGGGTCTTTGGCGCCAAGCAGCAGAGAGGAGCAGACGTGCTCCCTGCGTCCTGAGAAACCCCGCATGACAGGCCAAATCCAGAGGCCTGAGAGGTGCTCCAGCCGTGCATCGGTAAAAGAGCTCCGGATCCCTCACAGTTGTGATTCGAGTGCTGTGCCTGCTGAGGATACTAGGAACCTGATCGCGGTGCTGAGTGAGTTCGCGGAACCCGACGTCGGCCGCCGACAGACGAGGCCTGGACCCCCCTATCCAAGGCTCGAGAGACTGCCCCCAACAACCAAGCAGAGAGGAGCTGCATACGTGAGCAGGGCCGTCACTTCCACTGCTCACCCACGGTACCGGGGACAATTGGGTTTAAGTACTCAGGCTGGGAGGGGGACGGTTGGGGCTAAAGTAGCACAACGTGATTTAATTGAATTCATCCGGAAAGAGACTCACGGCCTAGCGGGAATAACCGGTGACCCCCGCTAGGGCCAAATTCACGGTTAAAGAACTTGTGTGGTGCTTCTCATGCTTGAGGGCATCACCTTACTTTAAGAGACTGCGCCTTATTTTAAGAGACTGCGCCTTACTTTGAGAAATTTAATATTTTTTCTGATATTTCAAACCACTGTTCATTACCCTTGTTGCTAATCCCTTGTTTCAGTATACCTGTTGTATAAAACTGTTTACAAACATCTCTGACTGTTCTCGCGTTGTGTCTCTGTGCGCTGCATCCCGGCACCTGCATTACATGTTTTACCTATTTTCCTGTGTGATTTGTTATACAATCATAACAAGTGTGCATACATGCCATGGAGACTGAGTTCATTAGCATTACTTATAGTTTTCTTTGAAATTGTACCTGCCGATTCCAGGTCTTTCTGTAACTTTCCACAGGTGGTCCTTGGCTCTTGGACAACTCTTCTGGTAATTCTTTTCACTCCTCTGTCTGAAATCTTGCTTGGAGCACCTGGTCATGGCTGGTTTATGGTGAAATGAATTTCTTTCCACTTCTGGATTATGGCCACATCAGTGCTCACTGGAACTTTTAGTAGTTTAGAAATTCTTCTGTAACCAATGTTATCTGTATGTTTTGCAGCAATAAGGTTACGAAGGTCTTGAGACAGCTGACTGATTTTACCCATCATGAGATGTTTCTTGTGTGGCACCTTGGTAATGAGAAACCTTTTTATAGGCCATCAGTTGAACAAGCTGATATTATTTTTACCTAAGTGACAGGATTGCTTTCTAATTACTGATAGATTTCAGCTGGTATCATGACTTTCCATGGCTTTTCGCATCTCTCTTTCTTCATGTGTTCAATACTTTTTCCCTGTGTCATTTCTCATTATTACACATAACTTATATATGGACATCTATGATTTGATTTCTTTGCCTGTGTGGATTGGATGGGTTGTTAACGACATCTGGGGAGAATTTTATGTCAACAGTAGTGTTGAGCATTCCGATAATGAAATATCGGGAATCGGCCGATATTCGCGGTATCGGAATTCCGATACTTAATTCCGATACTTTTAGAATATCGTATACCGGAATCGGAAGTTCCCATCATGCAATGAGCCAGTTTCATTTTATTCAGCCAATGAGGATCCTAAGAAGTGTGGACACATCCTGTTAGGCATGTAGGCATGTTAACTAATGGCATGGCTGTGATTGGCTGCTGAAATGATGTCATGATGCACTATAAAAGCTGCTGCCGCCATTTTGAGCTCACTCTGCTGTGAATTCAGTTAGGGATAGGACGCTGTTGTTCTGAGGGACAGTTTTAGATACCTATTTTCTCTATTCTGCTTTACCCAAGCTACTTTATAAATCGCTGTGCCTTGCAGCGCTAGTGCACAGTTCTCTGTGCTGTTCATCGCTGTCTGCAAGGTCTCTGTGTGTGAGTGCAGCTCACGCTGTAGTGTGTGCTTCAGCCAAGTCTGGTTGTAGTGCGCTCAGCATGCGTCACTGCCTCATACATTGTCCTTTTTTGCTAATTGATCATTTTTCCTGATTTCTCCTATTAGTGTGGTGGTTCCATCCGTATTCAGCTAAATTGGTTCCAAACACACTATATAGGAGTAGATAGAGGAGCCTTTCTGTAGCATTGTGCCCTGCAGCCCCAGCCAGATTAGTATTAGCCTATTTTTTGTAGCCTCATCTATTGCATTGTAGGTTACCTTCCTGCATTGTAATAGCTATAAAAAGTTTGTGATACTACCTGTATTACATCTTTGGGCACATCCAGTGTCTTTTTGTGACAAAAAAAATAAAATAAATAAAGTTCACCAAACACTCCACTTTACAGTTGTGTAGGCCACATTAGCTCATATTAAAGTCTAGTCCACACTTTATAAGTGGTCGTGGGCGTGGAGTTTCTGCAGGGAGAGGACGTGAGGATTCTGTGCCTGCAGGGAGAGGACGTGGGGACTCTGTACCTGCTGCGGGCACCAGTGACTCAGCATCCCCTAATTTTACCAGGGAACAGTCCTTTATGCGCAGCTTTGTAGGAGCTAGCCGTACCCCACTGCTGCGGGAGGACCAAATTGAAGCTGTTGTCGGATGGATGGCAGCTAATGCATCGACTTCAATTAGTTCCAGATCCTCTCAGGTCCTGAGCACTGAAGAGCACCCATCTGTCTCTTCACCACCTGCCAAATTTCCCAGGCAGTCAGAGAGCCCTGGACAGGAGCCATCTCTACTTCTGTTCTCTGAATCTCTTAGCTTGAAAAGAGGGGGCCAGCCAAGCAGAATTTGAAGAAGAGGTAGTATGCAGTGATGCACAACTGTTTTGTCTCTCTGAATCTGAAGAGGCGGGTGGGCCAGTGCCTATGGTCAGCAGCACACCTCAGTACGCATCTGATGATGAGACTCTGGTGCCACTTTCTGGTGTGTACTGTGCTGTCGACACTACCCAGGAGAAGCAGTTGTTTGAAGAGGGTGGTGTAGATGATGAGGTCCTTGACCCATCATGGCGTGAGGGACAGGAAGGTGGTGGGAGCAGCTCTGAGGAAGAGATTCCCCGAACGGCCCAAAAAGGAGCGAGAGGGAAGGGGCAGACTTGGTTGCCTGTAGCCTCCACTTCGGCACCCATTAGGAGCATGGCTCTTCCAAAATCCAAAGCGGGCGCTCCCAAGACTTGCAGTGCCTGGTCCTTTTCTGACACAGTTGCAGATGACATTTGCTTTGTCAAATGCAAGCTATGTAATCAGAAGGTGAAAAGAGGGAAAAGTGTCAGCAACCTCAATACCACAAATATGTGGAAACATGTGCGGACCAAGCACGTGATGGAGTTACAAAAACACACTGAAGACCTAGGCCAACCTACAGCGCCACCTACCACCTCTTCAGCTCGTGTTGTAGCCTCTTCCTCCAGCTCACACACAGCTGGTTCGGCTTCCTCACAGGATCACAATGGAAGAACCTCTGGCACTGTTGCACAGAGACACAGTGTAATTCCACCCACAGCACCACTTTCCCTGTCATCCTCACACTCCCAGGCCAGTCTACAGCCATCGTTGGCACAGGCATGGGAGAAAAGGCGCCCATACTCGGCAAACCACCCCCGAGCACAGGCTCTGAATGCTGGCATTGCAAAACTACTGGCCCTTGAAATGCTATCATTCAGGCTGCTGGAGACTGACACCTTCCGCAACTTTATGGCATTGGCAGTCCCACAATACAAGGTGCCCAGCCGCTTTTATTTCAGCAAGCAAGCCGTCCCTGCCCTGCAACATCATGTGGAGGGAAAAATGAAACATGCGCTACAAAACGCCGTCAGTAGCAAGGTCCACCTGACCACCGATGCATGGACCAATAAGCATGGACAGGGACGATACCTTTCCCTCACTGCCCCTTGGGTAAATGTTGTGGAGCCGGGTACAGATCTTGAGAGTGGCGCTGTAAGTGTTCTGCCAACTCCAAGGATTGCAGGAATCCAGTCTGTACACATTGACTCCTCCTCATACTCCAGTTCCTCTGAATCAGCGCTGCAGCAGCCGTCACGGTCTACCTCCACATCGACCCGTGAACGGTTACCTGTTATGATGACCGATATGAGCACAGCCGTGGCCAAAAGTCAACAGGCCGTATTAAAATTAATTTCTTTGGGGAATCGAAGCCACACAGTGCAGGAGCTCTGGAATGCCATCAAGCAGCAGAGCGACGTGTGGTTTGTGCCAGCGAATTTCCAGCCAGGCATAGTAGTGTGTGACAATGGCCGAAATCTGGTGGCAGCTCTGGGCCTAGGAAACCTCACTCACATCCCATGTCTGGCACATGTGCTCAACTTGGTCGTGCAGAGTTTTTTGAGGGACTATCCGGATCATGATGCACTGCTTCACAAGGTCCGCATAGAGTGCGCTCACTTGGGGCGTTCCAGCAACGCAAGATCGCGCATTGCAGCTCTGCAGCACCGATTACGGAACATCGCATCATATGTGACCTACCCACCAGGTGGAATTCAACGTTACATATGTTGGAGAGGTTATGTGAGCAGCAGGCAGCAGTAATGCAGTACCAGCTGCAGCAGGCGCAAACAAGTCGCAGTGCGCGCCGTTCACACTTCACCACCACTGAGTGGGCCTCTATGAAGGACATTTGCCACGTTTTGCGTGCCTTCGATTATTCCACGCGGATGGGAGGGCAGATGATGCACTAGTCAACATGACTATCCCCCTTATCTGCCTGCTTGAAAAAACACTGCAAGCACTAAGGGAGGAGGTTTTGGAAGAGGTGGAGGATGAGGAGTCACAAATGCCATCTGCTTCTGTACAGTCTGCGCAACGTGGTTCCTCACAAAGGCCTAGGTAGGGGACACTTTGTGAGGAGGATGAGGAGGAGTCAATGGAGGAGGAAGACATCTGTACAGAGGAGGGAGGTACACAATGCTCTAGTAGTCAGTATCTAGAGCGAGGGTGGGGTGATGCAGAGCAGGCAGAGATCATGTCTCAATCAGGGGACATCGTTTCTTGGCCAGTTGGCAGTCTGCAGCACATGGTTGATTTCATGCTGCAGTGCCTGAGAAACGACCGCCGCATCACCCACATTCTCAGCACGACTGATTATTGGGTGTCCACCCTCCTACATCCTCGCTACTGGGACAATTTAAAAAGCCTCATAACACCGTTGAACCGGGAGCGTAAAATGCGGGAGTACCAAGACGCACTGGTGCATTCCATCATGTTCTCCATTCCAACCGAGAGCAGTGCTGCTAGTGCTTTACAAAGCAGCTCAATGCGTCGAGGCAGTGGAGGAAGCTCTGCACAAAGATGGAGCAGAAGCAGCGCCTCAGCACAAGGCAAGACCAGTATGGCCCAAATGTGGCAAAGTTTTGTGTCCCCGCCGCCACAAATGTCTGCACCATCACAGACGGCTCCAGTCAGCAGGAGGCAATGTTTCCGTCAGATGGTGACAGACTACATGTCTTGCCCTCTCAGTGTACTCCCAGACGGCTCTTCCCCCTTCAAGTTTTGGGTCTCTAAGCTGGATACATGGCCAGAGCTTAGCCAGTATGCATTGGAGGTGCTGGCTTGCCCTGCTGCTAGTGTATTATCGGAACACGTCTTTAGTGCCGCAGGTGGTGTACTAACAGACCGTCGCATGCGCCTATCCTCCGATAACGTTGACCGGCTTACTTTTCTGAAAATGAACAAGGCCTGGATCTCGCATGAATTTGCCAGTCCTCTTCCAGAATAAATAATTGGCTGGCAACAGTATCCAGGTCTCCTGTTGTGTTCATGTTTCTACCACCTGAACTGTAATCCCTGAGCTCCAACACCTGAGTTCCAACACATACTTGCTGCTCAGAAGTGCCGTCTGCACAGTCAACGCTTGCTTCAGTGTTATTGGGGTTCAGTAACATCAGCTGATCCCCAGCTGTGTGTCCGGCAAATTCTCCTGCTCTGTCCACATCCACTGTAGTACTAATTTAAAACTTGCTCCAATTACACCTCTGGCTCCTCTGTTTTTAGTATTTACACTGGGCTCCAACACCGCTAGTTGCTGCTCAGAAGTGCCGTCTGCACAGTCAATGCTTGCTCCAGTGTTATTGGGGTTCAGTAACGTCAGTTGATCCCCAGCTGTGTGTCCGGCAAATTCTCCTGCTCTGTCCACATCCACACTACTACTAATTTAAAAGTTGCTCCAATTACACCTCTGGCTCCTCTGTTTTTAGTATTTACCCTGGGCTCCAACACCGCTAGTTGCTGCTCAGAAGTGCCGTCTGCACAGTCAACGTTTGCTCCAGTGTTACTGGGGTTCAGTAACGTCAGCTGATCCCCAGCTGTGTGTCCGGCAAATTCTCCTGCTCTGTCCACATCCACTGTACTACTAATTTAAAACTTGCTCCTATTACACCTCTGGCTCCTCTGTTTTTAGTATTTACCCTGGGCTCAAACACCGCTAGTTGCTGCTCAGAAGTGCCGTCTGCACAGTCAACACTTGCTGCTGTGTTATTGGGGTTCAGTAACATCAGCTGATCCCCTGCTGTGTGTACGGCAAATTCTCCTGCTCTGTCCACATTCACACTACTACAGATTTTAAAGTTGCTCCAATTACACCTCTGGCTCCTTTGTTTTCAGCATTATCCCTGAGCTCCAACATCACCAGTTGGCGCTCAGAAGTGCCGTCTGCACAGTCAACACTTGCTGCCGTGTTATTGGGGTTCAGTAACGTCAGCTGTTCCCCTGCTGTGTGTACGGCAATTTCTCCTGCTCTGTCCACATCCACTCTACTACTAATTTAAAACTTGCTCCAATTACACCTCTGGCTCCTCTGTTTTCAGTATTATCCCTGAGCTCCAACACCGCCAATTGGCGCTCAGAAGTGCCGTCTGCACAGTCAACACTTGCTGCCGTGTTATTGGGGTTTAGTAACGTCAGCTGATCCCCTGCTGTGTGTACGGCAATTTCTCCTGCTCTATCCACATTCACACTACTACAGATTTTAAAGTTGCTCCAATTACACCTCTGGCTCCTGTTTTCAGTATTATCCCTGAGCTCCAACACCACCAGTTGGCGCTCAGAAGTGCCGTCTGCACAGTCAACACTTGCTGCCGTGTTATTGGGGTTCAGTAACGTCAGCTGATCCCCTGCTGTGTGTACGGCAATTTCTCCTGCTCTGTCCACATCCACTGTACTCCTAATTTAAAACTTGCTCCAATTACACTTCTGGCTCCTCTGTTTTTAGTATTTACCCTGGGCTCCAACACCGCTAGTTGCTGCTCAGAAGTGCCGTCTGCACAGTCAACACTTGCTCCAGTGTTATTGGGGTTCAGTAACGTCAGCTGATCCCTAGCTGTGTGTCCGGCAAATTCTCCTGCTCTGTCCACATCCACTGTACTACTAATTTAAAACTTGCTCCAATTACACCTCTGGCTCCTCTGTTTTTAGTATTTACCCTGGGCTCCAACACCGCTAGTTGCTGCTCAGAAGTGCCGTCTGCACAGTCAACGTTTGCTCCAGTGTTATTGGGGTTCAGTAACGTCAGCTGATCCCCAGCTGTGTGTCCGGCAAATTCTCCTGCTCTGTCCACATCCACTGTACTACTAATTTAAAACTTGCTCCAATTACACCTCTGGCTCCTCTGTTTTTAGTATTTACCCTGGGCTCCAACACTGCTAGTTGCTGCTCAGAAGTGCCGTCTGCACAGTCAACACTTGCTGCCGTGTTATTGGGGTTGAGTAACGTCAGCTGATCCCCTGCTGTGTGTCCGGCAAATTCTCCTGCTCTGTCCACATTCACACTACTACAGATTTTAAAGTTGCTCCTATTACACCTCTGGCTCCTCTGTTTTCAGTATTATCCCTGAGCTCCAACACCGCCAGTTGGCGCTCAGAAGTGCCGTCTGCACAGTCAACACTTGCTGCCGTGTTATTGGGGTTCAGTAACGTCAGCTGATCCCCTGCTGTGTGTACGGCAATTTCTCCTGCTCTGTCCACATTCACACTACTACAGATTTTAAAGTTGCTCCAATTACACCTCTGGCTCCTCTGTTTTCAGTATTATCCCTGAGCTCCAACACCGCCAGTTGTGGCTCAGAAGTGCCGTCTGCACAGTCAACACTTGCTGCCGTGTTATTGGGGTTCAGTAACGTCAGCTGTTCCCCTGCTGTGTGTACGGCAATTTCTCCTGCTCTGTCCACATTCACACTACTACTGGTTTTAAACTGTTTCCCAGCAGTGTCTTTGGCACGGGTACTCCCTCCTGCCCAGCCTGGTTCCAGCACCCCAGCTGTTTCCGGGTAGTGTCAACGTCACTTTGCCTCCAATACATTGTCCTGTCGTGTTGCGGTTGGGTTAGCCGACTCTATGGTGCCTGCAGTTTAGGTGACTCCTATGTGGGCTGCGGGATCTGGCAATGAAGGCTGGTTCCATAGTGCCAATAGGACAAGCACCCCCTGTAGGACTGTGGGTTTCGGTAACTGTGGCCGCTCGCGGCCTTGCAACTTTTTTTTTCATGGGTATCTTCTGCTACCCATCCGAGTTCCAGTACCGTCAGCTGGTTCTCGGCAGTGCCTTTGGCTTAGGTGCCTCCTTCTCGGTATCCAAGTTCCACCAACGTCTGCTGGTCCTTGGTAGTGCTTTCTGGCACAGGTACCTCCTGCTTAGTAACCGGGTTCCAGTACCGTCAGCTGGTCCTCGGTAGTTCCATTGGCTCTTGTACCTTCTGCTATCCATCCGAGTTCCAGTACCGTTAGCTGGTTCTCGGCAGTGCCTTTGGCTTAGGTGCCTCCTTCTCTGTATCCAAGTTCCACCAACGTCTGCTGGTCCTTGGTAGTGCTTTCTGGCACAGGTACCTCCTGCTTAGTAACCTAGTTCCAGTACCGTCAGCTGGTCCTCGGTAGTTCCATTGGCTCTTGTACCTTCTGCTACCCATCCGAGTTCCAGTACCGTCAGCTGGTTCTTGGCAGTGTCTTTGACTTAGGTGCCTCCTTCTCGGTATCCAAGTTCCACCAACGTCTGCTGGTCCTTGGTAGTGCTTTCTGGCACAGGTACCTCCTGCTTAGTAACCGGGTTCCAGTACCGTCAGCTGGTCCTCAGTAGTTCCAATGGCTCTTGTACCTTCTGCTACCCATCCGGGTTCCAGTACCGTCAGCTGGTTCTCGGCAGTGCCTTTGGCTTAGGTGCCTCCTTCTCGGTATCCAAGTTCCACCAACGTCTGCTGGTCCTTGGTAGTGCTTTCTGGCACAGGTACCTCCTGCTTAGTAACCGGGTTCCAGTACCGTCAGCTGGTCCTCGGTAGTTCCATTGGCTCTTGTACCTTCTGCTACCCATCCGGGTCCCAGTACCATCAGCTGGTTCTCGGTAGTTCCTCAGCCTTCTTGTACCTTCTGCTACATTTCCAAGTTCAAGCTTTTTGAAATGGTTCTTGGTAATGACTCTGGATCTTCCTGACGAGGACCCTGAAGACGAGGACCCTGAAGACCACCCCGAAGAAGACGAGGACCCCGAAGACGAGGATCCTGAAGACCACCCCGAAGAAGACGAGGACCCCGAAGATGACGACCCTGAAGACGACGACCCTGAAGACCACCCCGAAGAAGACGAGGACCTTGAAGACGATGACCCTGAAGACGAGGACCCTGAAGACCACCCCGAAGAAGACGACGACCCCGAAGACGACGACCCTGAAGATGAGGACCCTGAAGACCACCCCGAAGAAGACGAGGACCCCGAAGACGACGACCCTGAAGACGAGGACCCTGAAGACCACCCCGAAGAAGACGAGTACCTCGAAGACGACGACCCTGAAGACCACCCCGAAGAAGACCAAGAAGATGACCCTGAAGAAGATGACCAAGAGGACAAAGAACAAGAAGACAACCACCAAGATACAGAAGAACAAGAGACAGAAAACCAAGAAGCAGAAGTACAAGAAGCTGCAGAACAAAAAGCGGAAGAACATTAAGCATAAGACTAAAAATCAGAGCAAAAGATATTATCTAAATTATAAGCAGAAGATGACTTAGCAGTGTATGGGGGTGAGTCCGTTCCTCCTCGTGGTGCCCCTGGAAAAGACCTGCTGCTGCAGGCCAAACTGAACACGGACAAATCCTGTTGTAAATCTTTTGTGACGGGCAGAACGAAAGGTGTAATGTTCAAACTTTTATAGATAACAACTACAGGAATGCTTGTCACAAATAAGAATATGATGAAGAAGAAGAATATGAAGAAGATGAAGAAGTAGAATATGAAGAAGAATAATAGTTGAATAAGAAGAATATGAAGAATGTAAAAAAAAAAGAATAATATGAAGAAGGTGAAGAGGAAGAAGATGAAGAAGGTGAAGAAGTTGATGAAAAAGATGCTGATGCTGAGGATGATGAAGGAGAAAGTGTGGGAGAAGTAAGAAAGAAGGTGAAGAGCATGGAAGTAGTGAAACATAAATATCTGACAAAATATAAAAAAACTTAACATAGTCAATATTTCCGTAACTCAGAACATCTTAAAAAAAATATTAATTCCTGCTATTCCATTTGATTGGGCTAAACCTCTCTGCCTTTATTGTATCCCCGACCTCCCCCAATACATTCTACATTATTCTTAGTTGTTTTCCTTCATGTAGAATTAACCTACAAGGAAAGAAAGGGTTTATTTTTATTCCAATATTTGTGTCCCATTGACTTGCATTGGTTTCTGGTATCGGAATTGGCGATATACTTTTTGGGTATCGGTCCGATCCAATCCGATCCGATATTTCCCGATATCGGAAGGTATCGCTCAACACTAGTCAACAGTATTTTTAGAAATATATTTACTTAGAAAATGGGTGAGGTGTTCAATACTTACAGTATTTCACCTATATATTAATATACAAAGTGGCCAAAAAGGTGTGACATATAGAGTCTGATTTATGCTGTCTTACAATATATCTACTGACATTAATGCTAACTACTGAGCCACTGAACTTTCTCAGAAATATGTTTACATCATATCTTTATTTATATTTTCTTTCTCTGGTAGGCCAAGTTCATACAACCATATTTTCAGTCCAAGTGCAGTCTGGGAAAAACTGACAGCACTCAGACAAATTTATTCAATTGGACTGTTCAGATGTGTATTTTTTTCATGGACTCACCTTGCCTACTTTCCCTATCGCATTACAGCACCATCGCTCTTTAGCGGAAGTACAGCCTGACAGCATATCTTTGTCCTCCTCTCTGGAAGCATCTATCTTGTGCCTCCTAGTGAGCACCGCTTCATTATATGGCAAGCTGACGTTTTTATTGGGTACAATTTGGGTGCATTCAACATTTTGATCACATTCAACATTTTGATCACTTCTTCTTGCATTTACTGGAGTAATTACCGTGACCAAAAACCAGTGTTCTGGCAATTACATTTTTTTTTCACTTTACAGATTTTACTGTACAGTTTAATTTATTGTATATTTCAATCGATTTTTTGATTGTCATTTTTTCTAATATGGCGATACCAAATAGTTTTTTTTTTATTTCTTTACTTTTAAAATTTTAATTGAAAAAAGGATGCTATTTGAATCTTTGTGTATTTTTTTAAACATTTTCTTTTTACTTTATTTTTCAGTCCCTTTCTGGGACTTGAACCTGTGACTGTGCAATTGCTTGTTCTATATACTGCGATTCCACAGTATAACTCTATATAGCTGAAATCACAGTCTCCTAGGTGTATTGACATGGCAGCCATGGGGGTCTTCAGCATGCCTTGGTCTTCATAGGTGTACTGGTATGGCAGCCATGGGAGTCTTTAGCAGGCATTTGGCATCCCATAATTGCGTCACAGAGTGGGAGAATGGAAAGGTGACTGACATTCATTTAATGGGTTAACAGCAGTGACAAAACGTAGCATCTGCTGGGTACTGTGCAGGTCCTGAGCCCGCTCCATAAACAGGAACCTGTCGTACCACTAAATACAGGGTCAGTAATGAGTTAATTATACTGGCATTTGTGGTTTTGTTGTTTTTGGAAAATCATGGCAAAAAAGCCACAGCCACAGTGTGTGAGCCCAGTCTTATTGAATGAAACTAATCGGCCAAACATTTATGTATATGGGGGAGTTGGGAGAAATAGTCATGACCGATCGAGTGTTCAGCTGACAGTTATCTAATGTGTATGGACACCTCTACATGCAATGGATGGGTACAATTAAAGGTGTCAATCGTTTTCCAGAACCATGGGAAGTAGACCAGAAGCCTGTGGCTTGGACCTTTATACCATCATGGGCACCTGGTAATATGTGTGATATTGTTACAAGTTTCTTTTCTGTAATTTAAGTAAACAGAAAGTCCAAAGAAATTAGCATGTTAAAATGTTACAACATGAATTGTTTTCCAACCACATGCTCATGTCACAAATATGCAGTGTGATCAATACAGCATCATCTTCCTGACTAGGTATTGAGCTTGATTCACAGACAAAAATACTCTTTTAATAAGAAGGAATTGAAACAATAATAATGAAGTGAACGTCTGCAATATATGAAAGCAAGCAGATATGTCAGACACAATATATCAAATCGTCTATTCTAGGTAACAACCTAGAGGGTGTCTATCTGACAATTTAGAGATTTGGTGTATACCTGAAACATCAATGCGCTTTCATTTATCTCTTACAAATGTAACACAATCATATTTTTATTTCAGCAGAATTCTTTTTAAAGGAGCTGTTTCCTCTTCATTAATGGATACAATTACAAAATGCTTGCAAAAACAAGCAATTTAGCAATTTACTTCTTATTAATAATACTCTCAATTCTCAGGAATAGGAGGATTTTTCATCCTATCGTGTACAGCTTATTGCCTAGATTACTAAACACCTCTGCACAGGGGTGGATTAAGAGTAGCCAGGGCCCCGGGCAGTTTAGAAGGCTTGGCCCCCCACCAGATACCGGATGTATCATTTGACATGTCACATGATCCCATTTAATAGATCATGTGATAGGTCATGTTAGTAACACACGCAAATTTTTCTCTTATGTACAGCGCCATACATAACAGAGCAGGGGTGAGAGACTGTGACTGTTCCGGAGGCCAAACCAATAGGCTGAAATTAATTCTGCTCAATATTACCATAGTATCTATAATATACTTATGTGGCGCCCCTGAGGGTTCATTCGCCACAGACGTACTGCACCTCACCCAGAGGTGTGGCATCTCATTCTCTCAGGTAAGGATGGAGTGCTGCCCGGGACCCTAACACCTGCACCCAACACTACACTACTCCAGACCGGCTGGAAGGGCAATATGCACTGCTTTCTGCTGCCCCGTCCCCTGGCTGGAGTAGGGGGAACCAAAGTGAAGGGGAACCATATAGTGGGTGTGGGTGGAGGACGCAGACCAGGGGAGCACTTGAAGAGGAGGTGTATATATAGGGAAGCCATCTTTTTAAAAGGGAGAAAGGGAGTGAGAGGACGAGAGGAGCAGAGGCTCTGCAGGAGCTCTGCTCGGGAGGCGGGCTTAGCCTGTCAGGCCCAGGACTGAGAGAGGAGTGGGAGCAGGAGAAAAGCTCCAGGAACAGAAGGGATCCCAGGGGGTACGGTGAGTGCAGGACGGCACTCGTACGCCCGAATCTGCCAGGCGGTGGAGGGATCAGGCCGCAAGAAGGGAACCGGTCCCTGGGCTAGCCGAGTTTCTTTAGGCCTCAGCTAGAAAACCGGAGGATTCTGCACTTTCAAGGTGCAGTCGCCACATCCGCACCTAAGTCGCTGAAAAGGTCACCAAGTAAGGTCCGGGAACTCCAAGTTGCCCAGAGGGATCCCAAGGTACCAGATCGGGACTTTGTTTGGTGGGGCGCAGGGCAGGAGGGAGAGACCCAGCGCGGAAAGTCGGCTAAGAAGGGAATATACAGAAAGGGGTCCCGTTAAGTGCTCTTGAGATACTTGAGGGAGTGCTGAACCCCTGCCTGGTGAACGCAGCGCGACGTGGGAGGCTGTCACCTGTACAGTGCAACCTGAGGAACTTAACAACTGTGAGTAAACTCAGACGACTGCACCCCACTGTCTCTGACAGTTATTGCTGCTACGCCCTTGCTCCTGCACTACAACGCCCAGCATCACCATTTACATCTACACTGCCCTGGAGCTGAGCTCTGCCTGTGGAGAGCCGCACCAACCCAGCTGCCCTAACATCTGCTCCAGAGGACCTACTCCGCAGCGGCGACTCATTTTTGGCCGCATGCCACAGGTGGCGTCACGAGACAAAACTGTTATTCATCCCTTCAAGTAACAAACCCCTTTTAAAGAGTGACCCCAGGGTACGGGCCCGGGAGCCGACCGCCGTGACATCCCACAGAAGGTCAAAGCCTGGGTACCGAGTTTCCCCCATATCCCCCTGGGCGAGTCACTTACCTTGTAATGTCTTCACATTCTGTTCCGTCCAGATGTGTCCGGATCCCAGAATTCCAAGAGGCGGAAGTTCGTCAACCGCCATTTTGGGACAACAAGCGATGGGTGTCTCAATATGGAAACCACTGGTGGTACCAGCCTCTTACGTGGTACCACCAGCGGAACATCGTCGCGAACACGTCATATACGCTGCCTCCGGGATCAGCTGAATGATTCACTGACCGCCGCCATCTTTGTACAGGAGGAGCACATGCGCAGTTTTAATGTGACCGCCGCTATCTGCCTGCACAAAGATAGAGGCGGTCTGATTTACTGCGCGGGGAGAAAGCTCAAACAAGAGAACACATGAGGAAAGAAGACAGCACAGGGGTGGAGAGAGAGCAGACAAGGGGGAGAGCACATGGGTTACACAGGTCAAAGAAGAGATCACATGAGAGGAGAAGACAGCAGATGGGGGGAGAGAAAGCGCACGGGGGGGAGAGAGACAGAGTACAGGGGGGAGACAGCTCAAACGGGACAGCGCATGAGGGGAGAACACAGCACAGTAAGGAGAGAGACAGCAGACAAGGGGGATAGCACATGGGGTAGACAGGTCAAAGAAGAGAGCACAGACGGGAGAAGTCAGCACATGGGGGAAAGAGAGAGAGTGGATAGGTGGGTGAGCACAAGGGGGGGAGAGATTCTCAACGCTGCAAAGCCTGCCCACATCATAACATTACCGCCCTCCCGATGCCATAGCATCGGGCCTCCATCTAGTAAAAAATAATTATTATTCATAATTGTATGACTTCATATTGAGCAGAACTAAGTATTCTGACATCCCCCTATATACAATATGAGCCCCTGCATAGCCCCCTCAATCAACAACCAAAGTGATCAACCTATGGGGCCCTTATACATGTAAGCCCTAACAAAAAAAAAATTTAAAAATTCTCTTTTTATTTAGTTTAAAAACCCCAAAACATACAGACATAAATACACACACATAGCACAGTAAAACAGTGATATGAAAAAGAGCAGAAATGCGGGGAGTTGGGGACTAGTTTTGCCCTTCACAATTCCCTTCTTGACAGCGGAGGCTGGCACCCTAAGTTTACACGGTATGGTGCCCCCGCTCCTCGTCGACTGCCCCTCTGTAGCCCGACCACTACTCTAACTGACCAGGCATTCTCAATAGGTGATCAGATAATATTTAATAAACATTTATAAAATATAGATACTAGTAACCCTTCAGATCATAAATGGCCAGTTAAGTGGCAGTGTAATTAAGTCACAAAACATCCATATACCTCACAGACACGTGAGGTATATAGCCCCTACCTACAGTATGAGCCCCCACACAGCTCCGTACATACTGTTTGAGCCTCCACAAAGCTCCCAATGTACAGTATGAGTTCCCATATAGCTACCTAAATTCAGTATGAGAACTCATTTAACTACCTATATACAGTATCAGCCCCACAAAGCTCCCTGCACAGCCCCAGCATGCATCCCCACACAAGTAACATCACCTCCTTCTCCACACAGGCACTCAGCATGCAGCCCTACATGAGTGACATTATGCCCTTCACTATGCAGCCCCATGTGAGTAGCATCACTCCCTTCACAACACATCCCGCAGCCCCACGCAGCCACCATACATGCAGCCTCACAAGAGTGACATTACTCATTTTCCCTTGCAGCCATCCAGTATCAACCACCCTTCCCCGCACAGCCCCACATCACTCCCCCTCCACAGCCCCCTTCTCCACAATGCCCCTCATCATCATCATCATCATCCCCATCCTCACAGCCCCATCATCATCATCCCCCCTCCTCACAGCCACCATCATCATCCCCCCTCCTAACTGCCCCATCATCATCCCCCCTCCTCACAGCCCCATCATCATCATCCCCCCTCCTCACAGCCCCCATCATCATCATCATTCCCCTTCCTCACAGCCCCCATCATCATCGTCATTCCCCCTCCTCACAGCTCCATCATCATCATTCTCCCTCCTCACAGCCCCCATCATCATCATTCCCCCTCCTCACAGCCCCATCATCAACATCATCATCATTCCCCCTCCTCACAGCCCCCATCATCATCTCCCCTCCTCACAGCCCCCATCATCATCATCCCCCCTCACAGCCCCCATCATCATCATCATCCCCCCCTCACAGCCCCCATCATCATCATCACCCCCCTCCTCACAGCCCCCATCATCATCCCCCCTCACAGCCCCCATCATCATCATCATAATCCCCCTCCTCACAGCCCCCATCATCATCATCATCTCCCTCCTCACAGCCCCATCATCATACCCCCTCCTCACAGCCCCCATCATCATCATCCCCCTCTCCACACAGACCCTCATAATCATCATCCCCGTTCCTCATAGCCCCATCATCATCATCCCCCCTCCTCACAGCCCCCATCATCATCATCATCCCCCCTCCTCACAGCCCCCATCATCATCCCCCCTCCTCACAGCCCCCATCATCATTCCCCCTCCTCACAGCCCCCATCATCATCCCCCTCACAGCCCCCTATCATCATCATCATTCCCCCTCCTCATAGCCCCCATCATCATCATCATCATACCCCCTCCTCACAGCCCCATCATCATCATCCCCCTCCTAGTCCCCATCATCATCATCCCCTCTCCTAGCCCCATCACCATCACCCCCCCTCATCACAGCCCGATCGTCATCATCATCCCCCCTCCTCACAGCCCCATCATCATCATCATCCCCCCACCTCACAGCCCCCATCATCATCATCATGCCCCCTCCTCACTGCCCCATCATCATCATTTCCCCTCCTCACAGCCCGCATCAACATCATTCCCCCTCCTCACAGCCCATTATCATCATCATCATCCCCCCTCCTCACAGCCCCCATCATCATCATTCCCCCTCCTCACAGCCCATCATCATCATCATCAACCCCTCTCCTCACAGCCCCCATCATCATCATCATCCCCCTCCTCACAGCCCCCATCATCATCATCATCCCCCCTCCTCACAGCCCCATCATCGTCATCATTCTCCCTCCTCACAGCCCCCATCATCGTCATCATTCTCCCTCCTCACAGCCCCCATCATCATCATTCCCCCTCGTCACAGCCCCGATCATCATCATTCCCCCTCCACACAACTCCCATCATCATCATTCCCCCTCCTCACAGCCCCCATCATCATCATTCCCCCTCTTCACAGCCCCATCATCATAATTCCCCCTCCTCACAGCCCATCATCATCATCCCCCCTCCTCACAGTCCCCATCATCATCATCCCCCCTCCTCACAGCCCTCTTCATCATCATCACCCCCCTTCTTCACAGCCCCATCATCATCATCATCATCCCCCTTCCTCACAGTCCCCATCATCATCATCATCTCCCCTCCTCACAGCCCCATCATCATCATCATCCCCCTTCCTCACAGCCCCCATCATCATCATCATTCTCCCTCCTCACAGCCCCCATCATCATCATTCCCCCTCGTCACAGCCCCCATCATCATCATTCCCCCTCCACTCAACTCCCATCATCATCATTCCCCCTCCTCACAGCCCCCATCATCATCATTCCCCCTCCTCACGGCCCCATCATCATAATTCCCCCTCCTCACAGCCCATCATCATCATCCTCCCTCCTCACAGTCCCCATCATCATCATCCCCCCTCCTCACAGTCCTCTTCATCATCATCACCCCCTCTTCACAGCCCCATCATCATCATCATCCCCCCTCCTCACAGTCCCCATCATCATCATCATCTCCCCTCCTCACAGCCCCATCATCATCATCCCCCTTCTCTCAGCCCCCATCATCATCATTCCCCCTCCTCACAGCCCCCATTATCATCATCCCCCCTCTCCACACAGACCCTCATCATCATCATCATCCCTCCTCACAGCCCCCATCATCATCATCCCCCCTCTCCACACCGACCCTCATCATCATCACCGCCCCTCCTCACAGCCTCCATCATCATCATCCCCCCTCCTCACAGCCTCCATCATCATCATCCCCCCTCCTCACAGCCCCCATCATCATCATCCCCCCTCACAGCCCCCATCATCATCATCCCTCCTCCTCACAGCCCCTATCATCATCCCCCTCCTCACAACCCCCACCATCATAATCCCCCCTCACAGCCCCCATCATCATCATCATCCCCCCTCCTCACAGCCCCCATCATCATCCCCCTGTCCACACAGACCCTCATCATCATCATCCCCTTCCTCACAGCCCCCATCATCATCCCCATCACAGCCCCCATCATCATCATCATTCCCCCTCCTCACAGCCCCCATCATCATCATCCACCCTCCTCACAGCCCCCATAATCATCATCCCCCTCCTAGTCCCCATCATCATCATCCCCTCTCCTAGCCCCCATCATCACCCCCCCTCATCACAGCCACATCGTCATCATCATCCCCCCTCCTCACAGCCCCCATCATCATCATCCCCCCACCTCACAGCTTCCATCATCATCATCATGCCCCCTCCTCACTGCCCCATCATCATCATTCCCCCTCCTCACAGCCCCCATCAACATCATTCCCCCTCCTCACAGCCCATCATCATCATAAACATTATCCCCCTCCTCACAGCCCCCATCATCATCATTCCCCCTCCTCACAGCCCATCATCATCATCAACCCCCCTCGTCACAGCCCCCATCATCATCATCATCCCCCTCCTCACAGCCTCCATCATCATCATCCCCCCTCCTCACAGCCCCCATCATCATCCCCCTCTCCATACAGACCCTCATCATCATCATCCCCCCTTCTCACAGCCCCCATCATCATCCCCCTCTCACAGCCCCCCATCATCATCATCATTCCCCCTCCTCACAGCCCCCATCATCATCCCCCCTCCTAGCCCCCATCATCATCATCCCCTCTCCTAGCCCCCATCATCTTCATCCCCCCTCCTCACAGCCCCCATCATCATCATCCCCCCTCCTCACAGCCCCCATCATCATCATCATCATTCCCCCTCCTCACAGCCCCCATCATTATCATCATGTCCCCTCCTCTGAGCCAATTATCATCATTATCCCCCTCCTCACAGCCCCATCATCATCATCCCCTCTCCTCAGAGCCCCCATCATCATCATTCCCCCTCCTCACAGCCCATCATCATCATCAACATCATCCCCCCTCCTCACAGCCCCCATCTTCATTCCCCCTCCTCACAGCCCATCATCATCATCCTCCCTCCTCACAGCCCCCATCATCATCATCATCCCCCCTCCTCACAGCCCCCATCATCATCCCCCTGTCCACACAGACCCTCATCATCATCATCCTCTTCCTCACAGCCCCCATCATCATCCCCATCACAGCCCCCATCATCATCATCATTCCCCCTCCTCACAGCCCCCATCATCATCATCCACCCTCCTCACAGCCCCCATAATCATCATCCCCCTCCTAGTCCCCATCATCATCATCCCCTCTCCTAGCCCCCATCATCATCATCCCCCCTCCTCACAGCCCCCATCATCATCATCCCCCCTCCTCACAGCCCCCAACATCATCATCATCATCCCCCCTCCTCACAGCCCCCATCATTATCATCATGTCCCCTCCTCTGAGCCCCTTATCATCATCATCCCCCCTCCTCACAGCCCCATCATCATCATTCCCCCTCCTCACAGCCCATCATCATCATCAACATCATCCCCCTCCTCACAGCCCCCATCTTCATTCCCCCTCCTCACAGCCCATCATCATCATCATCATCATCATCCCTCCTCACAGCCCCCATAATCATCATCATCCCCCTTCTCACAGCCCCCATCATCATCATCATCCTCCCTCCTCACAGCCCCCATTATCATCATCATTCCCCCTTTTCACAGCCCCATCATCATCATTCCCCCTCCTCACAGCACCATCATCATCATTCCCCCTCCTCCCAGCTCCCATCATTATCATTTCCCCTCCTCACAGCCCCCATCATCATCATCCCCCCTCCTCACAGCCCCCATCATCATAATTCCCCCTCCTCACAGCCCATCATCATCATCCCCCCTCCTCACAGTCCTCATCATCATCATCCCCCCTCCTCACAGCCCCCATCATCATCCCCCCTCTCCACGCAAACCCTCATCATCCCCCTCTTCTCTATACAGCCCATCATCACTTTCCCCATGCAGCCTCACGCATATAACATAAATCCTTTTCCTGTGAAAGCCCCCCCATAAGCAGCGTTATACAAGTAGAAGTGGCCTTTTCCCTATACAACCCTCCATCACGCAGTCCCCATACAATACCATTCTTTGCATCCAAAATTCACCCTCAGCCCACTCACACTGAGCCCTGTGTCCTTATTCCCACCTGCACACAGCTCCATCATGCAGCCTCTCTGTCCGCTTCATCAGCCACAGCTCCAGCTCCACGCTGCTTCCTGCTATCGAGTCTTCACTGGATTGAAGGAAGCCCCGCCCCTTCCGGTGACATCATCCCCTCAAAAAATCAACTCCACTCTAGACGCTACCGAGCTGCAGATGTCGGTGCACAAAGGATTATATGAGGGAAGTTTGGATCTGGGCCCCCCAGGGCCCCAGGCGGTAGCCCAGATTGCCCTCATTATAATCCGCCTATGCCTCTGCAGTTTCAGAGTGGCCGGTTGCCTAGGCAAGGAGTATGCTCCACTTACAAGTTCTATGCTGTGGAACCAACAAGTACCATCCTGAAGCTGGCTGAATTGCTGGATGTGGCCAGCTTCATTTTGCCTATACCACAATCTGTCAATCATCAGGAGTGCACCACTCCTCAGCAAAAAGAAAGCCAAATGGAAGGGGAGCGGTGTGCTTCTGGCAGGGCCGGACTGGCCATCTGGCATTTCTGGCAAATGCCAGAAGGGCCGATCCCAGTAGTGGGCCGCTCAATCACCTCCACTCCCTCTTCAGTAGCATGCATGTCAGCCAGCATTAGCTTGCCTTGCACACACAATCATGATGCACAGCTGAAACTCACAGGATCAGGTGGTGGCGCTCTGAGCTGCTCTGTGCCGCCCCTTGGCCTTGCTGATTTCAGTTGTGCAGTGCGATCATGTGCACAAGCAGGGGTGGGTTGGGCCGGGGAGCAAATGCTTTAGGCTATGTGCCTACGATGCAGAAATACTGCATATTTTTCCGCTTCTCCCTGGCAGGAAAAACGCATGCGGTTTTTACATGCGTTTTTCCTGCCAGGTAGAAGTGTTTGTCAAGCGTTTTTGCATGCATTTCTGCATGCAGATTATCAAGCGCTTTTCCAAGCGATTTTAGCGTCACTTGGAAAGTGCTTGACACCTTGCTCACACTATATAAATCCATGCAACCGGCATGTATTTATAGTAGTGTGACCAAGTTAGTTAAAAAAAAAAGAATAAGAATGGTAAAAAATTTAAAAAAAAAAGATTATACTTACCTTCCGATGTCCTCCCGGTGTTTTCTCTGCTGCGTCCGGTGACAGGTCACATGACTCAATGACGTCATGGCAGGTCCTTCACAACACCGCGACCCATACACCGCGACCCATACAGCAGACCAGACGGAGGGGAGAAAACACCGGGAGGACATCGGAAAATAAGTATAATCTTTATTTTTTATTTTAAATTCTTTTTTTTACAGTTTCTATGGTACCCAGGTCTGGAGGAGAGTCTCCTCTCCTCCAGACCTGGGTACCATCTGCACAATGAACCGTGTGATATCCGCTTGTGCACAAGTAGTGATGCGGATGTCACGCGGTCCAATGCAAGTCAATGGCGGCGATTACGCTGCGTGTCCGCAAAATTAATGGACATGCTGCGTATTTTTCCGCAATGATAATCCGCAGCGGAAATTTCCGCAGCATGTGCACAGCACATGTGGATTATCATTGGGGACCATGGGGCACTTATTACCAAGCGTTTTTTAAGCGTTTTCGCTGCGGAAATTCCGCAGCAAAAACGCTTGAAAAACGCATAGTGGGCACGCAGTCTCACAGTGCTTTATAGTTGTACAAGTGCCGGCCCAGTCATCCCAGTATTACAGACACACCAACACTGCTCGATGAAGGGGGTGGGTGTGGCTGACGATCTCATGTCACCTGCACACCAACCAAGCTGATTCCATGGAGAGGAACTTTTGAGATGAGGTCAGCAGAGCAGGTGGCCAGGGGAGGGGGTTTCTGACAGTGTTGGATCTTGTCTTGTCGTGGTGTCTGCAGTCACTCTGAGGCAGGGTGAGATCATTTATTGCCCAACTTGAACCCTGACACAGATCTGGTCGCGCTGTCAGTGGGGTCATCTGCTCCATCGTTACCTGATCTGTGTGTAAGTTCAAGCTACAGCAATAACTCACAGTCCCAGAGCAGCTGTATGCAGAATCATACACTGACTGCTCCTGAGCCTGGCTCCAGGACATCATACACTGCATATAATATATAGCACCATATATTATATTATGTATGTCCTGTAGCCATGTCCAGGAGTGATCAGTCAGTGCATATACAGTGCACAAAGTACATACAGTTTACAGGAGAATATGTCACTAATATATCCTATACTATGTGCATAGACATCTGATATTATATACAGGATAATATGTAATGATATAAAATCTGATGTCTGTACTCATAGTGTAATATATAGCATGATATATTACCCTGTATATAATATCCAATGTCTGTACACATAGTATAGGATATATCAGGAATATAATATACTGTGTGCACAGACATCGGATATTATATAAAGGATAATATATGACTGGTGTAATATTTGATGTCTGAAATCACCATATACAGTATCATAGCTACCGGGGGGCAGAGTGGACGGTTGCCCAGGGCCCCGTACTCAGGAGGGCTACCCAGAGCTACACTAATCAGCATGTATAATGCACCGATACAGTTCAGCCCTGCGGTACATCAGAGAGACACGATCTCCCTGCACTACCACTCTCTGTTCTATAGACCACAGATCGCATTATGACTGTAGTGTGCAGAACGACCGAGGTGCCGCAGCACGCACACAACGTTAGAGTCCTGGCGTGGTGACATCATCACGCTGCACCGGGACTCTGACTTTCGGTGCGTGTGTCGGCTCTATGGCAGCATGGTGCCTTGCTGCTGGACTCGTCAAGATCCAGGGTTAGGAGAGTATTTGACTTTTTTTAAAATTAAAACTTATGGTGTGATGTGAGGGCATCATAAACAATTGAGGACCCTTATACATAGTGTGGGCGACTGTGAAACTGTATAGGGGGGCTCTCATACATTTTAGGGACTAATTCAGCAGTCATTATACAGCTTATGAACTAATTCAGGGGCCATTTTACAGCTTGGGAACTGATACATGGGCCATTTTACATCTTGGGGACTAATGCGTGGGCCATTATACAGCTTGTGGACTAATGCATGGGCCATTATACAGCTTGGGGACTAATGCATGGGCCATTATATAGCTTGTGGAGTAATGCAGGGGCCATTATACAGCTTGGGGACTAATGCATGGGCCATTATACAGCTTGTGGACTAATGCAAGGGCCATTATACAGCTTGGGGACTAATGCATGGGCCATTATATAGCTTGTGGAGTAATGCAGGGGCCATTATACAGCTTGGGGACTAATGCATGGGCCATTATACAGCTTGGGGACTAATGCATGGGCCATTATATAGCTTGTGGACTAATGCAGGGGTCATTATACAGCTTGGGGACTAATGCATGGGCCATTATACAGCTTGTGGACTAATGCATGGGCCATTATACAGCTTGGGGACTAATGCATGGGCCATTATATAGCTTGTGGACTAATGCATGGGCCATTATACAGCTTGGGGACTAATGCATGGGCCATTATATAGCTTGTGGACTAATGCATGGGCCATTATACAGCTTGGGGACTAATGCATGGGCCATTATATAGCTTGTGGACTAATGCATGGGCCATTATACAGCTTGGGGACTAATGCATGGGCCATTATATAGCTTGTGGACTAATGCATGGGCCATTTTACATCTTGGGGACTAATGCGTGGGCCATTATACAGCTTGGGGACTAATGCATGGGCCATTATATAGCTTGTGGAGTAATGCAGGGGCCATTATACAGCTTGGGGACTAATGCATGGGCCATTATACAGCTTGTGGACTAATGCATGGGCCATTATACAGCTTGGGGACTAATGCATGGGCCATTATATAGCTTGTGGAGTAATGCAGGGGCCATTATACAGCTTGGGGACTAATGCATGGGCCATTATACAGCTTGGGGACTAATGCATGGGCCATTATATAGCTTGTGGACTAATGCAGGGGTCATTATACAGCTTGGGGACTAATGCATGGGCCATTATACAGCTTGTGGACTAATGCATGGGCCATTATACAGCTTGGGGACTAATGCATGGGCCATCATATAGCTTGTGGACTAATGCATGGGCCATTATACAGCTTGGGGACTAATGCATGGGCCATTATACAGCTCGGAGACTAATGCAAGGGCCATTATACAGCTTGTGGACTAATGCAGGGGCCATGATACAGCTTGGGGACTAATGCAGGGGCCATTCTACAGCTTGGGGACTAATGTATGGGCCATTCTACAGCTTGGAGACTAATGCATGGACCATTCTACAGCTTGGGGACTAATGCATGGGCCATTATACAGCTTGTGGACTAATGCATGGGCCATTATACAGCTTGGAGACTAATGCATGGGCCATTATACAGCTTGGAGACTAATGCAGGGGCCATTCTACAGCTTGTGGACTAATGCAGGGGCCATGATACAGCTTGGGGACTAATGCAGGGGCCATTATACAGCTTGGGGACTAATGCATGGGCCATTCTACAGCTTGGAGACTAATGCACGGGCCATTCTGCAGCTTGGAGACTAATGCAGGGGCAATTCTACAGCTTGGAGACTAATGCATGGGCCATTATACAGCTTGTGGACTAATGCATGGGCCATTATACAGCTTGGGGACTAATGCATGGGCCATTCTACAGCTTGGAGACTAATGCATGGGCCATTCTACAGCTTGGAGACTAATGCAGGGGCCATTCTACAGCTTGGAGACTAATGCATGGGCCATTATACAGCTTGGGGACTAATGCATGGGTCATTCTACAGCTTGGAGACTAATGCATGGGCCATTCTACAGCTTAGAGACTAATGCAGGGGCCATTCTACAGCTTGGAGACTAATGCATGGGCCATTATACAGCTTGTGGACTAATGCAGGGGCCATGATACAGCTTGGAGACTAATGCATGGGCCATTATACAGCTTGGGGACTAATGCATGGGTCATTCTACAGCTTGGGGACTAATGCATGGGCCATTCTACAGCTTGGAGACTAATGCAGGGGCCATTCTACAGCTTGTGGACTAATGCATGGGCCATTATACAGCTTGTGGACTAATGCAGGGGCCATGATACAGCTTGGAGACTAATGCAGGGGCCATGATACAGCTTGTGGACTAATGCATGGGCCATTCTACAGCTTGTGGACTAATGCAGGGGCCATGATACAGCTTGGAGACTAATGCAGGGGCCATTCTACAGCTTGGAGACTAATGCAGGGGCCATTCTACAGCTTGTGGACTAATGCATGGGCCATTATACAGCTTGTGGACTAATGCAGGGGCCATGATACAGCTTGGAGACTAATGCAGGGGCCATTCTACAGCTTGGAGACTAATGCAGGGGCCATTCTACAGCTTGGAGACTAATACAGGGGCCATGATACAGCTTGGAGACTAATGCATGAGCCATTCTACAGCTTGGAGACTAATGCATGGGCCATTATACTGCTTGGGGACTAATGCAGGGGCCATGATACAGCTTGGAGACTAATGCAGGGGCCATTCTACAGCTTGGGGACTAATGCAGGGGCCATGATACAGCTTGGAGACTAATGCATGGGCTATTCTACAGCTTGGAGACTAATGCAGGGGCCATTCTACAGCTTGTGGACTAATGCAGGGGCCATTATACAGCTTGTGGACTAATGCATGGGCCATTATACAGCTTGGGGACTAATGCAGGGGCCATGATACAGCTTGTGGACTAATGCAGGGGCCATTATTCAGCTTGGGGACTAATGCAGGGGCCATTATACAGCTTGTGGACTAATGCATGGGCCATTATACAGCTTGGGGACTAATGCATGGGCTATTATACAGCTTGGGGACTAATGCATGGGCCATTATACAGCTTGGGGACTAATGCATGGGCCATTATACAGCTTGGAGACTAATGCAGGGGCAATTATACAGTTTGGGGACTAATGCATGGGCCATTATACAGCTTGGAGACTAATGCATGGGCCATTATACAGCTTGGAGACTAATGCAGGGGCCATTATACAGCTTGGGGACTAATGCATGGGCCATTATACAGCTTGGAGACTAATGCAGGGGCCATTATACAGCTTGGGGACTAATGCAGGAGCCATTATACAGTTTGGGGACAAATGTGGGGGCTATTAAACTAGAGACGGGGGGGGGAACCAAGGAAATAGGTGGGATGTGAGGCAAGCAAGGGGGAAGGGGAGAAGTGAATATAATGAGGGTGGAGAGGGGGGTGGGGATAGTACAGTTAGATCGTTAGAGAAGAATAGGATGCTAAATAACCCCAAAGTTTTATCTTGCATGCTGACCAACGCAAGAAGCCTGACCAATAAGGCGGATGAGCTGCAGGCGCTTATATCGGAGGAGAGGTATGACATCGTAGGTATAACAGAGACTTGGCTAGACGATAGCTACGACTGGGCGGTAAATTTATTAGATTATAGTTTATTTAGAAGGGACCGGAAACAGGGGAAAGGCGGAGGAGTCTGCTTATATGTAAGGTCATGTCTAAAACCCAGACTAAGGGAAGATATAGGAGAGGGAGAAGAGGGGGTCGAGTCCATGTGGGTAGAGATAGAGGGAACTAAAAATAATAATAAAATATTACTGGGGGTCTGCTATAAGCCACCCAATATAACAGAGGAGAATGAGAATCTGCTATTAGGACAAATAGACAAAGTAGCAAAACATAATGAAGTGATTGTAATGGGGGATTTCAACTATCCGGATATTGACTGGGAAACAGAAACCTGTAGATCTCAGAAAGGAAAAAGGTTCTTGACAAATATTAAGGATAATTATCTCTCCCAACTAGTGCAGGAACCAACGAGAGGGAAGGCCGTGTTGGACTTAATATTGACTAATAGGCCTGATAGAATAACTGAGGTACAGATAGGGGGGCACCTAGGTAATAGCGACCATAATATTATCGACTTCAAAATGCCCTTCAGTAGGGTTATCAATAAGGGAACAACAAAAACATTAAACTTTAGGAGGGCGAAGTTTGATCAGCTGAAAGAAAGCCTTCAACTTATTGACTGGGACAAAGTTCTTAATCAAAGGTATACGAATAGTAAATGGGAAACCTTCAAAAGAATTCTGAATACTCAGTGCGAGAGATATATACCGTATGGGAATAAAAGGGCCAGAAATAAGAGGAAACCAATATGGTTGAACAAGAATGTAAAAGGGGCGTTAAATAGCAAAAAAGAGGCATTCAAGAGATTAAAACAGGAAAACAGTAAGGAGGCACTAATGTGTTACAAGGCAAAAACGAGAACCTGTAAAAAACAAATAAAAATAGCGAAGGAGGAAACAGAGAGACGTATTGCTAGGGAAAGTAGATCAAATCCCAAACTGTTCTTTACGTATATAAATAGTAAAAGGATTAAATCGGATAATATTGGACCGATAAAAAGTGAGGAAGGCAAAATCATAGAGAAAGATGAGGATAAAGCTAATCTATTAAATAATTTTTTTTCGACAACTTTCACAAAGGAAATCGAACTAACAGGAGAAATGAGAAGTGACAAGCTTAATCCTCCACTAAGTATGACAAATCTAACCCAAGCTGGGGTACAGAAACGCCTCAGTAACATTAAAATAAACAAATCACCAGGACCTGATGGCATACACCCACGGGTACTAAGGGAACTAAGTAATGTGATAGACAGACCGTTATATCTTATATTTAAGGACTCTGTTGAGACTGGGTCTGTGCCACTTGATTGGCGACAGGCGAATGTAGTGCCAATATTCAAAAAGGGAGCGAAAAGTGACGCCGGAAACTATCGGCCGGTGAGTCTGACGTCCGTTGTGGGCAAAATTTTTGAAAGCTTCATTAAAGAGGCGATTACGCAGCATCTTGATGCTAATAATCTTTTAATCCCGAACCAACATGGATTCATGAGGAATCGCTCCTGCCAAACAAACCTGATTGACTTCTACGAGGAGGTTAGCTCTCGATTAGATCAGGGGGAACCAGTGGATGTCGTGTATCTCGACTTCTCAAAAGCGTTCGATAGCGTGCCACATAATAGGTTGGTATACAAAATGAGAATGATGGGGCTGGGGGAAAATGTCTGCAAGTGGGTAGCTAACTGGCTAAAGGATAGAAGGCAGAGGGTGGTTATAAATGGAATATACTCAGATTGGGTAAGCGTCACTAGTGGGGTACCACAGGGGTCTGTACTAGGCCCAATGTTATTTAATATCTTTATTAACGACATAGTCAACGGGATAAATAGTAAAATATCAATATTTGCAGATGACACAAAGTTATGTAAAACAATTAATACAAAAGAGGACAGTGCAGACCTACAGAGGGATTTGGATAAGCTGGGTAGGTGGAGCATTAAATGGCAAATGAGGTTTAACGAGGAGAAATGTAAGGTCATACATATGGGAAGGAGAAATGGAAGTCACCAGTACTCACTGAATGGGAAATCATTGGGGAATTCAGAGATGGAGAAGGACTTGGGCATCTTGATTGATAGCAAACTAAATTGGAGTGCCCAAAGTCAGGCCGCTGCTGTAAGGGCAAACAGGGTAATGGGATGTATCAGAAGAGGTATAGCTGCAAAGGATGAGAACATTGTTCTTCCACTGTACAAAGCACTGGTCAGACCACACTTGGAATACTGTGCTCAGTTATGGGCCCCAATATATAGAAAGGATATAAATGAGCTTGAAAAGGTACAAAGGAGGGCAACAAAATTAATAAAGGGAATGGAGGGACTGCAATACCCAGAGAGGTTGGCAAAACTAGGACTATTCAGCCTGGAAAAGAGAAGGTTGAGGGGGGACATAATAAATGTGTACAAATATGTTAGGGGACAGTATAGAGATCTTGCCCGGGATTTGTTCAAAAGGAGGGATATTACGGTAACAAGAGGGCACTCACTAAGACTGGAAGAGAAAAGGTTTCAGCACCAGCATAGGAAGGGGTTCTTTACGGTAAGAGCAGTGAGAATATGGAATTCACTGAGTGAGGAGACGGTAATGTCGGATTCACTACACCAGTTCAAGCGGGGACTGGATGCATTTCTAGATACCAGGCAGATTTCAACATATACTTAAAAATAAAATAAAATAGTAGGTTGATACAGGGATTTATTCTGACTGCTGGTTTCAGAGTCGGGAGGGAATTTTTCCTCAGGTGAAGATTGGCCAAATCATTTGGGGTTTTTGCCCTCCTGTGGATCAACTTTAGCAATTACAGAACTAACAGGTCGAACTTGAAGGACGCAAGTCTTTATTCGGCTTTACAAACTATGTTACTATTATATAATCTGGAAGCTAATGTGGGGGATCATTATACAGTTTCGGAGCTAATGTGGGGGCCATTGTACTGTTTGGGGACTAATGCAGGGGCCATTATACAGTCTGGGGGTTACTGTGCTATTCATTTTACTTTATTTTGGGGGAGCAGTGAGGACATCATGCTATCTTTAGGGAAGCTGTGGGCCCATCATACTGTGTATAGCAGAGCTGTGGACCCAATATATTGTGTATAGGGGAGCTGTGGGACCAGTATATTGTGTATAGCGGAGCTGTGGGACCACCATGCTGTGTATAGCTGATCTGTGGGACCACCGTACTGTGTATAGCAAAGCTGTGGGACCACCATATTGTTTATAGCGGAGCTGTGGGTGCATCATAATGTTTATAGAGGAGCTGTGGGATCAATATGCTGTGTAGAGGGCAGTTGTGGGAATATCATATTGTGTATAGGGGAGCTGTTTGCCCATCATAATGTATATAGAGGAGTTGTACATTGGAGGACTCGGGACATTATTAGATGTTAAGTGGGCACTTAAGCATAATTGTTATAGGGGCACTCAGAGTACTGTGGCCGTCAAATGTGCACAAGGAGCATTTTTACTTTCTAGGGGCAAAATGGGGACACTGTTTCCTAGGGCACTTGTACAGGGCATTAATATTTTCTACGGGGCAAATTTACCATCTAAAGGGCACAAATGAGGCATTATTACTATGTAAGGGGCACAGTGGTGGGCATTACTGTAGTATGTGGGGCAGTAAAAGCAAACATTGTTATACCACACAGCAGGTGCAGTAATAGGGACACATACAGCAACAGCGGTTTCAGTATTGGGACATCAGCAGGATGAGGAGTTTGTGCAGTTTGGAAGTAGATGGGGACGGTGCTGGAAATGTGAGATGTCGTATGTGTCTTTGTTGTAATCCCTGTAGTCGAGTCCTGAATGGGATAGTTGTGGTGTTGGTCTGGGCCAGAAGGAGAAGATGAGAAAAGTGAATGACTCCATTAGAAAGAACATCAGCTGTTAAGTCACCATCCATAACTGTACTGTAATCTCTTATATGTTCTGCAGTACTGACTTCTATCACTACATGATCACTATATGGCGGTAATAGAGATCTTGGTTATTTTAGAGATTTTTGGTGGCTCAGTGGTTAGCATTGTTGCTTGCAGTACTGGGATCCTGGGTTCAAATCCAACCAAAAACAACATCTGCAAGGAGTTTGTATGTTCTCCCTGTGTTTGTGTGGGTTTTCCCCGGGTTCTCCGGTTTCCTCCCACACTCCAAAGACATACTGATAGGGAACTTAGATTGTGAGCCCCAAAGGAGACAGTGACAATAATGTCTGTAAAGTGCTGTAGAATTAATGGCGCTATATAAGTGAGTAAAATAAATATTAGTTCAGTGGGTATCTGACTCTTTGCATCTGTGCCCATCAGCTATATGAAGAGGCCACATCACTATGGAGAGCGCAGCATCCTCTTCATTATATACAAGACCCATCTCTGTATGTAAAATAACGGCTTTGCCAGGTCCTGCAACTAAGAGCAATAAATAAGACTGCACTATAATACTGGATGTAGCTGTGACTATATGTTATATAGTCATGTTACACTCACCTCACTTCTTGTAACCTACAGGTTTTCAAAGATATTACACATTCACCACACGACAAGTGGGCCAGTATACCTTCAAATGCCAGGGCTGAATTTTAGTCCCAGTCTGGCCCTGCATGTGAACAACACCCCGGAGTGGAGATATGGTGAGTAGCCCTAACTCTTCAGCTGCTCACAATTAGAACTGGACCTAACGTGGCCGATTAACCCCTCTTACTCCAGGTTAATATCACAGGGGACATGTACCTCTGTGATACATATCTCCCATCCACTATGTGTTGGGCTGTCACCTTACAATCCGGTATCCCATGGAGATGGACAGTTTGTGGGATACTGTGGCACCCCAGGGGTCTGGTTTTCCACAGTAATGTAATGTTATGTCTGAGAGCAGGTGGGAGGTCCTTTGGTCAGGGATCCTGTGCATGCCACACCTCCTGCCCAGTCTTGGGAGGGGAAGAACTTCCCCTGTATAAACCCGGGGCTGAGGCAGGGTGAGTCAGACAAGTGGAGTAGAGACAAGAAGCAGCATAGGAAACAGCAGAGTTACAAGGAGTCAGGGGCTGGCAGCTGCAGAGCTCGCCCTGACTAAGAAGACTTCTTTCCGGACCCGGAGTCCGAGGCTGTGGGGACTAACTCCTACCCAGCAGCAGAATCCGTCAGGCAGGGGATTTCAGGTCCTCTGACCCAGAAGCCCGAAGGCACGGTCACACGCGTGGGACCAGCACCGCCATCGTGGAGCGGAAGCCATTAGAAGGCCCCGAGTCGCCGGCCATACGGGTGAGCACCACACGGTACACTCAGGGACGTGGGCTACTTACATCAGCTTCTAGCAAGGTAGCCAGAAGAGTACAGTCAGTTTGGGAGGCCTACAACTACGCCTGGCCAGGGGAGATCCCATCTGCTCAAGGACTGACCAGGCCCCGTTCGCTAGCAAGTACTCCGGGAGGGTCTATCGTTGTTACCAGTAAAGACTCTGAACTACACCGTACCGTCTCTGAGTGGTTCCTGCTACCCCCATCATCCACGTCGGCTGCCCTGAGACCATACCCCTCCCGTTGGGGGTTATACTATCCCGCTGCATAATCCTACCATCGGCCTCAGCGGTCTGCCCCGCAGCAGCAGCTCCCTGGCTGCACTCAACGGGTGGCGTAGTCATCAACTATTTACTACTAGTAGACTGCCGTCCAGTTTGACTCCCTGGGCACGGACCGGGTCACCGCCACGAGACTACAACCCTCCACGGATCCGGCTCCGGGTAAGCTCCCGCGTGCGCACCGCAGCGCGACACAGGCCCAGGGGCGCGTCAATTTTGGCGTAGTCGGCAGGATTTCGTGCCCGCAACCACCGGGTACTGCGTGCCTGAAAAGCAAAGACTGTTCAAACTTACCAGTGGTGAAGATTCCCGCTATCCGTGGAGGTTTCCCGCCATCCGGCGCCATCTTCTACCTTCTTCCCGCCATCCGCGAAGTTTTCCCGCCATCCGGCGCCATCTTCGACCTTCTTCCCGCCATCCGTGGAGTTTTCCCGCCATTGGACGCCATCTTGAGGACGCCGCGCGGGAAGAAGAGGGGCGTGGACTCCGAAAGCGCGCGAGAACTGAAGCCCCGCCTCACGTCCGGACGTTGCGTAAGGTCCTGGAAGGAGCCCAGCAGACGCCGACGTCACAGGAGCGCGACGGAAGGTCCTCAACCCTGACGATCCACTGCGGAGCCGCGGCCTACGGAAGAGGATCATCGCAAGGTAGGCCACGGTCCACTAGGGGGGAGGAAGATGTCGGATACGGAGGAGAGCTTCACTGCCTCAACCCCCGCCAGCGCTACCGCTGCTGCAGTTATGCCCTTCACCATGCCCTATATCCCGGGAGCAGCTTGGCTACCCCAGTACTCAGGGGAGTCACATACCCTGCATGACTTTAGAGAAAAGCTGGATAGCCTCTTCCAGGTGTACCCCCTCACAGAAGAGCAAAAAGTGAGCATCCTGGTGGCCCAACTAACAGGGGCAGCCAAAAGGGAAGTAAAATCCTGGCCACCTGGGAGGAAGACTGTCGCAGGGATACTAACCCGGCTGAAGGACACCTTTGATACCCGCACCTCAGCCGAGATTAAGCTTAGATTCTACGGGTGCAAGCAGCGAGCGCATGAGAGTATAAGGGACTATGCACTAAACCTACAAGAGGCCCTGAGGGCCATAAAGCAGACCGACCCTGATGGGGTGGGAAACGAGGACAGGCTGTTGACTGAACAATTTATAGAGGGTTTATATTGCAATGCCCACCGAACCCAGTTGCGGGCAATGGCCTTACAGGATCCCCATCTGGACTTTGCACAGTTCAAGGACAGAGCCATCCGGGTGCTCCGAGAACCGGCACCAGGTGGCGTTGTGACCCACAGACGCCCCACTACCACTTACTACCAGGAGGCGGCGCCCTTGTCAGCAGGGCCTGTGGGAGCTGATGCGCAGGCTTTGGACAATGACCCGGCTCCAGACCTACACCATCAGGTCCAAGAGCTAGCTAAGAGCGTTGCTGCGCTAACCCGAACTGTGCAGTCTTTACCGGTTTCCACCCCAGGGAAGATCCAGCTGGCATCCGGACCGGAGGACATCCCGTGGCGTCGACCAAGGAGGACCCCACCGGCCAGAGGAAGACCCAGTGACCGATACAGTGAGGACGGACGACCCATCTGCCGCCGCTGCAATCAACCCGGACATATGGCAAGGTACTGTTCTTTAAACGGGCACAACCTGGGGTAGAGGGCCAACCCCCAGGAAAAAGATCACCAGGCCCATCGAACTGGCGCGACAGATATGTGGGAGGACGTCCAGTCTTGCCTGTGGTACTGGATGGCATTCCCATGAGTGCCCTACTGGACACCGGGTCACAGGTCACCACCATCCCGTACGTGCTCTTCAAGCAGTACTGGAATGACTCGGATATTACCCGCTACCCCGACGACGACTTGAGTATCATCGCCAGCAATGGTCAGCCCGTGCCACAGATCGGATTTAAAGAGGTGACCATCAAAATTGGTAGAGTCGAACTGGCCGCACAGGGACTGATCATTGTAGATATTGATAAACATGAGAGTCACCCAAAAATAACTCTAGGAACTAATGTAATTGAAAATTGTCTTGCAGAGGTGATTTTCCTTTTACAGCAGGTTGCCAAGAATGCCAGCTCCGGCGAGCAGCGGGTGCTCCAGAAAGAGATCCGGGCACTGATGCAACGGCAACAAGTGGAACTCTCCGGCGGTGAGATTGGTAGCGTAAGAATGTGTGACCCTTTTCCTATTGCCATGCCCCCAAAAAGTGAAATGATGATTTGGTGCCGGGCAGCTATTGGTCTGAGAGGTAGAGATTACCAGGCAATGGTAGAACCAGTTTACTCAGACAGTAGGCCCACCATTTTGACAGCACGGGGGGTCGTCAATGTACGCCATGGGAGGGTGCCCGTTCGCATAATAAATATCGGGGAGAGGGAAGTGTACCTGCCCCGGTATGCCACGCTAGCCAAATTATATATCACTAATCAAAATTCTATACAATCTGTGGAACCCTTGCCTCCATCTCACCCGGAGGAAGGTAACGGCTCTAAGAAAGACATGGAGGACTGGTGTCAGCAACTACATCTGGGTACTGACTCCACTCCCTCACATCAGAAACAAGGAGTCTATCGGGTGGTTCAAGAGTATGAGAGAGTGTTTAGTAAACACCCGTTAGACTTCGGGCGAGTCAAGGGGGTAGAACATCGCATCCCCACGGGAGATCATCCTCCCATAAAAGAGAGGTATCGACCCGTACCCCCTGCACATTACCAACACGCCAAGGGGATGCTTAGAGACATGAAGGAGGCTGGGGTAATCCGGGATAGTTGTAGCCCCTGGGCAGCCCCATTAGTTTTAGTCAAAAAGAAAGACAACACCATGAGGATGTGTGTAGATTACCTTTAAAATCAACCGTATCACACACAAGGATGCGTACCCCTTACCAAGGATAGAGGAGTCATTGGCTGCTTTAAGATCTGCTAACTTCTTCTCTACCTTGGATCTCACTAGCGGGTACTGGCAGGTTCCTGTAGCAGAGGCGGACCGGGAGAAGACCGCATTCACCACCCCGATGGGACTTAGCGAGTTCACCTGCATGCCGTTCGGACTCTGCAACGCACCAGGAACCTTCCAACGCCTAATGGAGTGTTGTCTGGGCCACAGAAACTTCGAGACGGTCCTGTTGTACCTGGACGATGTCATCGTATATTCCAAGACGTATGAGGACCACCTGAAACACCTGGCGGAAGTGTTCGAGGCTCTGGCGAGTTACGGCCTAAAGGTGAAACCCTCCAAGTGTCACCTCCTGAAACCAAAGGTGCAGTACCTGGGACACGTAGTGAGCGCTGACGGAGTGGCTCCCGACCCTGATAAAATCACCGCAATTAAGGAATGGCCAAGCCCCTCCAGCGTAAAAGAAGTGCGGCAGTTCCTCGGGTTGGTAGGCTACTACCGAAGGTTTATTCCCGGTTTCACCAAAAAGGCAGCACCTATGCAGGACCTCCTGATAGGCCAGTCCCGGAAGGCCAAGAACCAGAAGCCGCCCTTCAAATGGGAAGAGCTGGAAGAAGAGTCCTTCCGCCAGCTGAAGATGGCCCTCACGGGGGACGAAATCCTGGCGTACCCGGATTATAGCCAGCCCTTTATCCTCTACACCGACGCCAGTAACATCGGGCTAGGAGCCGTACTGTCCCAGATCCAGCAGGGGAAGGAACGAGTAATCGCCTACGCCAGCCGAAAACTGCGACCCACCGAAAGGAACCCCGAGAATTACAGCTCATTTAAGTTAGAGTTCCTGGCCGTAGTATGGGCAATCACTGAGCGCTTTAAGCATTACCTCGCTTCTTCCCGGTTCACCGTGTACACGGATAACAACCCGCTGACACACCTGGACACGGCAAGACTCGGTGCCCTGGAGCAGAGGTGGATGGCCCGTCTGTCCAACTACGAGTTCACAATTAAATACCGGGCAGGACGCTCCAATACCAACGCGGACGCCCTGTCCAGGATGCCCAACCTGCCGGACGGAGGAGAAGATCCGGAGGGACTGGAAGAAGTTGAACTCCCTGCGTTCCACCGTCATGGGACTATTCAGTATTCCCACCGGGTAAGGAGTAAGCAGGCTGCTACGTTGAACCCCTTACCCCACTACAACTGGGCGGAAACGCAAGACAGCGACCCTGCCGTCCGACTGGTGAAGGAGATGCTGACTCGGCCGGAGGCTCGCCTTGAACCAGACGCTCCGGAGGAAGCCAAACAACTATGGGCAGAGAAGAGTCGACTGTTCCTTTACAAAGGGAAGTTGTGCCGCAGAATGGTTAACTCCCGGACGCATGAATTACTCTGGCAAGTAGTGGTGCCACGAAGAGACGCAGCCATGGTGATGGAGGCATACCACGACGGAGCTGGACACTTTGGGTGGAAAAAGCTGGAGTTCCTGCTGCGCGAGCGGTTCCACTGGGTAGGCATGAGGGGAACCATCGAGAAGTGGTGCAGAGATTGTGGCCCGTGCAACCTGAGAAGGAAGGACCGAGCCAGCCAGAAGACTCCCCTGCAGTCCATCGTCACCCGGCAACCGTTGGAACTGGTAGCCTTGGATCATGTAAAACTGACCCCAAGCAGAAGTGGCTACGTCTACGCGTTAACCATCGTGGATCATTACTCCCGGTTCTTGGTTGTCGTCCCCGTCAAGGACTTAACGGCTCAAACAGCAGCTAGAGCCTTCCAGCAGCACTTCTGCCGTCCACACGGGTACCCGGACCAAGTGCTGACGGACCAGGGACCTGCCTTTGAAGCGGAGGTCTTTCAGGAATTCTGCAATCTGTATGGCTGCCGGAAGATAAGGACGACACCCTACCATCCGCAGACTAATGGACTTTGTGAAAAAATGAACCAGGTGGTAATGGATCTTCTAAAAACGTTGCCCCTGGAAGAACGCAGTCTGTGGCCTGAAAAGTTACCCGATCTGGTGGACCTATACAACCACATCCCGGTAGGTTCCACCAACTGTACCCCGGCTTACCTAATGAGGGCAAGACCTGGTAAGTTACCTGTTGACCTGGAAATGGGAGTCCTGACACCCGAGGACACTTCACCAGAAACAGACTGGGACACAGAGAGGCAGCAGCAGTACCGGAGAGTACAGGAGAGCGTGGAGCGAAGTCTCTGTCAGGCTAGGGAAAGACAAGAGAAAACTTACAACCAGTATGCTCCCGCTGTTCCCCTGGTACCCGGAGAGCAGGTCTTGAAGAGGAAGAGACGGCTCCACAAGTTGGACGACCAGTGGGAGAAGGACCCGTACACCGTACTGCCCTCAAGCCACGAGAACCCGAAGGTCTGTACCATCAGTAAAGACGGAGGGGAAACCACAGCCATTGTATCCCGGGACCACCTGAAGAAGTGTCCCGAACAACTGAGGAACCCTGAAGAGGAACAAGAAGACCATCGACCCGTGGAAGAAAGGGAAGATATGGTTAGTACCGTGCTCGGGGACTTCCCTCAGTCTTGGACTCAAGTCAATGGTGCAGTTGTGGTACCCGTACTCACCTTCCTCCAACCATCATCCCAAGAACCTACGGAGCAACGGGTAGAGCTGGAAGAACAGCCGGTCCAGGAGGCAGAAGACTCCACACAAGCAGAACAGGAGAATCAACCCTCTGCTTATAGTGAGCCTGCCGTACCCCTAGTGAGACAAAGAGCCGGTAGACAGCTGCCCAGTTTACCCTTGACAGCTCCTACACCCTGTAGTTCAGGGCCAGACAGTCAGCTCCGTAGGTCCACTCGGGCCACTAGAGGCCAGTTACCCGCACGCTGGAGAATTTAAAGTGTATAAATTGTTTTATTTATGTTTTTCTGTGTCTTGTTGCTTGTGTATAATTTTGTGTTTCTAGTTATTTTTAGGAATCCTTGGTGGATTTACCGGGAATCCTTGTACATAGTTGGAGCGTAACCCAGGATGGACTAGAGACTGTTAAGGACTCGGGGTAGGACAGACCCCTACCTGGTTACGTCTCCCTGTGTTGGTGAAATGGACACCTTGCTCTCTTCAGAGACTGCACCCGGTTGCGGACACGCCGTAACCATCTTTATATGTTTTCTTATTGTATTATTAATGTTTTTGCCTTGTTATGTTTTTCTAAATGTGTTTAGTCCCGGAGTACTAAATTTCACTAGGGGGGAATGTGGCACCCCAGGGGTCTGGTTTTCCACAGTAATGTAATGTTATGTCTGAGAGCAGGTGGGAGGTCCTTTGGTCAGGGATCCTGTGCATGCCACACCTCCTGCCCAGTCTTGGGAGGGGAAGAATTTCCCCTGTATAAACCCGGGGCTGAGGCAGGGTGAGTCAGACAAGTGGAGTAGAGACAAGAAGCAGCATAGGAAACAGCAGAGTTACAAGGAGTCAGGGGCTGGCAGCTGCAGAGCTCGCCCTGACTAAGAAGACTTCTTTCCGGACCCGGAGTCCGAGGCTGTGGGGACTAACTCCTACCCAGCAGCAGAATCCGTCAGGCAGGGGATTTCAGGTCCTCTGGCCCAGAAGCCCGAAGGCACGGTCACACGCGTGGGACCAGCACCGCCATCGTGGAGCGGAAGCCATTAGAAGGCCCCGAGTCGCCGGCCATACGGGTGAGCACCACACGGTACACTCAGGGACGTGGGCTACTTACATCAGCTTCTAGCAAGGTAGCCAGAAGAGTACAGTCAGTTTGGGAGGCCTACAACTACGCCTGGCCAGGGGAGATCCCATCTGCTCAAGGACTGACCAGGCCCCGTTCGCTAGCAAGTACTCCGGGAGGGTCTATCGTTGTTACCAGTAAAGACTCTGAACTACACCGTACCGTCTCTGAGTGGTTCCTGCTACCCCCATCATCCACGTCGGCTGCCCTGAGACCATACCCCTCCCGTTGGGGGTTATACTATCACGCTGCATAATCCTACCATCGGCCTCAGCGGTCTGCCCCGCAGCAGCAGCTCCCTGGCTGCACTCAACGGGTGGCGTAGTCATCAACTATTTACTACTAGTAGACTGCCGTCCAGTTTGACTCCCTGGGCACGGACCGGGTCACCGCCACGAGACTACAACCCTCCACGGATCCGGCTCCGGGTAAGCTCCCGCGTGCGCACCGCAGCGCGACACAGGCCCAGGGGCGCGTCAATACCACACAATAATATGCCTTAGAGAGCCATACCACCAGATCCAATGATGGACATGGAATTTCTGGTACAATTGGCAGGGTTAGTCATGCTGAATGAGATGTTTTGCAGCGTAAAATCTCTATGTATTTTCTTTTAAGAGTTACACAGATCTTTCGCAGTAATAATAATCTAGAGACTGTAAGAAGTGAGATGAGATATGTCTGTTGTAATCAGGGAAATGTTTCCATAGAAGGAGAAGACTTTCATTTACAGTACATGGCAAAGAGAAGTGTTTTCCACTAGATAATGCAGAAATACAGATCATGGAATGACTTGATAACTATTGATCTCACTATCTAAACATGCTGGTTGTGAAATATCTGTTATGGAAACACTACTATATTCCTTCCTCCTCCACATTAAGTACAGCTCTGTAGTAAATAAAGCCGAGGGAGTGGGAGACATTGGCTGCTACTTAAATTCCAACTGCCGGCAAAGCACATCTGCGCTAATTTCCCATCACTACCTGCATAAACGGGGAACCCCAGGGCAAGAAGACGTGTTATTAATTTAAAAGAAAACTTTGTTTCTTTTTGTTAGTGATACTGTTAACTATGATTAAGTATAGGAAAGAACTGCTCAAGGGATTTTCCGTCTCTGCAAATAAATCTTAGCAGATTTATTGTTTGGGAACTCCTGCTAAGATACTAAGTGCATCTATGTTGGTAATAATGAGAAAAAGCATGTTTCTTTATAAAAAGCACCTGAACCACTAATTATATTCATACGGAACTGTAGTAGGGTTTCTATCAAGGTCCATAGTACTGTACCTATACTGTCTCCCATTTCATACAGAAACATACAGAGGTTATTTCTGCTGGATTTTAGTTCTGCCAGATTCTGTAAGAAAGAAGTACCCTCCATCACACTCCATTTGTACAGATGTTTTCTCCCTAGAGCCTGAGTATGACACCCATTAGTTCCTATGTTCTTGTGCCCATCTGAAAAGACTGACACTAGAGATGAGCGTATCAGGCAAAATTCTAATTTGTCTGTTCACACAAATTTTACTGGGAAATTTGATTCCCAGAAAAGTTATTCTCTGTGAAATTAATGGCCCTCATTATGCTGGGATCTTGCCTGATCCCAGAGAATAATGAACGTAACATGTAAAAAACTTTAAAAAAATTATACTCACTTCACGCTCCGGCTGCTCCCTGCCAGGGTTGCTAACTGTCCAAAAATTCCACGACAGTCTGTAAAAATAGGTCAATTTTTTGACCTGTTGGTAAAAAAAAAATTTAAGGCGTCCGTGATTTTTTTTGAAGCTGATGAAACTTATACAAATTATTTTGATTGTAATTATCATCATATTACAGTTTAGAGTGAATACAGCTAATGTCTTCATATCAGAATTATGGTCTGTAGATATAAATCACTTAGAATCATAATGATGTATTATGGTTTTAAAAAGTTTCTGTAAAAAAAATTATCTGTCTGTGATTTTTTTGTAAGCCATTCATAAAAAAATAAAAAGTCAAGTTAGCAACTATGCTCCCTGCCCATTGTGCAATGCTCCACATAAAAATAGTAACAATCAGTTCACCCCTGATATATGACTGAGATCCTCTGCATGGGGGAAGCTACTCTTGCTAGACTCAGCACTGTATAGATCCAATAGAAAAAACTCCTCCAGCCAAAAATGCAGGTAAAAAATAGAACTTTATTCCAGTGCTATTAAAAAATTAATGATATCTTCAATGTCATGCACCAATATAGCATAGATGTCCAAATGTATACTATATTGTTGGATGAAGTTGAAGATGTGATTTATTTTTTAATCATACTGGAATAAAGTTCTATTTTTTTACCTGGATTTTTGGCTGGAGGAGATTTTTCTACTGCAATCCTCTGTGCCTCCGCTGCGTTGCACCTTTGGCCCGGTTTTCACTCTAGGCTGAGATCTCTGGCCACGAGTAGGCCTTGGAGCATGCACAGTGAACTCCGGAGCCTGCTGATGACTGGAAGCCCCTGGCCTCTACTGTACATCAGGCCAAAGATGCAATGCAAGAGAGGCACGGACCAACAGTCAATGGGCAGGGAGTAGCAGAACGGGCTGGAGAGTTGAACGGCCTGTGAACAGTAAAAGAAAAAAAACCACACTGAGCTCATATCACCTTTTCATCTGTGCCGGTGCTCCTTGCTTGCCCGGTCCTCTGAGCCTCTGTCTCATCACATCTTTGACTTGATGTTCACTCTTGGCCTGTGGCCGGTAGTTGCACCCCGGTGTTCATTTAAGGCCTGGACTTTCTGCTGCGAATAGGTCTTGAAGCATGCAAAGTGATCTCCGGGGCCTGCCGCAGACTACAATGAGGATAGATAAGGAGATGCAACGTGACAGAGGCACAAAGGACCAGACAGTGGGAAGGAAGCTAAGGCATCCGGAGAGGTGAAGGGTGTGGTGATTTTTTTTAACCTTTTGCAGGCTTTCTACTGTTTAGCATGATGGTGGCTACAGAGCAAATCACAAAAAAATAATATTCTCCAGATTACAGATTTTTGTAAACTTCGAGTAGAATTCAATGCCACTCTAATAAATTCACCCATCTCTAACTTACATCATTGGAAAAAAAGCACAAATGGAGTCCATGCAAACTCCGTTTGTGACATTACATTCACATTCTATAGCTCCAATCAGGGATTCCACCTGTATTATGTTTGTTTTTTGATATTCAGATGGAACCCCCAGCAGAGTCATTGACATAATGTATGAACAAAATAGATAGATTTCAACAGGTGTCATGACTTTTCATGGCTTTTTGCACCTTTCTTTCTTCATGTGTTCAATACTTTTTTCCTGTGTCATTTCTCATTATTGCACATAACTTAATAAAATGGACATATATGGTTTGATTTCTTTGCCTGTGTGGGTTGGATGGATTGTTACCGACATCTGGTGAGAATTTCATGTCAATAGCACATTTAGAAATATATTTACAGTAGCTTACAGAAGTATTTACCCACTTGGCTTTTTACCTATTTTGTTATATTACAACCTGTGTTTAATTATTTTTCTAATCCAATTTGTGTGTGATGCATCAGCACTAAATAGTCTAAGTTGGTGAAGTGAAGTGAGAAAAATATAGGCATAAATTAAATTTATGGGATCAAATAACTAAAAATTGGAATGTGCATATGTAATCACCCCTTTTACTATGAAGCCCCTAAAAATTTATGGTGTAAGCAATTACCTTCATAAGTCACATGCCTAGTGACAGGACGTCCACCTGTGTGCAATCTAAGTGACACCTGGTCTATCAGTATATACACATCTTTTCTGAAAGGCCTCAGATGTTGCAACACCATTCATCAAGAGACACCACTAACCAAACAACACCATTAAAACCAATGAGATCTCCAAACAAGTAATGGACAAAGTTGTTGAGAAGTACAAGTCAGGGTTTGGTTATAAAAAAATATCCCAATCTCTGATGATCCCCCCAGAGCACCATCAAATCCATTATCATCAAATGGAAAGAACATGGTACCACAACAAACCTGCCAAGAGAGGGTCGACCACCAAAACTTTCAGCCTGACCAAGGAGAGCATTAATCAGAGAGGCAGCACAGAGATCAAAGGTAAACTTGAAGGAGCTGAAGAGTTACCAAGCAGAGACTGGAGTATTTGTCCATATGACCACAATAAGCCACACACTCCGTAGAGGTGGCATTTATGGAGGAGTGAGCGGAAAAAAGCCTTTACTTACACAAAAATTGTAAGGCTTGTTTTGAGTTTCCCAAAACACATATGGGAGACTCCCCAAATGTATGGAGGAAGGTGCTGTGTTCAGATGAGACCAAAATTGAACTTTTTGGCCACTAAGGTAAACGCTATGTCTGGCGCCAAACCAACACAGCTCATCAACCCAAGAACATCTGTATTTCAGGAGCAGGGACAGTGAAAATGATCCGAGTCAAGGGGAAGGTGGATGGTGTGAATACAGGAATATTCTTCAGAAAAACCTGTTTCAGCCTCTCAGGCAAATATGGAAGAACATTTTCCTGACATTAAATTTGTCAGGGATTCCAGACAGCGACGACACCGGGGAGACCATGCAATGTCTCACCGTGCCGTCATGCTGTCATTATTTCGCCGGAATCGCGAGCACGCAATCCAGACTACTCGCTGCCAGTGAGAGTATGGCGTCACACCTCGGGGTTCCAAAGCCTGGCATCCGTGTTTACACCCTCCGTACCGTCACTGTCAGCTTCATGATAGCCCAATTATTATTATTCTCTGCCACCACCAGCCGAGTTTGAAATATAATAAAGGCCTGGCCGGACGCCTGCGTTTTGGTAGCGTGTATGGCTTTGGGGAAAGGAACGATTACAGGACAAAAGAAACAGACCTATTAAATTTTATATTTAATCCAAAAGGCAGGCAGTGTTTAGAAAAAATATATACAAGGATGTTACAAAGGAGACATTAAAATACATAAGCAATTACATAAAATAAACAGAATAAAAGAAGAAAAGCTTACACTATACGATCGAGGAGACGATTCAATATAGGTGGAGGAGGGGCTCCCAAGTTTGATTATGGAGTTATCAAACAGGACCCGTTGCTTATAATCCTTATACCCCCTAGCAATGAGTGCTCCTGTATTCTCCATGGGTTCTCTTATACCTAAGGGAAGATCTGGTCACATGCCCCCTGTGGTGACATCATGTGAGCCGGTCTCCAGCCTGTACACTTTTATTAAAAACGCTAACTTCTGCAATAACTCATTGCTCATTGATCGCAGAAGCTTGCAAACAATACCATTTTTTCCCTTATGATTTTATCTTCATCTAGAGACCACACATCGAATAGCTGCAGTCTGCTATTCTGGTGTTTTTGCACTACAGCTCTAGGTAGCGTTTTTCAGTGCCAGAAAAATATCCCTATCATTCCCTAGTTGATTCTATCTCTAAAGATATAGGTCCCGTTATTGTCGGACGCATGGACCTTACAATATTTCATATTTTGTTTCGGAGTCATCGTGTCTGCAAATTTTCCTTTGAGGCTCGGGAAGCAGCCTCACAGTTACACGCAAATTAGTGCAAGCCTGCATTTTGATTACCTCCTGCGTCTTTCAGGGACAAGATGCTTGCTTCCTAATGAAGTTATAACACTCCTTGGCTAGCATTTGTTTGTGTAAGCTATTTCTCAGGCATGTGTTAATTGGGGTTTTTGGACTGAGCAAAAGGGGACAGCTTGGTACTGACAAGCGATGAGGGGAATAAGGGAGGGGGTGAATATCTATGTCAGACAAATACGGAAGAATATTTTCCTGACATTAATATTTCCCTGACACAGTCTGCCAGTGATTTGAGACTGGGATGGAGGTTCACATTTCGACAAGACAATGACCTAAAGCATACTGCTAAAGTAACACTCAAGTGGTTTAGGGGGAAATGTGTAAATGTTTTGGAGTGGTCTAGTCAAAGCCCAGACCTTAATCCTATTGAGAATCTGTGGTCCAACTTGAAGATTGCTGTTCACCAGAGGAAACCATCTAACTTGAGGGAGCTGGAGCAGTTGGAGCTGGAGCTGGAGGAATGGGCAAAAATCCCAGTGACAAGATGTGGAAAGCTCATAGAGACTTATCCAAAGCAACTTGCAGCTGTAATTGCCGCAAAATGAGCCTCTACAAGGTACTGACTTTAGGGGGGTGAATAGTTATGCACACTTAAGTTTTCAGTTATTTTGTCTTACTTGTTTGCTTCACAATAAAAAGAAAACCAAATATTCACATTTGTAGGCATGTTCTTTACATGAACTGATGCAAACCCTCAAAAAACAGTGAAATTCCAGGTTGTCAGGTGGCAAAACATGAAAAATGCCAAGGGGGGAGGGGTTGAATACTTTCGCAAGCCACTGCACTTGGTGATGTGTTCAATACTTATTTGACCCGCTGAATAACTTGCTATTTGGTGTCTATATGAGAGTGATAGTTGATTAAAATGATTATGTGGCACAGAATTCGGCCGGTTTCCCACGTCTGTATATTTCCGGTACCGGAAAAACCGGTACCGGAGATATCCGTGTCCCGTGTTTCTGCGTGTGTCACACGTGTGGCAGCCATGTGCCACTCGTGTGCCACATCAGGATCACGTGGACCGGCGCCTGGGAATCAGCACTACAGTTAGCGCTGTTCCAAAGCGCTGGGTGCTGAACACTGCCCTTATCATGGTTCCTGTCGGCGCTGCGATCAGCACTAGCAAAGGTCCATGATGAGGGTAGTAGTGTCTACTCCTGCAGTGTCCACCTGTAAAAATAAGAATAAAATAAAAAATCCTTATACTCACCTAAGTGTCCCCCGCTGTAATCCTCTGACCGCTGATGCCGGGGAGCCAGGCAGAATGAGCCGCTCCAGCAAGCGGCTCCGGAGCTGCGCTCAGTGAGTGACAGGTGTGGTGTTGTTATGCAGACGAAAGGAACTCCAGAAGGCCACACAGAGATGCTGGATGGTAGGTTTAAACAGCCATACTTTTATTCTCCTGCTTCCGTTCCCTTCTCTCTCCGCTACCCGCGCGCTACCTTCCTCCTGCCTTGTCCCCTCCTCCCCATTACATCATCGTTACTAGGCAGAAACTGAAACAAGGATAACAGCCAACCAATCACAGATGTAGTAACAACATCACATCTCTCCTCTTCTCACAAAACAAAACAACAATAGAACTGGATAACGGTTCAAAAATTCACATTAGTACAAAGGGTTTTTTTTTTTTTCTTTTTACTGCAGAACATAGTCCAAGAGGTGGGCTGGCGGTCTTCGATTTGCCCTCGCTGGATAGCGGTGAGACATCTCAGTCCCAGATGAACTTTCCGAGTCCTCTGAGGTATCCTCCCTTGGAACTGCTGAGCTCTGTGGACCCGGCAGGACGTCATCGCCATCTGCCTCGTCTGTTTCTGGGATATAGTCACAAAGTTTTTTAAAATGTGACACGTTCCTCGTGACCTGGCGACCGTAATCTTGAGCAGTGACCATGGTGCCTTTGACTTGTGTGACCTGAAAGGGTTCAGGATAGTATCGTGATGCAAACTTGTCACTAGATCTTAGTCTTTTTACAAGGACCCAATCTCCCACCAAAACTTCCGGCGGCTTGCAACAATGACTGCTCTTATCTGCATACCTCTTCATCTTCTATTTGGATATGGCATCCTTAGTAGCAATTGGTGTTTGAACAGGACTCAGTGGAACGCTCGGGAGTTTGACACGCATAGGCCTGTTGAACAGCGCAGTGGCGGGTGGTACCCCGGTAGTAGAATGGGGTGTAGCTCTGTACTGTCTAAGAAATCTGTGTAGCTCTTGCTGTAAATCCTTGTGCTCCATGGTAGCGATCCTCAAAGTTTTGTTGATTGATTGCATGAACCGTTCCACTTCACAATTGGCCTGAGGCCAGTAAGGAGTTATGTTCCTGTGAGTGAAACCCAGATAGGTTGCGAATGATCGAAAGTCTGTGCTATTAAAAGGTGGTCCATTGTCGGATTTCACTGTTTCCGGTATGCCATATGCCGAGAAGATCTTGTCTAATTTTGGTATAACAGCCCTGGCAGAGGTTGTCGAAACATGTTCAATGACTGGGAACCTCGAATAGTCATCCATGACAACCAGCAGAAAGGAGTGATCCGGTAAAACACAGAAGTCAACACTAACAGCAGTCCACGGGCCCTCTGGCAGGGGTGTCAATTGTAGTTGCTTGGCAAGGTATGCAAGTTTCAATAAGTGCCTCTACTTTTTTGTCTAGTCCTGGAAACCAGACTTTCTCTCTCAGTAATTGCTTTGTTTTCACCACCCCTTGATGAGCCTCGTGGGCCAGATCCAGTACTCTGCTTTGAAGCTTCTGGGGTATCACCAGCCGATTGTTACGCAACAGTAGATTTGAATCAGACACGGAGAGAGCATGTCGTGCATTAAAGAAAGCTGTCAAGTAGGTTGTTTGATCTGGTGTTTGGAGGCGGGCTTCAGCAAGAAAATTGCTCCAATTTTTAGATCGAACAGTCTCTATAACTAACTGAAGTTGGTGATCGGAATCCACCGTTTGTTGTATTTCCTCCATAGTCATGGCTTTTGGCACAGAATGTGCAACAATAAAATTGATATGTTCCTCTGCAAGGATAGTTGCTGGGATGTCGTCCTTGGTAGTTTGTGGTGTTGGGTGTCTCGAGAAGTAGTCTGACGGATTACCAGCTCCTGCCTCGTATCTCAACCGAAACTGGTAGTTCTGTAGGCGGAGCAACCAGCGTTCAAGTCGTGGGGGAGGCTTTGAAGAATGTTTGTTGAAAAGCAGAATGAGCGGTTTGTGGTCACTTATCACTGTGAATTTATGTCCCATAAGGTACAGATGAAAATGAAGGCATCCCCATACAACCGCAAGAGCTTCCCTTTCAGTTTGTGAATAGCGTTGTTCTGTCTCTGTTAAGGCTTTGCTTGCATAGGAAATGGTAGAGACGTTGCCTGCTTTGGACACTTGTGTGAGAATTGCACCCAGGCCCACCGGACTTGCGTCCACGATAAGCTCGGTGGACTTTAGAGGGTCAAAATAGGCCATGACGGTGTCTCCAGTTAGACTGGACTTCATGGAGTCGAATGCTGCTTGGTGTTCAGTAGTCCATGTCCAAGGAGTGTCTTTTTTCGTGAGTAGTCGCAGGGGTTCGGAGACTGTGGCCAGATCAGGTATAAATCGTCCACAGTACGTGACTAGTCCTAGAAAACTGCGAACCTCTGACACATTTTGAGGTTGGCTAGCTGACTTTATGGCAGAAATTTTCTGAGGATCTACTGAAACTCCTTGCTCAGAAAAGATATATCCAAAGAAGCTTAATGACTTTTGGTTAAACTCACATTTTGACGGATTGACAGTTAGATTGCAGGCTTGCAGTCTCTGAAACACTTGCTCTAAGTGACTGTCATGCTCCTCTTGGATTGTACCATATATAAGAATGTCATCACTGACGTTTAGGACTCCTGCTATTCCAGATAGAACCTGACTGCTAACGTTCTGAAATATTTCTGCCGCAGATGAGATACCAAAGTTCAACCTCTTGAATCGTCGTAAACCCACGTGGGTACTAAAAGTTGTAATGTATCTGGAATCTGGATGCAACTCAAGTTGATGATAACCTGATTTTAAATCAATTTTAGAGAATACTTTTGCACCATTCAGGTCTGCGAGAATGTCATCAATAGTGGGCGTGATGTGCCTTTCTCTTTGAATAGCCAGATTGGCATGCCGCATATCCACACATAGCCGGATTTTACCAGGCTGCTTTGGTTTTGGTGCAACAACAATGGGCGATACCCAAGGGGTCGGGCCTTCAACTCGTTCAACAACATCAGACGCTTCCAGATCTTGCAGTTCTTGCTCCACAAGTTTGCGGACATGAAATGGGATGCGCCTGTGAGGTTGAACAGACGGCTGTATTGACTGGTCAATATGCAATTTTATCTGAACGTCTTTTAGCTTACCGAGACCTTTAAAGAGATTGGGGTTCTCAATGGGGTTGAGGTCAGGGGAGCATGGGTGCCACACCATAAGTTTGTCCCCTTTTATGCCCATAGCAGCCAGAGATGCAGATGTGTTATGTGCAGCATGAGACGGTGCATTATCATGCATGAAAATGATTTTGCTGCGGAATGCATGGTTCTTCTTCTTGAACCATGGAAGGAAGTGCTGTTTGAGAAACTCAACATATATTATGGAGTTCATCTTTACCCCTTCAGGGATCCTAAAAGGGCCGACAATCTCTCTCCCCATGATTCCAGCCCAAAACATTACTCCACCTCCTCCTTGTTAGCGCCGTAGCTGTGTTTGCATGGGGTGTCCATCAACCAGCCATCCTCCACTCCATCCATCTGGACCATCGAGATCATTTCATGCATGATAATGCCCTGTCTCATGCTGCACATAACACATCTGCATCTCTGGCTGCTATGGGCATAAAAGGGGACAAACTTAAGGTGTGGCACCCATGCTCCCCTGACCTCAACCCCATTGAGAACCTCTGGAGCATCATCAAAAGGAGTGTCTATGATGGCGGGAGGCAGTTCACATCTAAGCAACAGCTCTGGGAGGGTATTCTGTCCTCATGCAAAACAATTAAAGCAGAAACCATCCAAAACCTGACAAATTCAATGGACGAGAGAGTTCAGAAGCTCCTTTCGAACAAGTGGTCCTATGTGCAAATGTAACATCACCTAGAATAAAGTTTTGAGTTGAAAACTGTTTGATTTCAGTTTGTAATAACCTGCTAATGCTTATAATTTCAAAAGTGTCAATTTTTTTGTTCTTTATTAAAATGAAAAGGTTGAAAACTCTGCTGTGCATAATAATTTGGAACATGCATTTTGAGTACAGTTTGAGTTTTTTATTTTTTTTAAAATATACTGTTATCATAGGCAGTTTGTACAAAAACCTTTCAATTGTACTCTAATAGTTATTTGTGTTATGTTCTGCTACCAGAGCTAAGGAAAGAGAGGAGATCTGTCCCTACGATAGAACTCAGCTTAATCCCTACGATGTAACAGGGAACCTGATCCTGCGATCAGACCTGCTAAAGTCCTAAGCTAGTCTGTACGGAGACCTATAGATGTGGGGAAGGAATCCCTACAAGTACTAAGGACTGGGAGGAATATGGGACACCTCCTAACAGAAATAGTAGCAGACAGACGAACAAACAAAATATATAGAACATAGAGGTCAGTAGACCAAGCAAACTAACAGAGCAAGACACAGAGCACAGGCTAGCTAGAAAGTAGATATACAATGAAGTCCAGCAAAGCCAGAAGGGCGGAGCAGGATTAAATAGGCCAACAAGGTCATGTGACCAGCAAAGGAAAAAAAACTAAGAGCAAGGTTCTAACAGTACCCCCCCTTCTAAGAGGATCCTCCGGATCCCCTAGGACCAGGCTTATCAGGAAATCTCCTGTGAAACGCTCTGATAAGTCTGGACGCGGAAACATCATCCGACCTCACCCAAGAGTTATCCTCGGGACCGAAACCTTTCCAGGCCACAAGATACTGCAAACTACCTCTATACCGTCTAGAGTTAAGGATGCGAGAAATTTCATATTCCCCGTCCTCCACCACCGGAGGAACAGAGGCAGAGGCGTCACAATCCGATACAACAGCTTTTTTCAACAGAGAGACATGAAATACCGGATTAATTCTCCAGGAGGTAGGAACCTCCAACCTAACAGCAGATTGGTTGACAACCTGAAGCACCTTAAAGGGCCCTACAAACTTGGGACCCAATTTCTTTGAAGGAATCCTCAACCGCAGATTCCTAGAGGACAACCAAACCATGTCACCAACAGCGAACAAAACCTCCTGTCGTTTCCTATCAAAGTAGTCTTTAGATTTTCTGTTGGCCTCCTGAAGATTACCACGCACATCCGTCCAAACTCTCTCCAAATCACCGGAAAAATTCTCCTCCTCAGGCACGGCAGATCCCAACTTGGAGAACGACCCAAACGACGGATGTCTCCCAGAACAACAAAAAAAAGGCGAACAACCAGCAGAAGAAGATGTATGATTGTTCAGAGCAAATTCAGCAAGTGGCAGAAACTCAGACCACCCCTCTTGATTGTCTGCCACAAAACAATGCAAGAACTGCTCAACATCCTGGTTTTTCCTTTCTGTCTGGCCATTAGATTCAGGATGATATCCGGACGAGAACGACAAATGAACTCCCAACCTATCACAAAAGGCACGCCAAAAACGAGCCACGAACTGAGGACCCCTATCAGAAACAATGTCAGTAGGAACGCCATGAAGTCTGACAATTTCCTTGACAAAGGCCTTAGCGAGAGTTTTAGCGCAGGGCAGTTTGACGAAAGGAACCAAGTGACACATCTTGCTAAAACGGTCCACGACCACCCAGATGACAGTAAAACCCTCAGAGGGGGGAAGGTCAGTTATAAAGTCCATAGCCAAATGTGTCCAAGGAGCACTGGGAACCTCCAAAGGACAAAGCAACCCCGCAGCAGGAGTATGTGAGGACTTAGATCTAGCACATATAGTACATTGACGCACCCACTTAATGACTTCCTTCTGCCATCCAGGCCACCAAAAACTGCGACCCACCAGTCTCTTGGTCTCAGAGATTCCGGGATGACCTGCCAACCGAGATTCGTGACACTCAACAAACAAATCTCTCCTAAAGGTCCCAGGCACAAACAACCTCCCATGAGGAGTGTTAGAAGGGGCATTCTCCTGTGCTTTAAGAATCTCATTTTCCAAAACGGAGTCCAAAGCAGCTATCACAACACCTTCTTGTAAAATGTTCTCCTCTTTCTCAGCACCGACTATGGGAGAAAAACTGCGAGACAAGGCATCCGCCTTAACATTCTTAGTACCAGGGATGTAAGTAACGGAGAAATTAAACCGCGAGAAAAACAGTGCCCACCTAGCCTGACGGGCATTCAGGCGCTTGGCAGCATCAAGATATATCAGATTTTTATGATCCGTAAGAACCTGAACGGGAAATTCCGCACCTTCCAAGAAGTGGCGCCAGTGTTCAAATGCGAGTTTAATAGCCAATAATTCCCGATTACCAATATCGTAATTCAGTTCAGTCTCCGAAAATTTTTTTGAAAAAAAGGCACAGGGATGTAATCCATCCCCGTTATCCTGAGACAATACTGCGCCAACCCCCACAGAGGAAGCATCAACCTCAACCAAAAACGGCTTAGTCACATCAGGCTGCATAAGGATGGGAGCAGAGGTGAACCTCTCCTTGAGATACACAAAAGCTTCAATGGCCTCAGAAGACCACTGAACCGCATCAGCACCTTTCCTGGTGAGATCAGTCAGAGGTTTGACAATACTAGAAATTTTTTTTATGAATTTTCTATAGTAATTGGCGAAACCCAAAAACCTCTGTATCGATTTCAAACCAATAGGCCTAGGCCATTCCTGCACAGCCTGAACCTTAACCGGATCCATCTCAAAACCTTTGCTGGAGATAATGTAACCCAAAAAACTAATTCTCTGTACAGCGAACTCACATTTCTCCAGCTTAGCAAAAAGCGAATTGTCCATTAATAACTGTAATACCTCACGTACGCTCCGCCAATGAGACTCCAGATCCGGCGAATAAATCAAAATGTCATCCAAATACACAACCACATTTTTACCGATCAAAGGTCTAAGGATGTCATTAATCAGATTCTGAAAAAATGCAGGAGCATTAGTAAGACCAAAAGGCATAACCAGATTCTCAAAATGACCCACAGGAGTGTTAAAAGCAGTCTTCCATTCGTCACCCTCCTTCATGCGCAACAGATTGTATGCCCCCTTAAGGTCAATTTTAGAGAACCACTTGGCCCCCATTAACTGGTTAAACAGATCAGGAATCAATGGCAGTGGGTAAGGATTGCGTACAGTAATTTTGTTAATCTCACGAAAATCCAGACAAGGACGTAAACCGCCGTCCTTTTTTTTTACAAAAAAAAATCCAACCGCCACAGGAGACTTAGAGGGCCTAATGTGACCGGCGGCCAAACTTGTCTGTATGTATTCCTCCAAAGCCTTCCTCTCAGGAATAGTAAGGTTAAATAAACGACTTTTAGGAAGAGTCGCTCCAGGGACAAATTCAATAGAACAATCATAGTCTCTATGGGGAGGCAAAACCTGCGATTCCTTCTTAGAAAAAACTCTCCAAAAATCCTGAATAGGAACAGGCAATTCTCCCCTATCCAAAGCTGCAATACGCCCGTTACAACACTTGTCATAACACTTAGGGCTCCAGGATTTAATTTCACTGGTAGACCAATCCAGTACAGGATTGTGAAATTTTAACCAGGGCAATCCCAATATTACTGGAGAAGGCAAGTTATTCAACACTACCAAATCCAATTTCTCATGGTGAACACCATTAATAGTGAGAGGAAATTCACAGACCTTGAGAGTAATATTCTTCAAAGGGGAACCATCCACAGAAACCACAGCAATGGGGGATGATAAAGGTTCAGGTTTTAAATTGAGTCTTTCCACGAATCCCCCATCAATTACATTCAGAGTAGACCCACAATCGACAAACACCCGAAATTCCATTAATTTTTCCTGAGCAATCGTGGAAGCAGCTAAAAATACACCCTTGGAATTTAAACAGGCAATACGGGCGTGACTGACCATTTTTTTTTCTTTCTTCATATGAAGCTCACAGCCTTTAATCAAATGACCAGATTTTCCGCAATAGAAACACAAGCCTTCAAAAAATCAACGGTCTTTTTCTTGAGAGCGAGGTGCCACCGATCCAATCTCCATCGGTTCACCACTGTTAGTACACACATTCTCATAACCAGAAACTGACATAGCAGAGGATTTGCTCTCATTAACCCTTGCACGCAGTCTTCTATCCACCCGTATAGCTAATTGCATAGCCTGTTGCAAATCTTCAGGTGTAGGATAAGCAATTAGCAGGTCTTTAACCCTTTCACTGAGCCCAGCAAGAAATAGACTTTTCAGAGCAGAATCGTTCCACCCTGTTTGAGTAGACCAACGACGGAAATGAGTACAATATTTTTCCACATTACCTGATCCTTGTTTTAAACGTCTCAACTCAGTCTCAGCTGATGCGACACGGTCAGGATCATCATATAAAAGTCCCAAAGCAGAAAAAAAAACTATCCACTGATCTGAAGCATGTATCACTAGGTTGCAAAGAAAAGGCCCACTCCTGAGGCTCTTTGCGCAAAAGTGACATTATGAACCCTACGCGCTGGGATTCATCCCCAGAGGACTTAGGTCTCAAACGAAAATACAATAAGCAAGCATTTTTGAATGAAAAAAATTCTCGGTGTTCACCAAAAAATAAATCCGGCAAACATACCTTAGGCTCCAAGAAATGTGCTCCAGGACAGTTACTCACGTGCTGACGGAGCTCGGCCACCTCCAGAGAGAGTCCCTGCAGGCGATGAGCCAAATCCTGAACCGACACCATGATGGAACAGAAAAATCTTTCCTTAGAGAATTTGCTGGCTGGACTTACTGTTATGTTCTGCTACCAGAGCTAAGGAAAGAGAGGAGATCTGTCCCTACGATAGAACTCAGCTTAATCCCTACGATGTAACAGGGAACCTGATCCTGCGATCAGACCTGCTAAAGTCCTAAGCTAGTCTGTACGGAGACCTATAGATGTGGAGAAGGAATCCCTACAAGTACTAAGGACTGGGAGGAATATGGGACACCTCCTAACAGAAATAGTAGCAGACAGACGAACAAACAAAATATATAGAACATAGAGGTCAGTAGACCAAGCAAACTAACAGAGCAAGACACAGAGCACAGGCTAGCTAGAAAGTAGATATACAATGAAGTCCAGCAAAGCCAGAAGGGCGGAGCAGGATTAAATAGGCCAACAAGGTCATGTGACCAGCAAAGGAAAAAAAACTAAGAGCAAGGTTCTAACAATTTGACTGGAAAATTACAATGACTGCAATTCATATAGGTAATTTGGGAAAATCTGAGAAAATATTATTTGCATTATAATTTGGAACACAGTGTATTTTATTCTTATTTTTACACAGGGACACTGCGGGAGAAGACTACTACTACTCTGATCATTGTCCCTGCTGGTGCTGATTGTAGTGCCAGCAGGGAACCATGATGAGGGCAGTGTTCAGCACCCAGCGCTTGGGAACAATGCTAACTGTAAAGCTGATTCCCAGGCGCTGGTCCTTGTCACACTGATAACACATGCATGTCATCCGTGTGTGTACAGCGTGAGACACTTTTTGACGAGAAACGTCTTAATGTGGCTACCAGGCACACATGAATTGGCCTATTTATGCGCTAAGATTTCTCATTTATTTCTATTTTCTAGAGCAATAATGCTATTCAAATTTCATATATTTCATGTCCTCATACTTAGAGTTGCAGTGTGCTACTTTGTTTGTTAGTTATATATGGAGGTAGCTGCTCCTAGTAAGCACCTGTACACACCTATTTCTTGTTTTGGAAATGTGGCACCCCAGGGGTCTGGTTTCCACAGTAATGCAATGTTATGTCTGAGAGCAGGTGGGAGGTCTCTTGGTCAGGAATCCTATGCATGCCACACCTCCTGCCCAGTCCTGGGAGGGGAAGGACTTCCCCTATATAAACCTGGGGCTGAGGCAGGGTTAGGGAGTTCATAGGGAGAGTTCAGCCAGGAGGGCTGACAGGGAGCTGTGGCTCCGGCTGGGCCCAGCTCCTGGGCCATGCCCGAAGTAGAGACAGAGAAGAGAAGCAGCTATGGGAAGAAACATCAGGAGCTCTGTGGGAGCAGTGTTACGAGGAGTCAGGGGCTGGCAGCTGCAGAGCTCGCCCTGACTGAGAAGTATCACCGGACCCGGAGTCCGAGGCTGTGGGGACTAATCTCTAGCCAGCAGCAGAAACCGACCGGCAGGGGATTGCAGGTCCTCTGGCCCAGAAACCCGAAGGCACGGTCACACGCGTGGGACCAGCACCGCCATCGTGGAGCGGAAGCCATTAGAAGGCCCCGAGTCACCGGCCATACGGGTGAGCACCACACGGTACACTCAGGGACGTGGGCTACTTTTACCCGCCTCTAGCAAGGTAGCCAGAAGAGTACAGTTAGTTGGGAAGGCCTACAACTCCGCCTGGCCAGGGGAGATCCCATCTGCTCAAGGACTGACCAGGCCCCGATTGCTAGCAAGTACTCCGGGAGGGTCTATCTTTGTCACCAGTAAAGACCCTGAACTACACCGCATCGTCTCTGAGTGGTTCCTGCTACCCCCATCATCCACGTCGGCTGCCCTGAGGCCATACCCCTCCCGTTGGGGGTTATACCATCCACGCTGCACCATCCTTCCACCGGCCTCAGCGGTCTGCCCTGCAGCGGCAGCTCCATAGCTGCATTCAACGGGTGGCGTAGTCATCCACCATCCACTGCTAATAGACTGCCACTTAGTCTGACTCCCTGGGCACGGACCGGGTCACCGCCACGAGACTACTACCCCCCATCTGATCCGGCTCCGGGTAGGCTCCCGCGTGCGCAACGCTGCGCGACTCAGGCCCAGGGGCGCGTCAGAAGTGCTGGTCATTTTTTTCTGTTTCTATGTATAAGCTTTGACTGAGCACTGCAACTCTAGGCCACAGGCGGTTTTAATTGCAGCAGGAATTTCCTTTCCCATACACAGGCAGGCTTATGTCTCTTAGAGAGGAGTTCACATTGGTAGGTTCCTGGTATGACGAGAAATGCCTTACCATCGCTACCAGGTACACATGAATTGGCCAATTTATGCGCTAAGATTTCTCATTTCTTTCTATTTTCTAGAGCAGTAATCCTATTAAAATTTCACATATTTCATGTCTGCATACTTAGCATTGCAGTATGCTACTTTGTTACTTGTCACACTGATAACACACGGATCTCATCCGTGTGTGTTCAGCATTAGACACCTTTGTGGACCGTGCATCCCCAAAAAAACGTGCACCAACCAGGGGTGGATTAAGAGTAGCAAGGGCCCTGGGCAGTTTAGAAGGCGGCATCCCCCCCCCCCCCCCCCACACACACACACACCTGATGTATCACATGTCACATGATCCCCTGTGATAGAACATGTGATAGTTCACGTGAAATTTATTTGGCACAATATTAATATATTAATTATAATACATTTTTTTAGGCTGTGTGCCCACTCTGCGTTTTTTAAGCGTTTCCGCAGCGGCAAGTCCGCTGCAGAAACGCTTAAAAACCGCTTGGTAGAAGGTCTGCCATGTTAATTAATGATAATCCGCATGCACTACCAATAATTTTGCAGAAGCGCAGCGTTTTCGCCGCCATTGACTTGCATTGGAACGCATGGAATCCGCATCACTGCATCTGTACATGTGGATTCCATGAGTTTCAATGTGCAGATGGTACCCGGGTCTGGAGAAGAGGAGATTCTCCTCTGGACCCGGGTACCATAGAACCTGTAAAAAAAAAGTATAAAATATAAAATAAATATTATACTTACCTTCTGATGGCCCCCGGTGTCTTTATCCGATGCGTCCTGGCTTGCCGGCAGCTCGCGGTAGACTAAAGGACCTGTGGTGACCGCTGACGTCGGCAGGCCATCAGAAGGTAAGTATATTTTTAATTTTTTATTTTTTACCATTCTTTTATGGTCACACTATATAAATCCATGCCGGGAGGCCGCATGTAGCCATCTATACACAGCAGGAGGCCGCACGTAGCCATCTATACACAGCAGGAGGCCGCACGTAGCCATCTATACACAGCTGGAGGCCGCACGTAGCCATCTATAGACAGCAGGAGGCCGCACGTAGCCATCTATACACAGCAGGAGGCCGCACGGTGCCATCAATACACAGCGGGAGGCCGCACATAGCCATCTACACAGAGCGGGAGGCCGCACATAGCCATCTATATACAGCGGTAGGCCGCACGTAGCCATCTATACACAGCGGTAGGCCGCATGTAGCCATCTATACACAGCAGGTGTCACGGGTTTGTCGCCACGAAGATCGTCACGATTACACAGCCTGACTTCTCGCAGCTGACTTTTTGGTGCTTTGTGTTTTCGGCAGTGAGGGAGTTAATTCTCTCTCTCTCTGTGCTAGACGAGGTCCAGCCTCGCCCAGCTGCAATCAATGCTGCTGTAGTGAGACTCCTTCAAATGCCTGCTGGTCTGTTTGGGAAGTGTCGGTGAAAGCATTTCATGCAGACTAACAGAGCGGATCGTGGTATTTGGAGTTTCTGAGATAAGTGTATTTGGAGTGTTTTTTCCCTTCCTCGCTTTATCATTTATCTCCTTTCCCGTTGGTGTTCCCTCTGTTGTAGTTGTGTAGTTTTTGTATGCAAGGTGGTTTTGGTTTTTCCCTTGTACTGTCTCGTTCGTCTAAGTACTGTGTGTGGGCATATTATTACTTGTCCCCTTTTGCTGTGATCGGGGTCCTTCTCAGGACTAGATTACTTAGGTGCAGGGATCCTCAGGAGGTAGGGGTTACGCTGGCGGCCTGGACCTCTGTACCTTTAACAGTACCTCCAGGTTGAGGGATTAGTCAGGGCCCCAGCTTAGGGTCAGCTTAGGCCCCCTACCTCCAGTATACAGAGACAGCGTGACATTTTCACCGACCCACTTAGTTTTTCTCCAGCTACCATGGATCCAGTAGCCGGTCTAGCTCGGCAGTTGCAGAGTTTGTCCATGGAGCTGGCGGACGTTAGGTCCAAGGTTTTGCATCCTCAGGAGCAAGCCGGACCAGAACCAAAAGTAGCTCTCCCTGACAGGTTCACTGGGGGGCGGGACAAGTTTTTTGTTTTCCGGGAGGCATGCAAGTTGTACTTTCGGCTGCGGCCTCGGTCATCGGGGAGTGAAGAACAAAGGGTGGGAATTGTCATCTCGCTCCTACAAGGGGACCCACAATCTTGGGCGTTCTCTCTTCCCCCGGGCTCCCCGGCTCTCCAGTCAGTGGATAGGTTTTTCGCTGCTCTGGGACTCGTATATGATGACCCAGATCGGATCTCCCTTGCTGAGTCTAAGTTACGTAGGATCCAGCAGGGAGATCGTCCGGCGGAGGAATTCTGTTCGGAATTCCGTAGGTGGGCCACGGACACCCAGTGGAATGACCCGGCTCTTAGGAGCCAGTTTTGTCAAGGTTTATCCGACAAATTACAGAATGTGTTGGCACAGTATGACTCTCCCGCGTCACTGGAAACCGCTATGGCCCTTGCTATCCGCGTTGACAGACGGTTTCGGGAGAGGTGCGGGATAACTCTACCCCCTGTGATGACTCCACCTCCTACAAGGTCCCCTCATATGGTGGTTCCCCTGGTCAGTCCAGATTAGCCTATGCAATTAGGAGGGACATCATTTCGGGGGAGGGGACCGGTGGTGCGCCATAAGACAGGAAGGTGTTTCTTCTGCGGGAGAAAGGGACATTTTATTGGGGGGTGTCCATCCCGTCCCTTGCAGAGTGAAGAGTCGTCGGAAAACTGTTGATCCCAGGTTGTGTGGTGGACGGCAATCTGGGAGTAGGTATTTCGTCCCTAGGTTCGTCTCAGTTTCTCGTACCGGCGGAGGTGGTGGTGGGTACGAGAACTGAGAGGATATCTGTTCTTCTGGATAGTGGGGCCGGGGCTAATCTGGTTGATGCTCGGTTTGCCCGGGTTCAAGGTATGCGATTGAGTGAGTTGGCTAAACCCATCCCCATATTCTCGATCGATGCCAGGCCTCTCGGTCAGGGAAGTTTTTTGCAAGCTGTGCATGACGTAAAACTTCAAGTGGGGGCGATACATAAAGAACTGTTGTCTTGCTACGGGTTGGAGGGTCTTCCCACTCCTATAGTGTTGGGCCTTCCTTGGTTAACTAAGCATAACCCGGTTATTAATTGGCAAACCAGAGAGATAAGCCAATGGAGTAAATTCTGTAATAAAAACTGCATGAACACGGTCATCGGTGCGGTTACTCCTTGGGTCTTACCTCCATTTCTGGCGGACTTTGAAGATGTATTCTCGGAGAAAGGGTGTCAGGAACTACCTCCTCATCGCGAGTATGACTGTTCTGTAAAACTGCTCCCTGAGGCCAAGTTACCTAAAGCTAGGTTGTATAACCTTTCTGGTCCTGAGAGGCAGGCCATGAAGGATTATATTTCAGAAAGTCTGGCTAAGGGGCATATTAGACCTTCATCTTCACCGGTGGCTGCGGGGTTCTTCTTTGTTAAGAAGAAAGATGGAGGCCTACGCCCTTGCCTGGATTTCCGTGAACTTAATCGGATTACGGTCCGAGATCCGTATCCGCTCCCACTTATTCCCGATCTCTTTAATCAGATCGTGGGCGCCAAATGGTTCTCTAAGTTGGATCTCAGGGGGGCGTACAATCTGATTAGGATGAAGGAGGGGGATGAGTGGAAGACGGCGTTTAACACTCCGGAGGGGCATTATGAGAACCTTGTCATGCCATTCGGTCTGACTAATGCTCTGGCGGTGTTCCAACACTTTGTTAATGACATTTTTCGCCGCCTGGTGGGACAGTTTGTTGTCATATATCTGGATGATATCTTAATTTACTCGCCGGATCTGGTGTCTCATCAGGAGCACGTTAGGCAGGTGTTACAGATCTTGCGGGATAATAAACTGTATGCCAAATGGGAAAAGTGTGTGTTCGCCGTACAGGAACTCCAGTTTTTAGGCTTCCTGGTTTCAGCGTCCGGTTTTCGTATGGACCCTGGGAAAGTGCGGGCAGTTCTTGAGTGGGATCGGCCAGAGAATCTTAAGGCACTACAACGTTTCCTGGGGTTTGCTAATTATTACCGGAAGTTCATTCGTAATTTCTCGTCCATGGTTAAGCCTCTCACAGACATGACTAAAAAGGGGACGGATTTTTCTAGGTGGTCTGACAAGGCTTGTCAAGCGTTCTCCTCCTTGAAAAAATGTTTTGCCTCGGCACCCATACTCATTCAACCTGATGCGTCACAGCCATTCATTGTAGAGGTAGACGCTTCCGAGGTAGGGGTGGGAGCAGTATTGTCACAGGGTTCGTCCCCTGGTAAGTGGCATCCGTGCGCCTTTTTCTCTAAAAAATTGTCGTCCGCTGAGAGGAATTACGATGTCGGCAATAGGGAACTCTTGGCCATTAAGTTAGTTTTTGAGGAGTGGCGCCATTTTTTGGAGGGGGCAGTCCATCCGGTCACCGTCATCACCGATCACAAGAACCTGCTATATCTGGAGTCCGCGAAACATCTGAATCCCAGACAAGCTAGGTGGTCATTGTTTTTTACCAGGTTTAATTTTGTCGTTACATATCGTCCTGGGTCAAAAAATGTAAAGGCGGATGCCTTATCTCGTAGTTTCCCTGGGGCCGGGAATACGGACGACCCGATTCCTATCCTTCAGGAGGGGGTGGTGGTTTCGGCAGTATGCTCTGAGCTGGAGGAGGAGGTATTGGAGGCTCAGGGGGACGCCCCTGTTGGACCTCCGGGGAGACTGTTTGTTCCAGATCAGTTGCGACAAAAGGTGATCGAGGCACACCATAACTCAGTTTTGGCAGGACACCCGGGGAGTAAAGCAACTGTGGATCTCCTCTCGCGTCGGTTTTGGTGGCCTAACTTACATAAGGAGGTGGTAACTTTTGTCGCGTCCTGTGGGGTTTGTGCGCGCTCTAAGACCTCACATACCCGTCCGTCTGGGGCCCTCTTACCTTTGAAGATCCCGGAGCGTCCTTGGACTCATCTGTCTATGGACTTTATTACGGACCTCCCTCCGTCTTCGGGTAAAACGGTCATACTCGTTGTAGTGGACAGGTTCAGCAAGATGGCACATTTTATCGCTCTTCCGGCTCTCCCTAATGCTAAAACTCTTGCGCAGGTGTTCATTGGGGAGATTGTGAGGCTTCACGGGGTACCCTCCGAGGTGGTGTCTGATCGGGGGTCTCAGTTTGTGTCCAAGTTCTGGAAGGCGTTTTGTGCACGGCGGGGGATGCATTTGTCATTCTCATCGGCTTTTCATCCTCAGACCAATGGTCAGACGGAACGTATGAACCAGAGCTTGGAGACATATCTCCGGTGTTTTGTGTCAGAGAACCAGGAGGACTGGGCTTCTTTCTTACCTCTGGCAGAGTTTGCTCTTAATAATAGGCGGAGCGAGTCCACTGGTAAGTCCCCGTTTTTTGGGGCATATGGTTTTCACCTCCAGTTTTGTACTTTCAGTAGGGGGGGCTCTTCGGGGGTTCCTGAGGAGGAACGATTTTCCTCATCACTCGCTTCAGTATGGAGAGGGGTGCTGAAGAATCTGAATACTATGGGGAACCGATACAAACGTATGGCTGATAGGAGGAGAGTGTCTGGTCCGGACCTAAGTGTGAACGATCGGGTATGGTTGTCTACCAGGAATATTAAACTTAAGGTTCCCTCCTGGAAACTGGGTCCCAGGTTCATCGGGCCGTACAGAATCAGTTCTATTATTAATCCGGTGGCATTCCGTCTTGACCTCCCCCCTACGTTTAAAATTCACAACGTGTTCCACAGATCGTTGCTTAAGAGGTATGTGGCGCCGGTGGTACCGTCACCTTTACCTCCCCCTCCAGTGGTGGTCAATGGTAATTTGGAGTTCCAGGTATCGAGGGTCATCGATTCACGCTTTAATCGCCGGTCCCTTCAGTACCTGGTTCATTGGAAAGGGTATGGTCCTGAGGAGAGGATGTGGGTTCCTGCGTCGGATACTAACGCAGACCGATTAGTTCGGGCCTTCCACACGACTCACCCGGATAAACCTGGCCCTGAGGGTCCGGAGGCCCCTCGTAGAAGGGGGGGTACTGTCACGGGTGTGTCGCCACGAAGATCGTCACGATTACACAGCCTGACTTCTCGCAGCTGACTTTTTGGTGCTTTGTGTTTTCGGCAGTGAGGGAGTTAATTCTCTCTCTCTCTGTGCTAGACGAGGTCCAGCCTCGCCCAGCTGCAATCAATGCTGCTGTAGTGAGACTCCTTCAAATGCTTGCTGGTCTGTTTGGGAAGTGTCGGTGAAAGCATTTCATGCAGACTAACAGAGCGGATCGTGGTATTTGGAGTTTCTGAGATAAGTGTATTTGGAGTGTTTTTTCCCTTCCTCGCTTTATCATTTATCTCCTTTCCCGTTGGTGTTCCCTCTGTTGTAGTTGTGTAGTTTTTGTATGCAAGGTGGTTTTGGTTTTTCCCTTGTACTGTCTCGTTCGTCTAAGTACTGTGTGTGGGCATATTATTACTTGTCCCCTTTTGTTGTGATCGGGGTCCTTCTCAGGACTAGATTACTTAGGTGCAGGGATCCTCAGGAGGTAGGGGTTACGCTGGCGGCCTGGACCTCTGTACCTTTAACAGTACCTCCAGGTTGAGGGATTAGTCAGGGCCCCAGCTTAGGGTCAGCTTAGGCCCCCTACCTCCAGTATACAGAGACAGCGTGACAGCAGGAGGCCCCACGTAGCCATGTATACACAGCAGGAGGCCGCACGTAGCCATCTATACACAGCGGGAGGCCGCACGTAGCCATCTATACACAGCAGGAGGCCGCACGCAGCCATCTATACACAGCAGGAGGCCGCATGGTGCCATCAATACACAGCGGGAGGCCACACGTAGCCATGTATACAGAGCGGGAGGCCGCACGTAGCCATCTATATACAGCGGGAGGCCACACGTAGTCTTCCATAGACAGCGGGAGGCCACACGTAGTCTTCTATACACAGCGGGAGGCCGCACGTAGCCATCTATACACAGCGGGAGGCTGCACGTAGCCATCTATACACAGCAAGAGGCCGCACGTAGCCATCTGTACACAGCAGGAGGCCGCACGTAGTCTTCTATACACAGCAGGAGGCCGCACATAGCCATCTATAAAGATCGGGAGGCCGCACGTAGCTATCTATACACAGTGGTAGGCCGCACAGTGCCATCTATACACAGCAGGAGGCCGCACGTAGCCATCTATACACAGCGGGAGGCCGCACGGTGCCATCTATACACAGCAGGAGGCCGCACATAGCCATCTATACACAGCAGGTTGCTGCAGGTAGCCATCTATACACAGCAGGAGGCCGCACATAGCCATATATACAAAGCAGGAGGCTGCACGTAGCCATCTATACACAGCAGGAGGCCGCACGTAGCCATCTATACACAGCAGGAGGCCGCACGTAGCCATCTATACACAGCAGGAGGCCGCATGTAGCCATCTATGCACAGCAGGAGGCCGCACGTAGCCATGTATACACAGCAGGAGGCCGCACGTAGCCATCTATACACAGCAGGAGGCCGTATGTAGCCATCTATACACAGCAGGAGGCCGCACGTAGCCATCTATACACAGCAGGAAGCTGCACGTAGCCATCTATACACAGCAGGAGGCCACACATAGCCATCTATACACAGCAGGAGGCCACACGTAGCCATCTATACACAGCAGGAGGCCACACGTAGCCATCTATGCACAGCAGGAGGCCGCACGTAGCCATCTATACACAGCAGGAGGCTGCACGTAGCCATCTATACACAGCAGGAGGCCGCACGTAGCCATCTGTACACAGCAGGAGGCCACACGTAGTCTTCTGTACACAGCAGGAGGCCGCACGTAGCCATCTATACACAGCGGGAGGCCGTACGGTGCCATCTATACACAGCAGGAGGCCGAACATAGCCATCTCTACACAGCAGGCTGCTGCAGGTAGCCATCTATACACAGCAAGAGGCTGCACGTAGCCATATATACAAAGCAGGAGGCTGCATGTAGCCATCTATACACAGCAGGAGGCGCACATAGCCATGAATACACAGCAGGAGGCCGCACGTAGCCATCTATGCACAGCAGGAGGCCGCACGTAGCCATCTATACACAGCAGGGGGCCGCACGTAGCCATCTATACACAGCAAGAAGCTGCACGTAGCCATTTATACACAGCAGGAGGCCACACGTAGCCATCTATACACAGCAGGAGGCGCACATAGCCATGAATACACAGCAGGAGGCCGCACGTAGCCATCTATGCACAGCAGGAGGCCGCACGTAGCCATCTATACACAGCAGGGGGCCGCACGTAGCCATCTATACACAGCAAGAAGCTGCACGTAGCCATTTATACACAGCAGGAGGCCACACGTAGCCATCTATACACAGCAGGAGGCCACACATACCCATCTATACACAGCAGGAGGCCACACGTAGCCATCTATACACAGCAGGAGGCCGCACGTAGCCATCTATACACAGCAGGAGGCTGCACGTAGCCATCTATACACAGCAGGAGGCCGCACGTAGCCATCTATACACAGCGGGAGGCTGCACGTAGCCATCTATACACAGCAGGAGGCTGCACGTAGACATCTATACACAGCGGGAGGCTGCACGTAGCCATCTATACACAGCAGGAGGCCGCACGTAGCCATCTGTACACAGCAGGAGGCCACACGTAGTCTTCTGTACACAGCAGGAGGCCACACGTAGTCTTCTATACACAGCGGGAGGCCGTACGTAGCCATCTATACACAGCAGTAGGCTGCACGTAGCCATCTATACACAGAAGGAGGCCGCACGTAGCCATCTATACACAGCAGGAGGCCACAAGTAGTCTTCTATACACAGCAGGAGGCCGCACGTAGCCATCTATACACAGCGGGAGGCCGCACGGTGCCATCTATATACAGCGGGAGGCCGCACGTAGCCATCTATACACAGCGGGAGGCCGCATGGTGCCATCTATACACAGCAGGAGGCCGCACGTAGCCATCTATACACAGCAGGAGGCCGCAGGTAGCCATCTATACACAGCAGGAGGCCGCACGTAGCCATATATACAAAGCAGGAGGCTGCACGTAGCCATCTATACACAGCAGGAGGCCGCACGTAGCCATCTATACACAGCAGGAGGCCGCATGTAGCCATCTATACACAGCAGGAGGCCGCACGTAGCCATGTATACACAGCAGGAGGCCGCACGTAGCCATCTATACACAGCAGGAGGCCGCATGTAGCCATCTATACACAGCAGGTGGCCACACGTAGTCTTCTATACACAGCGGGAGGCCGCACGTAGCCATCTATACACAGCGGGAGGCTGCACGTAGCCATCTATACACAGCAGGAGGCCGCACGTAGCCATCTGTACACAGCAGGAGGCCGCACGTAGTCTTCTATACACAGCGGGAGGACACACGTACTCTTCTATACACAGCGGGAGGCCGCACGTGGCCATCTATACACAGCGGGAGGCTGCACGTAGCCATCTATACACAGCAGGAGGCCGCACATAGCCATCTATAAAGAGCGGGAGGCCGCACGTAGCCATCTATACACAGCGGGAGGCCGCACGTAGCCATCTATACACAGCGGGAGGCCGCACGTTGCCATCTATACACAGCAGGAGGCCGCACATAGCCATCTATACACAGCAGGAGGCCGCAGGTAGCCATGTATACACAGCAGGAGGCCGCACATAGCCATCTAAACACAGCAGGAGGCCGCAGATAGCCATCTATACACAGCAGGAGGCCGCACGTAGCCATATATACAAAGCAGGAGGCTGCACGTAGCCATCTATACACAGCAGTAGGCCGCACGTAGCCATATACAAAAAGCAGGAGGCTGCACGTAGCCATCTATACACAGCAGTAGGCCGCACGTAGCCATCTATACACAGCAGGAGGCCGCATGTAGCCATCTATACACAGCAGGAGGCCACACGTAGCCATGTATACACAGCAGGAGGCCGCACGTAGCCATATATACAAAGCAGGAGGCTGCACGTAGCCATCTATACACAGCAGTAGGCCGCACGTAGCCATCTATACACAGCAGGAGGCCGCACGTTGCCATGTACACACAGCAGGAGGTCGCACGTAGCCATCTATACACAGCAGGAGGCCGCATGTAGCCATCTATACACAGCAGGAGGCCGCACGTAGCCATCTATACACAGCAGGAAGCTGCACGTAGCCATCTATTCACAGCAGGAGGCAACACATAGCCATCTATACACAGCAGGAGGCCACACATAGCCATCTATACACAGCAGGAGGCCACACGTAGCCATCTATACACAGCAGGAGGCAGCACGTAGCCATCTATACACGGCAGGAGGCTGCACGTAGCCATCTATACACAGCGGGAGGCCGCACGTAGCCATCTATACACAGCGGGAGGCCGCACGTAACCATCTATACCCAGCAGGAGGCTGCACGTAGCCATCTATACACAGCAGGAGGCCGCACGTAGCCATCTATACACAGCAGGAGGCCACACGTAGTCTTCTATACACAGCAGGAGGCCACATGTAGTCTTCTATACACAGCGGGAGGCCGCACGTAGCCATCTATACACAGCGGGAGGCTGCACGTAGCCATCTATACACAGCAGGAGGTCGCACCGCACTTAGCCATCTGTACACAGCAGGAGGCCACACATAGTCTTCTATACACAGCAGGAGGCCGCACGTAGCCATCTATAAACCGCGGGAGGCCGCACGTAGCCATCTATACACAGCGAGAGGCCGCACGGTGCCATCTATACACAGCAGGAGGCCGCACATAGCCATCTATTCACAGCGGGAGGCCGCACGGTGCCATCTATACACAGCAGGAGGCCGCACATAGCCATCTATACACAGCAGGAGGCCGCAGGTAGCCATCTATATAGAGCAGGAGGCCGCATTTAGCCATATATACAAAGCAGGAGGCTGCATGTAGCCATCTATACACAGCAGGAGGCCACACGTAGCCATCTATACACAGCAGGAGGCCGCACGTAGCCATATATACAAAGCAGGAGGCTGCACGTAGCCATCTATACACAGCAGTAGGCCGCACGTAGCCATCTATACACAGCAGTAGGCCGCACGTAGCCATCTATACACAGCAGGAGGCCGCACGTTGCCATGTACACACAGCAGGAGGCCGCACGTAGCCATCTATACACAGCAGGAGGCCGCATGTAGCCATCTATACACAGCAGGAGGCCGCACGTAGCCATCTATACACAGCAGGAAGCTGCACGTAGCCATCTATTCACAGCAGGAGGCAACACATAGCCATCTATACACAGCAGGAGGCCACACATAGCCATTCATACACAGCAGGAGGCCACACGTAGCCATCTATACACAGCAGGAGGCAGCACGTAGCCATCTATACACGGCAGGAGGCTGCACGTAGCCATCTATACACAGCAGGAGGCCGCACGTAGCCATCTATACACAGCGGGAGGCCGCACATAACCATCTATACCCAGCAGGAGGCTGCACGTAGCCATCTATACACAGCAGAAGGCCGCACGTAGCCATCTATACACAGCAGGAGGCCACACGTAGTCTTCTTTACAGAGCAGGAGGCCACACGTAGTCTTCTATACACAGCGGGAGGCCGGACGTAGCCATCTATACACAGCGGGAGGCTGCACGTAGCCATCTATACACAGCAGGAGGTCGCACCGCACTTAGCCATCTGTACACAGCAGGAGGCCACACGTAGTCTTCTATACACAGCAGGAGGCCGCACGTAGCCATCTATAAACCGCGGGAGGCCGCACGTAGCCATCTATACACAGCGGGAGGCCGCACGGTGCCATCTATACACAGCAGGAGGCCGCACATAGCCATCTATTCACAGCGGGAGGCCGCACGGTGCCATCTATACACAGCAGGAGGCCGCACATAGCCATCTATACACAGCAGGAGGCCGCAGGTAGCCATCTATATACAGCAGGAGGCCGCATTTAGCCATATATACAAAGCAGGAGGCTGCACGTAGCCATCTATACACAGCAGGAGGCCGCACATAGCCATCTATACACAGCAGGAGGCCGCATGTAGCCATCTATACACAGCAGGAGGCCGCACGTAGCCATGTATACACAGCAGGAGGCCGCACGTAGCCATCTATACACAGCAGGAGGCCGCATGTAGCTATCTATACACAGCAGGAGGCCGCACGTAGCCATCTATACACAGCAGGAAGCTGCACGTAGCCATCTATACACAGCAGGAGGCCACACGTAGCCATCTATGTACAGCAGGAGTCCACACGTAGCCATCTATGCACAGCAGGAGGCCACACGTAGCCATCTATACACAGCAGGAGGCCGCACGTAGCCATCTATACACAGCAGGAGGCTGCACGTAGCCATCTATACACAGCAGGAGGCCGCACGTAGCCATCTATACACAGCAGGAGGCCGCACGTAGCCATCTATACACAGCGGGAGGCCGCACGTAGCCATCTATACACAGCAGGAGGCTGCACGTAGCCATCTATACACAGCAGGAGGCCGCACGTAGCCATCTATACACAGCAGTAGGCTGCACAGCGCCATCTATACACAGCAGGAGGCCGCATGGCGCCATCTATACAGAGCGGTAGGCCGCACGCAGTCACGCACACAAACAAACATATACAGACATATACATACATGCATAAACACATTTGAAACACAAAAATACATATAAACAGACATCACACAATGATATCTGCCTGCACACACAGACACTCACTCAATCACTCACATACACACACTCACACCCTCTCATACACACACACACACACACTCTCACACACTCACATACACACACAGTCACCATCCCCCGGCTCAGCTCCAGTCCTCCAGCTCCTATCCAGTGCCGCAGTGCAGCGCGCACTGCGTGACGTCACACTAGCAGACACGGCCGCGCACAAGGCCGTGTCTCCTAGCAGTGACGCCGCCGGTGAAGTTAACAGGTGCAGTGCTGGCCCGGCCGAAGAAGAAGTAGCGACCGTGCGCTGCTGCTGGGGGATCAGCCCGGGGGCCCCCCGCCTCTGACTGCCGGTATGTGCCGCGGCGCCGCACATATTATAATGAGGGCAATCTGGCCATGGACCCCCCCCGGAGCCCTGGGCCCCCAGGAGCCCCGGGAGGTAGCCCAGATTGCCCTCATTATAATCCGCCTATGGCACTAACCCATGGATTTGAATGGGTCTACGTGTGTCAGTGTCTCCAGAACGTGTGGAAACTGTCACCACACATACTGGAAACACAAACGTGTGAAAGAGCCCTTATATTTACTACTTTCAGGGCCCTATTTGGTTTTCATGCTGCCATAGACACTCTAAGTCATGATGCCCCCTACTGTTCTTTTGTTTAGAGGCCTTCACACAGAAGGTGCAGGAGCACCCTTACTGCCATTACCCATAAGGACTCAACTCTATATGCATCCCCACAGGGATTTCTCTCATACGGTTTGAACCATCACAGCCTTCCCCAGAATGACTATGTGAGCAAGGCCCAGGAGCGGGCCGAAACGTAAAAGTCGCCTCTAAAACAAAAGTACTGTATTTTTTCTGCCACTTGCACGCTTTTTTAAATATCATTAAAACGTTTGCATTGAATCTCCTGAGTGTGCGGTGAAACTTTCTATACTCTAGTGATTGTGGAGTCTGCAACAACCTTCCACCTGCACCTCACTCTATAGCTGTGTGCACGCCAATATTTGTAATCGCTTCTATGGGCGCAGGCATCAAGTGTTTTCTGCACAGGTTCTGTTCCCAGTGTTCTCAGCACATGAGTTTAATCACACTGGGAACAGAACCTCAGAAGACATTTGATGCCTGCGCCTATAGAAGGACGGAACACTGTGGAGGAAATAAGAGAACAGTAATGCGTACGTGCGAGATTTCCTCTCGAGCAGCCGACGTCACAGGCACAGAGTGCACTGATGGGAAGTGAGATATATGGAGATGAAGAGTGGAGGCAGCGTGATCTTCCAGGCAGCGTCCTCCCCAGAGCCTGGAAGAGCTCATTTACAAGTGCTTCTCACTAAATTAGAATATCATCAAAAAGTTAATTTATTTCAGTTCTTCAATACAAAAAGTGAAACTCATACATTATATAGAGTCATTACAAACATAGTGATCCATTTCAAGTGTTTATTTCTGTTAATGTTGATGATTATGGCTTACAGCCAATGAAAACACAAAAGTCATTATCTCAGTAAATTAGAATACTTTATAACAACAGCTTGAAAAATGTTTTTAAAATCCAAAATGTTGGGCTACTGAAATGTATGTTCAGTAAATGCACTGAATACTTGGTCAGGGCTCCCTTTGCATTAATTACTGCATCAATGCGGCGTGGCATGGAGGCGATCAGCCTGTGGCACTGCTGAGGTGTTATGGAAGCCCAGGTTGCTTTGATAGCAGTCTTCAGCTCGTCTGCATTGTTGGGTCTGGTGTCTCTCTATGGGGTTAAGGTCAGGTGAGTTTGCTGGCCAATCAAGCACAGTGATACTGTTGTTCTTAAACCAGGTATTGGTACTTTTGGCAGTGTGGACAGGTGTCAAATCCTGCTGGAGAATGAAATTACCTTCTCCAAAAAGCTTGTCGGCAGAGGGAAGCATGAAGTGCTCTAAAATTTCCTGGTAGACAGCTGCGCTGACTTTGGTCTTGATAAAACACAGTGGACCTACACCAGCAGATGACATGGCTCCCCAAACCATCACTGATTGTGGATACTTCACACTAGACTTCAAGCTGCTTGGATTGTGGCCTCTCCACTCTTCCTCCAGACTTTGGGACCTTGATTTCCAAATGAAATGCAAAATTTACTTTCATCTGAAAATAACACCTTGAACCACTGAGCAACAGTCCAGGTTTTTTTCTCCTTGGCCCAGGTAAGACGCTTCTGGCGTTGTCTATTAGTCATGAGTGGCTTGACACAAGGAATGCGACACTTGTAGCCCATGTCCTGGATACGTCTGTGTGTGGTGGCTCTTGAAGCAATGACTCCAGCAGCAGTTCACTACTTGTGAATCTCCCCCAAATTTTGAATGGCCTTTTCTTAAGAATCCTTTCAAAGCTGCGGCTATCCTGGTTGCTCCCTTTTTCTACCACACTTTTTCCTTCCACTCAACTTTCCATTAATATGATTGGATACAGCACTCTGTGAACAGCCAGCTTCTTTAGCAATGACCTTTTGTGGCTTATCCTCCTAGTGGAGTGTCAATGACTGCCTTCTGGACATCTGTCAAGTCAGCAGTCTTCCCTATGATTGTGGAGCCTACTGAAAGAGACTAAGGGACCGTTTTCAACGCATCGGAAGCCTTTGCAGGTGTTTTTTGTTAATTATTCTAATTTACTGAGATAATGACTTGTGTTTTCTTTGTCTGTAAGCCATAATCATCAACATTAACAGAAATAAACACTTGAAATAGATCACTCTGTTTGTAATGACTATACAGTATATAATATATGAGTTACACTTTTTGTATTGAAGAACTGAAATAAATTAACTTTTTGATGATATTCTAATTTAGTGAGAAGCACTTGTATATCAAGTTTATAGAAGATCATTTATTCACAACACATCTGATGAGGCATACAGGTATCACTCTCCTCAGCAATCTAAAACCTGTATGCCCATATTAATAGTTTAGATAGGTCACTTGTGGTGACAGATTTCCTTTAAGCTTACTGAAATATCATTGTTCTCAGTATCAGATTATCCTGTGTAAACATGTGCTGCCGAGAACAGTTTTATTCTATGCACACAGGGCAATCATATTAAGGATGGCTTTCTGCTCATGAAAGTGCAGTTTGCCATTCTAAACAGGCTAATAAATAACTGCCAATCGGCTTCATAAAACCGGTCAGTGGTCATTTAAGCGCCGCGATTGATCAGTGTAAATGTCTCCTTAGATCCAGGTACCTTATATAGTAGTGTTCAAAATAATAGCAGTGTGTTCAAAAACATGAGTTAGGTACAAAATCTTTATATTAGTTTTTATTTCCAGACATTGGGAACATTTCACACTGTTTTCTAATTTAAAACATGACGATAAATGTATAGAATTTTTAACTACTTTACAGAAAATAACAAAAAATTAACATTGGGCTGTTCTAAAAAATAGCAGCGTCTGCATTTGTCTTTACAAACTGAAAGGCAGCGGTGTTCACACTGTGCAGTAACTGAGGCAATGACCCAAGCAAGTCCAACATAAGCAGCTTTTATTCAGCAAAACTTACAGGTAAACAGAAAGTCCTCCGGTTCGCAGCCGGGTTAACATAAGTCCATAAATAACGGTTTCGGCGGGCAACGGCCGTGCCAGGCCGCTTAGAGCCTGACGGGTGCAGAGCCTTCCCAGGCGTGGGTTCAGCTACACACAGGCCCGCCAAGCTTTCCTGCTATGCTCCTAACAGGTCCCAACACTGAACAACACTAAACCTTACTGCAGGGTTTTTAAAGGACCTGTGGCAAGAGCCACTGGAAAACCCGGGTTGGAGGGAGGAGGCCGCCCCACTGCCTTCCTGTAGCCTCCCTCAAGAAATGAAGGCCCTGCCGGATTTTACTTAATCCGCCTTAGCCAGATAGCCTGACCAGGTCAATGCTCACCTTCATTCCTGCATTGCAGCCACAGCTGTGTCTGTGACTGCAATGCACTCCAATGGATTTAATCGGTCTCTGTACACATTCTGGGTATATGTATAACGTCCTTTGTATACGATCCCAGTCACTGCCTCACAAAACTCACAGTATGTACTCTTTTTTTGAGGATTTAGCATTCATGTGAATCACTAACCTAATATTTAGTTGTATACCCACAGTTTTTTAGAACTGCTTCACAACTATGTTGCATAAAGCCAACCAACTTCTGGCACCTGTCAACTGTTATGCCAGCCCATGATGCTTTGACTACATCCCACAATTGTTTGACATTTGTTGGCTTTGCCTCAGAAACTAAATTTTTGATGTCACCCCACAAGTGATCTATCGGATTAAGGTCCGGGGATTGGGCTGGCCACTTCATAACCTGAATTTTGTTGGACTGGAACCAAGATTTTGCTTGTTTACTGGTGTGTTTAGGGTCGTTGTCTTGTTGAAACACCCATTTCAAGTGCATATCCTATTTAGCGTAAGGCAACATGACCTCTTCAAGTATTTTAATATATGCAAACTGGTCCATGATCCCTGGATATGCGGTAAATAGGTCCGACACCATAGTAAGAGAAACATGCGGATATCATGATGCTTGAACAACCATGCTTCACTGTGGCATGAATGCCAAGTTTGGTGGTCATCTGACGAGCTGTCTGGGGCCTTTGGACCCCAAAAAAACTATTTTACTTTCATCAGTCCACAAAATATTTCTTCATCTCTCTTAAGGCCAGTTGATGTGTTCTTTGGCAAATTGTATCCGTTTCAATACATGTCTTTTTTTAACAGTGGGACTTTGCGGGGACTTCTTGCTAAGAGATTAGCTTCACACAGGTGTCTTCAAACTGTCACAGTACTCACGGGTAACTTGAGACTGTCTTTGATCATCCTGGAGCTGATCATTGGCTGAGCCTTTGCCATTCTGGCTGTTCTTCGATCCATTCGCATGGTAGTCTTCCGTTTTCTTCCACGTCTCTCTGGTTTTGCTTTTCATTTTAAAGCATGGGAGATCATTTTAGCTGAACAGTCTATCATTGTCTGCACCTCTTTCTAAGCTTTACCCTCTCCAATCAACTTTTTAATCAAAGTATGCTGTTTTTCTCAACAATAACTCGAACAACCCATATTTCTCAGGCTTTCAAGGAGAAATGCATGTAGAACATGTGCTGGCTTCACCCTTAAATAAGAGCCACCTGATTCACACCTGTTTATTCACAGAATGATTGACCTCTCTAATTGAACTCCACACTGCTATTATTTTGGACACACCCCCTTTCAATTCATTATTCAAATACACAGACTCAAAAACATGCAGATCATGAATGCTGAGTCTGTTGGTTTTCTTAAACTCTACTGCACCAACTGGTAAATTGTTTGACATGTAGTTAATATAATTTATGCCAAAAACAGTGATTAATCTGGTTAGTCATATTGGACTGCTATTATTTTGAACACTACTGTAGGTGACATCTCCTCTGATTGAAGTTCTTCTCATCCTTTTCTTCTTCATCTGGTCCCGACGCTATAGCTCGTCTCCGCAGACATCCCTCTTCTCCGGTCTTCTGCAGCACATCCTGACACTGTGCTCTTAAAAATAAAAAGTGTTATTATAATGCCACCTAAATAAAAATAGCTGCCCATGCTGTGCCCTCAATAAATAATTGCTCCTCACTGTGCTCTCTGCCCACAAAAGTGACCCCCACACTGTCCCTTTTATGGTACATGGCCTCCTCTCCTATAAAATATTGCCTCCACACCGTCCCCCCTTACAAATTGTAATGCCACCCCAACCCTCCCCCATGAATTATGGCCACCACACTGTCCTTCCTTAGGAACAAAAACTGTCAAACCATTCTCCCTTAACAACTATGGCCAATACACTGTCCGCCCTACAAACTGTACTTGCTGTGACAGAGTCACTGGTGTTATATACGAGGGGAGGTATGTGTCACTCGGGATGCTTTCCTGTGTGAACTGAGATCTACTGAATTTCTGCCAGCATGTTATATGCTGGGGGTTACCTCTTTTAAAGGGTGTGGTTTTATGGGAATGAAGTAGAGATGAGAGGGAAGTCATTCCCCATACCTCCACCTCAGGGTGTGGCTGAGCAAGATTTAAATGTTCAGTCCTGTTTTTTTTCTCTGTGTTATGTTTGGAGAGGCAAAGTCTCCAGACTGGACAGCCATAGCTCAGAGAGGAGCTGAAGGCTGGACATAACCTGTGTGATCAAACAGCACACACACATATGGACTGTCCTATCGTTTATCTTTTGTTTTGTTGTTTTGCCAGTAAAGCCGTGTTTATTTTTGTTGGAGTTGCAGGGCTTTATGCCATTTAATAAAGCCTGCAGAGTAAACCTGGTTCCTGAGTCTACTTCCGGAAGCAGCCGAGCGAGTCGACCTACCACACTGCGTTATAAAATATAGCCTCCAAACTGTCCCCATCTGCAGTGCCCCTCCCCACACTGTACTCCCTCCATACTGTGCCCTCAATAAAAACCACTCCCTTTCGATGTCTACAGTAAAAATTTCTTGTATCGTCAGCTCCACTAAAGAGTACTTACTTTTCCCTCTTTTGTGGCGCTCTATCACATACAGTCCATACCACATGTACCACACACATACAGCCTGCACCACTACATACAGTCCGCACCCCATGTACCACGCACATACAGCCTGGATTCCCTACATACAGTCCGCACCCCATGTACCGCACACATACTGCCTGCACCCCCTACATACAGTCCGCACCCCATGTACCGCACACATACAGCCTGCACCCCCTACATACAGTGCGCACCCCATGTACTGCACACATACAGCCTGCACCCCTACATACAGTCCTCACCCCATGTACTATGCATATACAGCATGCCCCCCTATGCACACCCATATACTGTCTGCACCCCCATTTAACCCCCACATACAGCTTGCAACCCCATGTACCCTCTACATACAGTCTGCAATCCCATGTACTCCCCACATGCAGCTTTCACCCCCATATACTTCCTACACCCACATGTAACCTCCACATACAGCGTTCACCCTCATATGAACCCCAACATACAGCCTGCTTCCCCATATGTACCCAATATATAGCCTGCACCCCAATATGTACCCCCACATATAGCCTGTACCCCCATATATGATGCACCACCATATGTACCCCCATGTATAGCCTGCACCCTCATGTGTACACCCATATATAGCCTGCACCCAATGTGTACCCCCACATACAGCTTGCACCTCCTATATGTACACCCATATGTAGCCTGCACCCCATATATTCACCCCCACATTTAGCATGCACCCCTATGTGTACCTCCACATACTGCCTGCACCCCTATATGTACCCCCCACATGTAGCCTGCACCCCCATATATGCACCCCCACATATTTTCAGCACCTATGTTACACGCACGCCGCTACATTCAGATTGGGCGAGACGGGTTTCATGAATTCGTTGGAATCCTGGGGGAACCGTTACTCAGGACGACCGTAGGCTGCAGCTTCTCTCAGGCACACAATAGATTCAGTTGCTGACCAGACACATCTGACAAGAGTCTTTTTTAACAGTTTAACAGTGGAATATAATCTGAAGCACGGCCAGTGCAATTCAGGGATATTACAGCTACAATCTTCATTACAGTACAGTTTAATAAAGCAGGCACAGATGTCAGTCTCTTCAGTAGCATAATTCAGCACAGATTAAATCTCTTAACAGCACACTTCTATGCATACACAACCACAGGCTTTTCCTTCACAAGGACTCAATAGTACACAGCATTCTTTATCCTGCATGGAGATGGGGGGGGGGTTTATGAGGGAGAAGATCCCTATGACACGATTCCTTCCAGTCCTTATCTTTCTGCCCAATAATACTCCACACTGTTAACTCAGGGAGTCTATCTGACCTGTGTTTAGCTTCCCCCTGACCTGAATTCTGTTTTCTTGCCTTCTGTGATATACAGATCACACACCACCTTTCTCTTCGGCTCCAGCCAGACTACAATAACAAGTTCCCCACAATCCCCCTGGGGCTCTGCTAAAACATTTCCTGTCTCCGGTGACTGTGTTAACCCCTCTAGTTGCTGGATGCTTCTGGAGCACAACACTTCCTGTCTCCTGTGCTTGTGTTACGTCTAATAGTTGCTGGATGCTTTTGAAGCAACAGCACTACTTCTACATGTCACATCTACTATATGTAACCCCACATATAGCCTGCACCCCCAGATATAGCCCATATGTGCTCTCACATATCCTGAAAGCGTGTAGTGCGCACTTTGAGAATTCAGAAGTCTGCAGTCACATAGAATGACTGCAGACTCATCACAAACTTGGACAGCCCCTTTAATGCTCCTGACATAAACAAAAATATAAGAATTAGTCAGTATCACAAAAAAACATTTACATCCAGGCATGGGCGTACCCAGGATCAAAACTAGGGGGAGGGGGCAAAAAAAAAATCAAATACTCACCTCACGTCTCACCTGCTGCCGCTGCTCCGGACTCCTCAGCGTCGCCAGCCTCATCCCGTTCTGCACTGTGACTGCTCAGGAGAGAGCGTGGTGTAAAGACGTCACCGCGCCCTCTGACCTGAGACGTCACAGTGCAGCAGCCACGGAGGATGCAGGACCTGCTGCGGAGGCACGGGGAGAGGTAAGTATTGTGCCAGGTGCCGGGGCCCTGAGCAAGCGGGGGGGAGCGGGCGGTGACGGTGAGGGGCCCCCCCGCCTGCTCAGGGCCCTGACATTTGCCCGGGTGCGCCGGGTGCTGCGCCGGCCCTGGTGTGTGGCATGCGTCCCTGCTTCTAGGGGGGGGTAGCTGCCCCCCCCCCCCCCGCCCCACGGTGGGTACGCCCATGCATCCAGGTACTTGATAGATGACTTTGTCTCTGATTGGAGTTGTTCTCTTTCTTTTCACCATCTTGTCCAGACTGCATGATGACTTTCTCATCCACAGCTCGTCGCTGCAGACTTCCATCTTCTCCGGTCTACTGCAGCACATCCCCACATATTGCCCTTAAAGATAGCAGTGTCATTATAATGCTCTTGAATAAAAATATCTGCCGTACGCTGAGCCCCTGAATAGATAATTGCCCCTCACTATATTTCCTGCACAAAATATGACCCCCACACTGTCCCTCTTATGGTACATGCCCTCCACACTGCCCTCTCCCTTCCATACTGGGCCCCATCTTCACAATATCCTCTCACACTGTGTCCTCCCTATAGGGCCCAGTCTCTATACTGTGCCCCCTCATCACACTTCCCCTCCCTGGCATACTGTCCCCTCCTGGCTGTGCCCTTACACTGTCCCCCCATGCTTTCCCCCACTACTCAGTCACTATACTGTGCCCACTCACACTTTTCTCCCTCCATACTGTCTCCTCACTCTATTCCCCTCAATAGTTTCCTCACACTTTCCCCCTCCCTCCTCATACTGTCTTCTCTCACATCCCCCATGCAAACCATACTGTCTCCTCATATATTTACCCCCTCACTGCCTCCTCACGCAGCCTTCGACTCCCCATACTGTGTCTGCACACATCCCATCACCCTCGCTCCCCATACTGTGTCTGTATACATCCCATCACCCTCGCTCCCCATACTGTGTCCGCATACATTTTTCCCCTTGCTACTCATACTGTGTCCGCACCCATACCCCCACTCACCATACTGTGTCTGCACCCATACCCCCACTCGCTCCCCATACTGTGTCCACATACATTCTCCCCTTCGCTCCCCATACTGAGTTCGCACCCATCCTCCCCATTCTGGGTCAGCACCAATTCCCCCAGTCACCATTCTGTGTCTGAACCTATCCCCCATAAATACTGTTTCTTCATGCCCTCCATCTCGCCCATTGCTCCGCATACAGTGCCTTCAAATTTCTCCTGTTCCCCATATTGTGTCTGCATCGGTTCCTTCCTTACTCCCTAAACTTGTATCCTCAAATCTACCCCACCCCACTCCCTGTACTAAATCCCCGCCACACTAAATCCCCCACACACTATCACTTTCCCCCTCCGTTGGTGCCCCACTGCCAGCTGCGCCCGGGGAAAATGGCCCGCCTTACCCCCCTAGATACGCCTCTGAGAGAACCTACTGTCTCTGACTGACAGGTCAGTGAAGCAAGATTGAACTGTCAGTCATTCACAGGGGGCAAGTGGCGAGTGGGGAATAGGGAAGGTGGGCAAGAGAGCTGCAAGGGCATGGTTCCACATGGAAGGACTTGCAGTTCTTTGCATAAGAGTTCAACACTGAATTTCTCAGAAATTGCAAAATGGATTTCTACAATCAAGGTATGGATTTAATCAGCATAAAAACGCCTGTACGTATATGTCACTAGCTTGAGGTGTAAAATCCTCATGGCAGGTTCCCTTTAAAGCTTCTACATCTCCACTAAGCTACGAAAGAATTTTCTGAGAGGTAATCAATAAAAGTAATTGTCAACCTTAACTAGTTGTCAGACATCATTGTAGAATAGGAAGTAACCTGCCAGTGATGTAGCATTCACATCAGTCCATTCAGTAACTAATTTCACCTCTAGGATCTCCTTTTTATATGGCCCTGATTTGGTTCTTGATACATTGATGAGCACTCAAAAGAATTCTCTGCTTGGTCTTGGTACTCTTTTGGCCTGGTTCCTGCAACAAACATAGCTACAAAAGTAATCCCATGTGTAGTGTTTGGCTAAAGGTAGATGGAGAGTTTGTATTTCTGTGAACAGGTTTGGATGCAATTTGCTACAGACATAGGGTTCCTCCTGAACCCAAGGCGGAATTTGCTTGTCACATCAGACTGGTTGGGCTTCAAATAAAGAATGGTTGCAAATCTCAAAGGCTAAGAGATCATTTGCTGTTAACAAGATATTGATCAGAAGGCACATGAATTATAGAGATCACATTGACAGACAATGGTACAGCCCTATAATTCTGCTTTATTGAAAAGGGACAGGAGGAAATTCCTATGCTTAAGCAGCTTGAACAATTTACTAGTACACAGAAGTATAGGCACAAGAGTCTTTGGTAAATCATGGCTTGCTCTTTTGCCAAGCTTTCTCTCCACAATTTTCATGATGAAATAGGTTATTTTAGGGAAAATGTTGGATATTAACCCCTTACTGACATAGTCAGTAATAGTACGTCCCTGTGCCCCGGGCCTATTGGACTAGGTACTATTACGCATAATGTGATCGCACCCGCACAGAAGCTGTGTGGGGCGAAGTCGAACGCAGCATTTCTGGGGCAGGTGTGGCACCCCAGGGGTCTGGTTGCCACAGTAATAGAAATATTATGTCTGAGAGCAAGTGGGAGCCCTAAGCATGCAACACTGCCCGCCCAGACCTGGGAGGGGAGGAATCTGCCCTTATAAACTGGGTCTGGGGGGGGATTAGGTCAGACAGAGTCTGAGAGTCAGAGCCTGGAGAGGGAAAGTGACAACAGGAGCTCTGTAGGAGCAGGAGCGAGTGCCAGAGGCTGGAAGCTAGAAAGCTAGAAAGCTCGCCTTGGCTGAAGACACTAAACCCGGACACGGAGTCCGAGGCTGTGGGGACATCCAGGTCCAGCAGCAGAATCCAACCGGCAGGGGATTCCATGTCCTCTGGCCATAGAAGCCCGGAGGCACGGTCACAAGCAAGGGACCAGCACCGCCATCGTGAAGCGGAGGCTAACGGAAGGCCCCAAGTCACCGGCCATACAGGTGAGCACAACACGGTATACTCAGGGACGTGGGCTACTTCTACCCGCATAGAGCAAGGTAGCCAGGAAAGAGTGCAGATAGTCGGGGAGGCCTACAACTCCACCTGGCCAGGGGAGATCCTACTTGCTTACAGACTGACCAGGCGCCTACTGCTAACCAGTACTCCCGGGAGGGTCTGCGTTATTCCATCAGTAAAGACCCTGAACTGCACCACACGTCTCTGTGTTTCATCGCCGCACCAGCACCATCAGTACTGGGACGCTCACACCATCACTCCCATCATCCACACTAGCTGCCCTGAGGCAATACTTCTCCCGTGGGGAGTTATTCCATACTTGGCTGCGCATACAACATCAGCCTCAGCGGTCTGCAGCGCAGCGGCAGTCCCCACTGACCGCAATCCACGGGTGGCGTAGTCGGACATTTGTTATCACACTCAGACTGCCACTGGTTTGACCGCCCTGGCCACGGACCGGGTCACAGCCACGGAGGACTACAACCCCCAGCGATCTGGCTCCGGGTATCCCCTGCACAGCACAGGCCCAGGGGGAGCGTGAACTTTGGCGTAGTCGGCAGGATTTCGTGCCCGCAACCACCGGGTACTGCGTGCCTGAAAAAGACTTTTGTACTTACCTGTGGCGAAGTTTCCCGCCGTCCGGAGCCGTTTCCCGCCATCGGATGCCATCTTGGGTCGTTTCCCGCCATCTTCTGCCGTCTTCCCGCCATCCGCAGCCGCTTCCCACCATTGGACGCCATCTTCAGGACGCCGGACGGGAAGAAGAGGGGCGTGGACGCCGAAAAGCACGCGAGATCCGAAGCTCCGCCCCACGCACTAACGCTGCGCAAGGTCCTGGAAGGGAGGAAGAGCGACGCTGACGTCATCGGAGCGCGACGCCAGGTCCTCTACCCCGACGATTGACTGCGGAGCCGCGGCCTACGGAAGAAGAGCATCGCAAGGTAGGCCACGGTCCACTAGGGGGTAGAAGGATGCCGGATACCGAGGGGAGCTCCACCGCCACACCGGCCGCCAGCGCAACCGCTGCTGCGGTCATGCCATTCACCATGCCCTATTTCCCGGGGGCAACCTGGCTACCCCAGTACTCAGGGGAGTCACATACCCTGAGTGACTTTAGGGAAAAACTGGATAGCCTCTTCCAGGTATAACCCCTCACGGAAGAGCAAGAAGTGAGCATCCTAGTGGCCCAGTTAATCGGGGCAGCCCAAAGGGAGGTAAAGTCCTGGTCACCTGGGAAGAAGAGGACTGTCAGAGAAATACTAGCCCGGCTGAAAGACACATTTGATACCCGAACCTCAGCCGAAATAAAACTCAGATTTTACGGGTGCAAACAACGGGCACACGAAAGTATAAGGGACTATGCTCTAAACCTACAAGAGGCCCTGAGAGCCATTAAGCAGGCAGACCCTGACAGCGTGGGAAATGAAGACAAGCTGTTGACCGAACAATTTATTGAGGGTCTACTGTGCAATGCTCACCGAACCCAGTTGCGGGCAATGGCCTTACAGGACCCTGACCTGGACTTTGCACAGTTCAAGGACAGAGCCATCCGGGTGCTCGTAGAACCGGCACCAGGTGGCGCTGTGACCCACAGGCGCCCTGCTATCACTTATCACCAGGACGCGGCGCCCTTGTCTGCAGGGCCTGTGGGAGCTGATGCGCAGGCTTTGAACAATGACCCGGCTACAGACTTGCACCATCAGGTCCAAGAGCTGACTAAGAGCGTTGCCGCGCTAACCAGAACTGTGCAGTCTTTACAGGTCTCTTCTCCTGGAAAGATCCAGCTGGCACCCGGACTGGAGGACGTCCCGTGGCGCTGACTGAGGAGGACCCCACCGGCCAGAGGGAGACCCAGCGACAGATGCAACGAGGACGGACAACCCATCTGCCGTCGCTGCAATCAACCCGGACATATGGCAAGGTACTGTCATTTAAACGGGCACAACCTGGGGTAGAGGGCCAACCCCCAGGCATAAGATCATCAGGCCCATCGAACTGGCGTGACAAGTACATAGGGGGACGTCCGGTCTTGCCTGTGGTACTGGACAGCATTCCTATGAGTGCCCTACTAGACACTGGGTCACAGGTGACTACCATCCCGTACGTGCTCTTCAAGCGGTACTGGAATGACTCGGACATAACCCGCTACCCAGATGACGACCTGAGCATTATCGCCAGCAATGGTCAGCCCGTGCCACAGATAGGATTTAAAGAGGTGACCATCAAGGTCGGTAAGGTTGAACTGCCGGCACAAGGACTGATCATTGTGGACATTGATCGTCGCGAGAGTCACCCAAAAATAACCCTAGGTACTAACGTAATCGAAAACTGTCTTGCAGAGGTGATTCTTATTTTGCAACAGGTTGCCAAGAACGCCAGTTCCAGCCAGCAGCGTGTCCTCCAAAAAGAGATCCGGGCACTGATGAAACGGCAACAGGTGGAACTATCTGGTGGTGAGATTTGTAGCGTGAGAATGTGTGACCCGTTCCCTATTGCCATGCCCCCGAAAAGTGAGATGATGATTTGGTGCCGGGCAGCTATTGGTCTAAGAGGTAGAGACTACCAAGCAATGGTAGAACCCGTCTACTCAGACAGTAGGCCCACCATTTTGACAGCACGGGGGGTGGTCGATGTACGCCATGGGAGGGTGCCCGTCCGCATCATAAATATCGGGGAGAGAGAAGTATACCTGCCCCGGTATGCCACGCTAGCCAAATTGTTCACCATCAACCAGAACTCTGTACAGGCCGTGGAACCCTTGCCTCCATCTCAACCAGAGGAAGATAACGGCTCTAAGAAACCAATCGAGGACTGGTGTCAGCAACTGCATTTGGGTACTGACTCCACTCCCTCACACCAAAAACAGGGAGTCTATCGGGTGGTTCAAGAGTACGAGAGAGTGTTTAGTAAACACCCGCTAGACTTCGGGCGAGTAAAGGGGGTAGAACATCACATCCCCACGGGAGACCATCCTCCCATAAAGGAGAGATACCGACCCGTACCCCCTGCACACTATCAACACGCCAAAGGGATGCTAAAAGACATGAAGGAGGCTGGGGTAATTAGGGACAGCTGTATCCCCTGGGCCGCTCCACTAGTCTTAGTGAAAAAGAAAGACAACACCATGAGAATGTGTGTAGACTACAGGAAGGTCAACCGTATCACACACAAAGATGCGTACCCGTTACCAAGGATAGAAGAGTCCTTAGCTGCATTAAAATCTGCTAACTTCTTCTCTACTTTGGATCTCACTAGCGGGTACTGGCAGGTTCCTGTAGCAGAGGAGGACCGGGAGAAGACCGCATTCACCACCCCGATGGGACTCAGCGAATTTAACTGTATGCCGTTCGGGCTCTGCAACGCACCAGGAACCTTCCAACGGTTGATGGAATGCTGTCTGGGACACCGGAACTTCGAGACGGTCCTACTATACCTGGACGACGTCATCGTCTATTCCAAGACCTACGAGGACCATCTGGAACACCTGGCAGAAGTGTTTGAAGCCCTGGCAAACTATGGCCTAAAGGTAAAACCCTCAAAGTGTCATCTACTGAAGCCAAAGGTACAGTACCTGGGACACGTGGTGAGTGCTGACGGAGTAGCCCCCGACCCTGACAAGATCACCGTGATTAAGGACTGGCCAATACCATCCAGCATAAAGGAAGTCCGGCAGTTCCTCGGGTTGGTAGGCTACTACCGAAGATTCATTCCCGGTTTTACCAAGAAGGCAGCTCCTATGCAGGACCTCCTGATAGGCCAGTCCAGGAAGGCCAAAAACCAGAAGCCACCCTTCAAATGGGAAAAGCTGGAAGAGGAGTCCTTCCGCCAGCTGAAGATGGCCCTCACGGGGGATGAAATCCTGGCGTACCCTGATTACAGCCAGCCCTTTATCCTCCACACGGACACAAGCAACATCGGGCTAGGAGCCGTACTGTCCCAGATCCAGCAGGGGAGAGAACGGGTAATTGCTTACGCCAGCCGAAAACTGCGACCCACGGAAAGAAACCCTGAGAATTACAGCTCGTTCAAGCTAGAGTTCCTGGCAGTGGTGTGGGCAGTAACCGAACGTTTCAAGCATTACCTTGCCTCTTCCAGGTTCACCGTGTACACGGACAACAACCCGTTGACACACCTGGACACTGCAAGACTGGGTGCCCTGGAGCAGAGATGGATGGCCCGCCTGTCCAATTATGAGTTCACAATCAAATACCGGGCAGGACGCTCCAATACCAACGCAAACGCCCTGTCCAGGATGCCAAACCTACCGGACGAAGGGGAAGATCCAGAAGAACTGGAAGAGGTCGAACTCCCTGCGTTTCACCGTCATGGGATTACCCAGTATTCCCACCGTGTGAGGGGCCAGCGATCCGCTACGTTCAACCCCTTACCCCACTACAACTGGGCGGAGACGCAAGACAGTGACCCCGCAGTCCGTCTGGTGAAAGAGATGCTGACCCAGGCTGACGCCTGCTTGGAACCAGACGCTCAGGAAGAGACCAAGCAACTGTGGACGGAAAAGAGCAGACTGTTTCTCTACAAGGAGAAGTTGTGCCGCAGAATGGTCAATTCCCGGACACATGAACTGATCTGGCAGGTTGTGGAACCGAGGCGGGACACAGCTATGGTGCTGGAGGCCTACCACAATGGGGCAGGGCACTTCGGATGGAAGAAGCTGGAGTTCCTGCTGCGTGAACGGTTCTACTGGAGAGGAGCCATTGAGAGGTGGTGTAGAGACTGTGGCCCGTGCAATCTAAGAAGAAAGGACCGTGCCAGCCAGAGGACTCCCCTGCAGCCCATCATCACCAGGCAGCCGCTGGAACTGGTCGCTCTGGACCATGTTAAACTGGCTCCAAGCAGAAGCGGGTATGTCTACGCCCTAACCATCGTGGATCACTACTCCCGGTTCCTGGTGGTGGTCCCTGTCAAAGACCTGACGGCTCAGACAGCAGCCAGAGCCTTCCAGCTGCACTTCTGCCACCCACACGGGTACCCGGACCAAGTGCTGACGGACCAAGGACCAGCCTTCGAAGCGGACGTCTTCCAGGAGTTCTGCAACCTGTATGGCTGCAAGAAGATAAGAACAACGCCCTATCACCCCCAAACCAATGGACTCTGCGAGAAGATGAACCAGGTGGTGATAGATCTGCTAAAAACATTGCCCCTGGAAGAACGCAGTCTATGGCCTGAGAAACTTCCCGATCTGGTGGATCTGTATAACCACATCCCGGTAGGTTCCACCAACTGTACCCCGGCTTACCTAATGCGAGCAAGACCTGGTAAGCTGCCTGTTGACCTGGATATGGGAGTCCTGATACCCGAGGACACCTCGCCAGAGGCAGATTGGGATACAGAACGTCAGCAGCAGTACCGGAAAGTACAGGAGAGCGTCGAGCGAAGTCTCTGCCAATCAAGAGAAAGGCAGGAGAGGACTTATAACCAACATGCTCCCGCTGTTCCCCTGGTACCTGGAGAGCAGGTCTTGAAAAGAAAAAGGCGGCTCCATAAGTTGGACGACCAGTGGGAAAAGGACCCGTACACCGTACTGCCCTCAAGCCACAATAATCCAAAGGTGTACATCATCAGCAAGGATGGAGGAGAGACCACAGCCACTGTCTCCAGAGACCACCTGAAAAAGTGCCCCGAGAAGTTGCAAAGCACGGATGAAGATCAGGAAGACCCTCAACCCGTAGAGGAAAAGGAGGAAATGATCAGCACCGTACTCGGAGACTTTCCTCGGTCCTGGACACAAGTAAACAACGCTATCATGGCGCCCGTCCTCACCTTTCTCCAGCCAGCCCCTCAAGTGCCTACAGAAGACCAGGTAGAGCTGGAAGAGCAGCCGGCCCAGGAGGCAGAAGAGTCCACACCAGCAGCGCAGGAGGATCAACCCTCTGCTAGTAGTGAGCCTGCCGTGCCCCTAGTGAGCCAAAGAGTGCACAGACAGCTGCCCAGCTTACTCTTAACACCTCCTACACCCTGTAGTGCAGGACCAGTTAGTGAGCTCCGTAGGTCCACTAGAGTCACTAGAGGTCAGATGCCCGCTCGCTGGAAAATCTAAACTAATGCACTGTGAATTTATCTGTTTAACTGTTTATGGTTTATGTTTGTTGCCTGTTATTAATTATGTTTCTCAGTTATCCTGCAGATTTCTATGGACTAACAGGTTATGGACACTGGATAACCGGAACAATCTTGTAGATAGTTGCACATTGTGCCTCTTGCGAAGACGGCCGCGGAAGAGAAAACCTGTCTGGTGTGGCCTCCTTGCGGCCCAAAGTAGCTAGCTTCAGCCTTGCAGCCACGCCCAGGGCCAACGCAAGGGGTTTGCTTTGGACAGGTCCCCTACTTCGCTTAAAGCTTCACCTTGGGTGACATGGAGACATGGACACCCTCTTGTTTCACAAACTTCACCTTGGGTGATATGGACACCCGGTTGCGGACACGCCGTGACCTTTAAAGAACTAAAGCTTCTTGTAAATATGTTATTGTATTATCATTTATACCCTTGTATTTATGTTTCTTTAAAAATGTGTTTAGTCCCGGAGTACTAAAATTTACTAGGGGGGAATGTGGCACCCCAGGGATCTGGTTGCCACAGTAATAGAAATATTATGTCTGAGAGCAAGTGGGAGGTTTCTCTGGTCAGGAGCCCTAAGCATGCAACACTGCCCGCCCAGACCTGGGAGGGGAGGAATCTGCCCTTATAAACTGGATCTGGGGCGGGATTAGGTCAGACAGAGTCTGAGAGTCAGAGCCTGGAGACGGAAAGTGACAACAGGAGCTCTGTAGGAGCAGGAACGAGTGCCAGAGGCTGGAAGCTAGAAAGCTCGCCTTGGCTGAAGACACTAAACCCGGACACGGAGTTCGAGGCTGTGGGGAAATCCAGGTCCAGCAGCAGAATCCAACCGGCAGGGGATTCCATGTCCTCTGGCCATAGAAGCCCGGAGGCACGGTCACAAGCAAGGGACCAGCACCGCCATCATGAAGCGGAGGCTAACGGAAGGTCCCAAGTCACCGGCCATACGGGTGAGCACCACACGGTATACTGAGGGACGTGGGCTACTTCTACCCGCATAGAGCAAGGTAGCCAGGAAAGAGTGCAGATAGTCGGGGAGGCCTACAACTCCACCTGGCCAGGGGAGATCCTACTTGCTTACTGACTGACCAGGCCCCTACTACTAACCAGTACTCCCGGGAGGGTCTGCGTTATTCCATCAGTAAAGACCCTGAACTGCACCACACGTCTCTGTGTTTCATCGCCGCACCAGCACCATCAGTTCTGGGACGCTCACACCATCACTCCCATCATCCACACTAGCTGCCCTGAGGCAATACTTCTCCCGTGGGGAGTTATCCCATACTTGGCTGCGCATACAACATCAGCCTAAGCGGTCTGCAGCGCAGCGGCGGTCCCCACTGACCGCAATCCACGGGTGGCGTAGTCGGACATTTGTTATCACACTCAGACTGCCACTGGTTTGACCGCCCTGGGCACGGACCGGGTCACAGCCACGGAGGACTACAACCCCCAGCGATCCGGCTCCGGGTATCCCCTGCACAGCACAGGCCCAGGGGGCGCGTCACAGGCATTTCCGGGGCAGCATTTCCGGAGCAGAGCGCCCCTCTTACCTCGGATCGGGACACTGCACTGTGTGGGTCCCAATCGTTGCCATGGTGACATCCGGGTCACCAGGCATCAGCAAGTTAGATAGATCGTGCCCAGTGCACAATTTATCTAACTTGTGTCTGCAGGGTTGACAGCCTGCATATCATAGGGGATGCTGCTGCATCCCTATGCTATGCAAACGATCAGCCTGCAAAAAATGAAAGTCCCATAGTGGGACAAAGTGTAAAAGTAAAAAACAGTGTAAGAAAGTGAAAAAAAATTGTAAACATATTTAAAAAAAAAAATGAAAAAATAATCAAAAAAAAATATATATATACTGTACCCATAAATAAATATTATTATGAAAAAAACAAACAATAAAAGTACACATATTTGGTATCGCCGTGTCTGGAACGACTTGACCTATAAAACTGTTTGTCCCACTAGTTAACCCCTTTAGTGAACACGGTAAAAAAAAATAATAAAAAACGATGCTTTATCATCATACTGCCAAACAAAAAATGGAATAAAACGAGATCAAAAAGAGCAATGTAAATAAAAATGGTACCACTGAAAACTTCATCTTGCCCCGCAAAAAACAAGCCACCACACAGCTCCATCAGCCGAAAATATAATGTATAAATGTAGTATCGCTGTAAACGTACTGACCCGAAGAATAAAGCTGCCTTATCAATTTTACCACACGTGGAACAGCATAAAAAAACAACAACAAAAAAAAAACAATTCCTGAATTGTTGATTTTTGTTTATTCTGGCTCCCAAAAATCGGAATAGAAAGCAATCAAAAAATGTCTCTGAGAGAACCTACTGTCTCTGACTGACAGGTCAGTGAAGCAAGATTGAACTGTCAGTCATTCACAGGGGGCAAGTGGCGAGTGGGGAATAGGGAAGATGGGCAGGAGAGCTGCAAGGGCTACACATGTTATTTCTAACCTTGTCCATGTCTGGACTATATTTTCTACTCATTTTGCAACTCATTTGATAAATAAAAGTATGAATTTTCATGGAAAACACAAAATTGTCTGTGTGACCCCAAACTTTTGAATGGTAGTGTATGTCTAATTATTACAGCAAACAGTGCGCGCAAACAGTAGTTTTCCTTCACATATTGGATTTGGCGCACTCAGGAGAAATTGCACAACAAATTTTATGGTGCAATTTCTCCTGTTACCCTTATGATAATGCAAAATTTGGGGCTGAAATTAATTTTTTGGGGAAAAATTTGACATTTTTATTTTCACGGCTCAATGTTATAAACTTCTGTGAAGCACCTGGGGGTTCAAAGTGCTCATCACACATCTAGATAAGTTCCCTGGGTGGTCTAGTTTCCAAAAAGGTGTTACTTGTGGGGGGTTTCCACTATTTAGGCACATCAGGGGCTCTCCAAATGCAACATGGCGTCCGCTAATTATTCCAGCAAATTTTGCATTCAGAAAGCCAAATGGCGCTCCTTCCCTTCCAAGCGCTGCCGTGCGCCCAAACAGTGGTTTTACTCCACATATGAGTTATCAAATTGCTCAGGAGAAATTGCACAACACATTTTGGGGTCCATTTTTTCAGTTACCCTTTTAAAAATAAAAAAATTGAGTCTAAAGTAACATTTTTGTTAAAAAAAAAGTTAAATCTTTATTTTTTCCTTCCACATTCCAAAAATTCCCGTGAAGCACCTGAAGGGTTAATAAACTTTTGAGTATTTTCTGGCATATAGACCCCTCAAAGTCCCTTCAAATGTGATGTGGTCTCTAAAAAAATGGTTTTGTAAATTTTGTTGGAAAAATGAGAAATCACTTTTAACTTTTAACCCTTATAACCTCTTTACAAAAAAATTTTATGTTTCCAAAATTGTGCTGCTGATGTAAAGTAGACATGTGGAAAATGTTATTTATTAACTATTTTTTTGACAAAACTCTCTGAAAAAACCAGGGGAGGAGTTCTGAGGAGATAATTTGCATATTCCCACTGCATTTTGGGGTAAGTGAAGAGTCTCCGCGAGCTCAAAGAACACTGGATTTTGGCTGTTGGAGCTGAAAAGAGGACATCGGTAAACCAGGGGAGGAGTCCTGAGGAGATAATTTGCATATTCCCACTGCATTTTGGGGTAAGTGAAGAGTCTCCGCGAGCTCAAGGAACACTGGATTTTGGCTGTTGGAGCTGAAAAGAGGACATCGGTAAACCAGGGGAGGAGTCCTGAGGAGATAATTTGCATATTCCCACTGCATTTTGGGGTAAGTGAAGAGTCTCCGCGAGCTCAAAGAACACTGGATTTTGGCTGTTGGAGCTGAAAAGAGGACATCGGTAAACCAGGGGAGGAGTCCTGAGGAGATAATTTGCATATTCCCACTGCATTTTGGGGTAAGTGAAGAGTCTCCGCGAGCTCAAAGAACACTGGATTTTGGCTGTTGGAGCTGAAAAGAGGACATCGGTAAACCAGGGGAGGAGTCCTGAGGAGATAATTTGCATATTCCCACTGCATTTTGGGGTAAGTGAAGAGTCTCCGCGAGCTCAAAGAACACTGGATTTTGGCTGTTGGAGCTGAAAAGAGGACATCGGTAAACCAGGGGAGGAGTCCTGAGGAGATAATTTGCATATTCCCACTGCATTTTGGGGTAAGTGAAGAGTCTCCGCGAGCTCAAAGAACACTGGATTTTGGCTGTTGGAGCTGAAAAGAGGACATCGGTAAACCAGGGGAGGAGTCCTGAGGAGATAATTTGCATATTCCCACTGCATTTTGGGGTAAGTGAAGAGTCTCCGCGAGCTCAAAGAACACTGGATTTTGGCTGTTGGAGCTGAAAAGAGGACATCGGTAAACTGCGCGCCGGTAGGCGCACGCATTTTGAAGCTTTTTTTTTTTTTAAGCTTTTTTCACTGTTTTCAGAACATTAACAGTAAGAACATGGAAGAGTCCAGGAGCCATTTGGTGAGCTGCATATCCTGCTACATTTTCACAGACTTGCCAGTGGAAAAGCCAAACTTCACATGCCAGAAATGCAAGCTTGTGTCCCTGTTGGAGGAAAAGTTGCGAAATCTAGAAGAGAGATTAACTACCTTGAAAATCATTAAGGAAGGTGAAGAGTTCTTAGACAGAGCAGAATTATCTCTTCATGATTCAGAAAGAGAAGAAATTCGAACTGCACCTGACGAAACAGAGGAATGGAAGCATGTGACCCAGAGAAGCAGGAGGATCGAGAGGCAGTCAGCACCCATACTGCTCAGGAACCAGTACCAGGCTCTCACGCAGGAGAACCATGAAGAAATACAGCAAAATAAGACTTTGCCAGCAATGAATAACCTTGTAAGTTCTCAGAATCCTCCTGGATGGAGAAAGAAGAATGTTGTGAAGAAAAAACGGAGAGTGGTGGTCATGGGGGATTCTCTGTTAAGAGGAACAGAGGCCGCTATCTGCAGACCAGACATAACCTCAAGAGAAATGTGCTGTCTTCCAGGAGCAAAAATTAAAGATGTGTCTGACAGGATATCAAGACTCTTCAGACCTACAGATCACTACCCATTCCTGCTAATACATGTGGGGACAAATGACACCGCAAGAAAGGACCTGGAAACCATCTGCAGTGACTTTGAAGACTTAGGCAAGAAAGTGAAAGAATTGGGAGCGCAGGTGGTCTTCTCATCCATCATCCCAGTGGATGGCCATGGAACAATGAGGTGGAATAAGATTCTACAGGTGAACAACTGGCTACGTCGATGGTGCCGTCAACAAGGATTTGGATTTCTGGATCACGGAATGAATTACCTATACGATGGACTACTTGCTAGAGATGGGGTGCACTTTACGAAGACTGGAAAACATGTATTTGGAAGTCGCCTTGCTACACTCATCAGGAGAGCTTTAAACTAGAACAATGTGGGAAGGGAAGCAAAAGGCCAGAAAAAGCCATACAACTGACAAATACTATTGAGATCTCTGCTACTGGAAGTGGAAAGGAAGAACAAAGACAAAACAATTTAAATAATAAAAATATGGGAGGAAGAGAAACCAATCACAAACTAAAATGTTTTTATACAAATGCACAAAGCATGGGCAACAAACAAGGAGAATTGGAACTACTAACGCAGGAAAAGGAATATGATGTTATTGGAATCACTGAAACTTGGTGGGACGATACACATGATTGGAATAAAAGGCTAAAAGGATACAACTTATTTGCAAGAAACAGACTTGATAAACGAGGAGGAGGTGTCGCATTGTATGTTAGAAAAGCGTATATCTGCACAGAGATTGAAGCTTCAGAGACTGGGAGTTCTGTGGAAACTGTTTGGGTAAGAATACAAGGAGAGAACAACGGAAAGGACACCATTGTAGGCATTTACTACAGGCCACCTGGGCAAGCTGAAGATATGGATGAACTCTTTATGTATCAAATGACCAAGTTCTCCAAAAAATATGACGTAGTGGTCATGGGAGATTTCAACTATCCAGACATTTGTTGGGAATCTCTCTCAAGTAAAACTAACAGGTCAAGCAAATTCTTATCCTCTCTTGCTGATAACTTTATCTTCCAAAAGGTAGGGGAGAAAACAAGGGGATCTGCTACTTTGGATCTAATCCTTATAAACAGGGAGGAAATGGTTGAGGAGGTAAAGGTGGCTGGGACGCTAGGAGGCAGCGATCATGCTATTATAGAATTTTGGATAACTAGAGGAGGAAGACATGTGAAGACTCAAACTTCAAGGTTAGATTTTAGAAAGGCAGATTTTAAGAGACTCAGAAAGAGAATAGGAGGGATCCAATGGCTGGATGTCCTTAAGGACAAAAATGTCCAGGAAGGATGGGAAATTTTTAAAAATGAGATTCTCAAAGCACAATCGTTAACAATCCCGAAAAGTAGGAAGAATGGGAAGCATTTAAGGAAACCAGGATGGATGAACACAGAACTTAAACACATGCTAAAAAGAAAGAAAGAAATGTTTATTAAATGGAAAGAGGGAGGCATATCTAAAGAAGATTATAATGCAGTCTGCAGATCCTGTAGGGCACGTATCAGGTTAGCTAAAGCTGACAATGAATTAAGGTTTGCAAGAGATGTCAAAAGCAATAAAAAAGGATTTTGGGGGTATGTCAAAAGTAAAAGAAAAGTCAAAGATGCTATAGGATTTTTACAGGATGAAAATGGAGAAATGGTAAGAGAGGATGTTGAGAAGGCCGAACTTTTTAATTCCTATTTTGCATCTGTTTTCTCTCAGAAAGAAAATGTAACATCAACTGATCTTCACTGTCCTTTTAGAGGAATAGAGGAATCCAAGTTATCTGTAAACAGAAAGATTGTGAGGGAATATTTAGCTAACATAAATGAGTTCAAGTCTCCAGGTCCAGATGAATTACACCCCAGAGTACTGAAGGAGATCATAGAAGAAATTTTAGAACCACTCTCCATAATCTTTGAAAATTCTTGGAGAACAGGAGAAGTCCCAGAAGACTGGAGAAGAGCAAATGTTGTTCCTATCTTCAAAAAGGGGAAGAAGGTGGACCCAGGGAACTATAGGCCGGTGAGTCTGACTTCTATACCAGGAAAGATCTTTGAACAAATTATTAAACAACATGTATGTAAGTACATGGATAAGAATGAAGTGATTAACCAGAGTCAGCATGGGTTTGTAACTAACAAGTCATGTCATACTAACTTAATTTCCTTCTATGACAGAATCACTGACTGGGTGGATCAGGGAAATGCTGTAGATATAGTATATCTTGACTTCAGCAAAGCATTTGACAAAGTATCTCACACCATCCTTATTGAAAAAATGACCAAGTATGCAATGGACCAGGCAACTGTTAGGTGGATTCATAACTGGCTTAGTGATCGGACTCAAAGGGTGGTTGTAAATGGCTTCACATCCAGCTGGATGAATGTCTCAAGTGGGGTACCACAGGGCTCCGTCCTGGGACCTGTATTGTTCAACATCTTTATCAATGATTTAGATGAAGGAATTGAGGGTAAACTGATTAAATTTGCTGATGACACAAAGCTAGGAGGGATAGCTAATACTAGAGAAGAGAGAGAGAGGATTCAAAAAGACCTAAATAAACTGGAGCAGTGGGCAGCAACCAACAGAATGGTTTTTAACAGGGAAAAATGCAAAGTACTACATCTGGGCAATAAAAATGAAAAAAGCATATACAGAATGGGAGGAATAGAGCTAAGCAACAGTACATGTGAAAAAGACTTAGGTATACTAATAGATCATAGACTGAACATGAGTCAACAGTGTGATGCAGCAGCAAAAAAGGCAAATACAATTCTGGGATGTATTAACAGAAGCATACAGTCTAGATCACGTGAAGTCATTATCGGTCTTTACTCCTCTTTGGTCAGACCTCATCTGGAATACTGTGTACAGTTTTGGGCACCACATTTTAAAAAAGACATAGACAAACTGGAGCAAGTTCAGAGAAGAGCGACCAGAATGGTGACTGGTCTGCAAACCATGTCCTATGAGGAACGGTTGCAGGATTTGGGAATGTTTAGCTTGCAAAAAAGAAGACTGAGAGGAGACTTAATAGCTGTCTACAAATATGTCAAGGGCTGTCACATTGTAGAAGGATCATCTTTATTCTCATTTGCACAAGGAAAGACTAGAAGCAATGGGATGAAACTAAATGGGAGGAGACACAGATTAGATATTAGAAAAAACTTTTTGACAGTTAGGGTGATTAATGAGTGGAACAGGCTGCCACGAGAGGTGGTGAGTTCCCCTTCAATGGACGTCTTCAAACAGAGGCTGGACAGACATCTGTCTGAGATGATTTAGTGAATCCTGCTTTGAGCAGGGGGTTGGACCAGATGACCCAGGAGGTCCCTTCCAACTCTACCATTCTATGATTCTATGATTCTATGATTTAAGGGCATGAAAATTCAAAGTTTGAAAATGTATGAATTTTCTAAATTTTTGCAAAATTTCCGATTTTTTCACAAAGTAACACAAATCCTATCAAAGACATTTTATCACTATCATGAAGTACAATATGTCGCGAAAAAACAATTTTTGAATCAGTGAGATCCGTTGAAGCGTTCCAGAGTTATTATCTAATAAAATGACAGTGGTCAGAATTGTAAAAATTGGCCTGGTCATTAACGTGCAAAGCACCTTCGAGGATAAAGGGGTTAAGGCTGAGTTCCGTCAGAATGTGTCTGTTCCAGGGCTTATCAGACCAATATCCCCATTATACAGTGTTTTAATAACTGTCTTTATTGGGCTTGTAGAAAGCCAATACAATGATGCTCAATAGAAAAGAGCAAATCCTTTTAAATTAGCATTTGCTGGCTTTACTAAATTTTTCCCAAAATTTGACTTCCGGTGAATCAATTTGCCAGGA